>NW_022882954.1:3000000-3329856 GCF_011952255.1 Bombus vosnesenskii | reverse complement strand
TCGATAAATTAACGATAGATAACATTTATGTAGCAAACTATGTAGCATTTATATCTTTCATATAAATTATTATATGTATCGCTCTTAAAATTTGCGGAGTTAGAAGTGGGTAACATTTTCTCGAAGCTTTAGCTATTGCAGTAAAAATACTAACGATAATAAAAGTAGACGTTGCATATTCGTGTACAATATTAAAAATATTAACATGTATATTGCATTATATTGGGATTAATATAGAATATGATTCAAATACGAAAGATCTTAACGTGAGACGTGTTCTCTAAAGTTTCGTTACTTAATTGTAATACTTTTTTAATCATCGTTACAATATTTAATATTTGCGATATACAAACTGTGTATATTCGCGCGAAATCAAATTTTTATTTTATCAAAGGAATAACACCAAAGTAAAGATTTGTCTCATCCTTTACGTACATTACAATGGCTACTGTACGTTGAATATTTCATATTATTTGCATATCATATCTATGTATTTTTACTTCTTTCAATCTTCCATAAATGCGTAAACGTCCACAGTATAATAATAATGTCTTTCAGCATGTAACATTTCATTTGCTTTCAACGTATGATATTTCTTAATATTTTTCCCATGATTCACACAGTAACGATATTTTAACCCTTTATGTTTCTATCGCGCTTTAGGCAATTTGCGATATTTATCGCGTCGATACTATATTAATTTAAGAAATAATATGCAATATAGTTTCAGAACTGTACCTATCGCAATTGATTCCATGCCAACTTTCACCCCGTAGCATTATATACGACATGTACCAACACGATGTGGAAATAAATCAGAATCGCCGCCCGATCGTAGTCTAGAAAATTCCAAGTACAAATGGTCAACGTGCCGCAGCTTCCTTTTTTCCTAACCTCGCGCCCCTGCCATCTAGATACACCAACTTATAAAACATAACCTATAGATACTTGGCAACGGATCTACAGCGGATACCGCAAAATTTTACGAAAGTTTCTCCATACTGTACCTCGATCGATGTTCACTTTCTCACGCAGTGAACTGCATCAATACCCCACTCTCCTTATTCGAGCAAACTTTCCAGCATGCAGTATGCCACTTGTTAGACTTCGACTGCATATCGTGCTTCGTATTTCACGGCGAATGAACTCCGACGTTAAGGAGTTTATTCACGCTAATGTTCCGCGTTTCCTTGCCAATACGCCCGCACGACGAGACAAACGCGACACAAAGTTAATGGGCAAATTACTCTTCGACGGGATAAACTATCCGTACTGCTGAAATTTATATTGTAACGTGGATGCGCGAACCGCGTGAAAAAGAGCGCGCATCTGTACTCTCGTTAGGTGCGCGCGCACTAATACTCACGCGCATGCGCGGCGCGGAACTCGATAGCGCGGCGCGGCACAAAGACGAGCATTCGAATCTTACAATTAGTTTCGAAACGATTCGATGTGTTTCAAGGCTCGAAATTCGAATCACTTCGAATAGTACTCGATACCCTAAAATTTCTTAACTACTTTAAAATCTTCGAAGTCTTGTAAGTCTTGGATGTTACTTTAATACTTTGTGTCGATGATACTACTCGGATTAAATTTTATTCAAAATACTTGTAAGATACTGACGCGCCAAACTTTCAAGACTCGTCAAGATAATCGAGATCTTCGAAACTTGTAGGAATTTTAGGATGCCGTATCGTATTCGGAGTTCTTCGATGTTTGCTTGATAATCCATCACGGGGGTGACGATTCGAGAGCGCGGCAGAAAAAGAATTAGCAAATTGTTTCACGGCGGCACAATAAATATTCATGGCCGAAGGTAAAACGACGAATATCCCGAACACCACGATAAATCGAGTTTACGGGATGAGTCAACGAGTCATCGGCCACTTCCTTTTTCGATACAAGCGGAACACATTGGCCTGTTCTTGAACGTCGTCGCCGTATCGCCCGACAATAAATAATATGTACCGTTCACGACGGCCGAAAGCGATATTACTCTCCTCTTCGTTTTTTTCTTTTTGCTCTCTCTGCTCTTCCTTTCCTTTCAACAGGACTAACCACTCCACCCGCTTAATTAAATACCGTGTTAAGCGGCCCACAAATTCGCTGCGCCTCGCGAGACAACGGATACCACGTGACATTCGCGTTAATGGCCAATTTAACGTACGCCTTTTCAGGCGGCCCCGCGCTGAAAGAATATTGCCTCCTTCCCCGGAAGTGATTGTTTGAATTGAGAAACCGGCGTGAGAAAAGGGATTCAATTAAACTAATTTCACGATAGCGCACGGTCCGATGTAACCGGCGTTGTCTTTGTAATATCGAAAAGATGAATTAAAAGCGAGTACAATCGATGATAGCAATGATTTTTTCAATGTACCAGTTACGATTTTGCTTGTTTGTTTTGTTTGTCACATTTTTGTTTCAAGTGGGTTAAAAGATTATTCGCTAATCGCACGAGTCATAAAATACACATAAGACTAAAAATTTAGCTTATCAGGATTGTTTGAAAACTTGTATTTAAATTAGTCATTATAATAATCACAGAGAAATTTACTGTAAAATTTGTTGTCTACGCGTATTTTTTAGTTTATTTAATAAGATATTTTGTACAAATTGCATCATTTGATAGCGTGCATCATAATGTAAAAGGACGCATGTATTTTTAGAACAACTTAATCGTTATTTAATTTTTGCTATCCCTATTCAATAATTCTTTTACTTTGCGTGCTTTACTATACATGAATCTATCTAAAGTAATAATTCGAAGTATGAGGTATCCTGCTATTAGCGGCGCTCGTTACGCTTTCTTATTTATTGTTAAACAGTTTTTGTACCTTTATTTGTGGAAGCTTGGTTAGAGATAATTACTAGTATATTTCAAATCGTTAGTAATGATTTACACGTTCAAAGATCTTAATAGCATGTTCATTCAATGAATATGGAATTTCTTAACATTTCACTAGAAACCAGAATATTTTACATTATTATAATTTATCTTCCCATTTCTTCCATAGCAAAAAAATAATGATACCACACAGATAAATGAACGATAATGTAGGTAGGTAAATTTTGTACGGAATTAGGATATAATTTCGAAGAATATAAAGCTAAGCTATACAGACTACAATTTAAGATATTATTAAACTGTTAAGTTATCGCATAATAAATATCGGATTTGAATTAAAGCATTTCAACGAGTATTAACCATTTCCAAGATGGGAACTTTTAATTAATCTAAGAATCACTTTAATCGATATTTTTTTACTAATCATAATATAAAGATTTGATCGTCTTTTTCTTGTTTGGATAAGTTAGCTTAGAAAAATTATGCAAATATGACATTTTCCTACATTGCAGTAGGAAGAGTACTTCTTTAAGACTTCTTAAGACTAAGTACCTCTTTATAACATTGTTACTATAAGAAAATGGTCGAATTGAGGAATTATAAGAACAATAAATTCTTTTAAATCAAACTCTTTTAGACAAAAACTGAGTAGAAGCAAATATTGAATATTTTGTAATTTTTTGATAATCGAAACAATACTTCGTCGAAGAGTAACCATCGTTAATCGATAATCTAATACGATACTTTAAAGTCTCTGACGCGGCAAACTTTTCAAAGATATTTCCAAGTCCTTCGAGAATACTTTCAATTCACGTAATATCCCATCAAACATTAGTATGGCTGCGTTGATTGAAACCTTGCGAAGCGGAAACTCACTTTACGACTTACTCATGTGAGCAGCGTATATTTTCCATTCCCAGTTAGTTTTCATATCGCGGGATGCCGCTCAGATCCCGATCCCACAACATGTCCATCTGATTCATCGTCGAACAACGCGAATAATCATCGTCAGATACTCACGTACACTTTTATAACGAAAGATTAAGTATAATTTCGAATGTCCGCAATCATCCGAGACGCGGATGTTGGTCGAGGAAACGAATCCGCGTGCGACTCAAGAACGTAACTGTAAATTATCTCTCTTTTTCCCTCCCCTTTTTCCTCCCCCTATCGATTCACACCATTTTTCATGATTATACATTGTTCGACTGAAAGGTCAATGAATATTCGCAGAATTATATACGCCTTCTGATTGGACCGTGTGGCACGTACGAAACTTTCACGTCGTTAGTCCATACCTTTATTTTCGTGAGCGAAACGCGTATCGTTGCACGGTTATAGTTCACAAATGGCGTTTTAATGTACCATATGCAGTGGATCTTTAAAATCGGCCCACTTGTGAACTTTAATTAATTCTTGATGGAGATGTCGCATGTTTGTGCGAAGCTTTCGACGCGATAGTCGAGCTACCCTATCGAATTTCAGCATGAAAAATTGGACGTTCCATCGAGAAAAAAAAAACGATATTGATTAGAACTTTGTACTTGTGTAAAATAGCGCAAAGTAGCTTGAAACATGTTACGGTTGATTTATATACAAATTATTTGTGGGCAAATACAATTACAAATTGGGCAAGTATACTCTAACGTTGCTTGGATCTATGTTTCTATATTGAGAAATAAAATATATGGTTTGTAAATTTGGATTCTTGTAAGACGAATGGAAGTAAACGTTAAAAGAAGCTAAAATGTATGCTGAAGTTAATCTGAACTCTCGTATTAAGATATTAGCCGCGGGGTTTAATTAAATGTCGTTTAACAAACTAAATGTAACATTTTTATACGTTTTTTCGCAATTTCGTAATAATTTTTCAAGTTCACAATACGTATTTTAATACCCGTGGAATTTGCTAATAAATATTTGTTTGACAAGTTAAATATCGAGAATTCTTGTTTTACAGATTTTTCGATATTATTATATAAATCTATTTTACATGTGAAACACATTTCCAGTATTTCATTTTCAACAACGGAGAAATCTAATGGGTAGAGCAGCATATCATGTTTACCAAACAGCAACGTTGCGAAACACCAATTTCCCTCGCATTTATAATTTCAATGCACATTCCCGCCATTTTCTGTCAGTCAATCTTGTTCTACTTTTTTCGTCCTACATGACTAATTAAGGAGGTAATCGAGTAAAAAGAAAAAGTGAAAAAAAATATAATTCGAATGCAAATGAACGAGCGTACTGGTATTGGTAGCTGTGAATTTATGAATAAATTTTACCACGTTAAATACCGGACTTAACTATACTCGATCTAGTTCATTCTGGAAGATCAGAGATCGATGAATCTGTATCTCCAGACAATAGAATATTTCCCGATGTATAACGTTACGCGTTGATTACATCTCCGATTGAATCGCGAGTCGCGTTAATCGCAGGAAAATTAATTCGTCATTTGGGAAACGCACGAGAGAGTTTCAAAGTACAGGATACCCCGGAAGAAAACATTGCTGCTAGATGACGAAAGGAATAAAATAAACACCGGTCAATAAAATGCATTTGAATCTATAAATTATTAATTTGCATATACAACAGCACCTCGATTATCCGAACTAATTAATTACAGAAAAATCCCACCATATATTAAAAGCGATAATTTATTGCGCATTATTACATACGTACCTATGCTCCGATCATATTTCTCGTCTGCATCCTCTAATCTGCGTTCCCAATCTTTCAGAATTGCAAAATTACTTTACATTTTAAAAGCTGTTCGAATAATTTAAATGGCAATTCCAACTTTAATGCAACCGTTGCTTCGTTGAATAATTGCTGCGAAGAAAAAACAAAGCGGGTCGCCTCTGACGCTCTTAACAGCTATGAAATTACCAATCTCGGCTTTAAGATTCTCTTGGAACAAGGACAGTCTCGTTTCTCCGTTTCCATTAGGTCGCTAGTCGTCGAGGAAGTATCAGACTCGGACCCTGACTGTCAAGCGGCCCAAGATAAATCGCGATAGAAAGTAAGAAAACAAAACCATCGATCGTTCGGCTGATCGAGCTGGACATTTCGAGTTGCGACTGCCGAGGGTAGGCACCAACGCGGAAATTATTTTTAGACCGAGCGAAAAATCGAAACACACGAAGGATAGATTGTACCGCTAAGCGGTTACTCAATCGCGAGCGGTGGCTGTTGCTGAAACTCGTGGTTGCAAACCCGTTTCAAGGGCAGGGTCGTGCGAATAATGGCGACCAACCAACGAGACTAAAACGAAATTAAAAACGACCATCACCTTCGCTTTCTTTGTTCTTTGACTCTTTAACGAGCATATACAGAGCGTGCACGAAAGTCTCTTAACCGGTGCCTCTGGTCTCTTTAACCCGTTCCGATTCAGACTTAAACTCGCAATTGTCACAGTTATCTGCCTTACTATGCGATTAGACTGTGGAAATTTTGTGCGTCTATGGGAAATTTCAGGATGCAAAAGTATAAAATAGTATAAAAAAGTATGTAAAATATCCAAAGTATAGCAGTTTATACGTCCAACAAATAAAACGATATTCTACCCAACTTCTATTTTGCGAAACGTCACCTACACGAAGATTCATTTCGTTCGTTAAATATTACAATAATCGCTCTAACTCGAATATTATTTACACTTTCGCCTGTTACGAGTATTTCGCGCATCTTCGCGTCTCGAAATTTCTCAGAAATTCATAAGAGATCGAGTAATTTATATGAAAACGAAATTCTTCGCGTTATCACGAAGCGAAAGTTTTCCATCATAGCTGCAGCGTACCTGGTGTGGCCAGCTTATCGCGAACACATTTTCATCGTGTAAGCTCGATGTAAATCGAATCTACCTCGGTGGGTGTACGTCGAGCCCCATGGAAGTCAACGATATTACGAGCGGCCAGAGCCGCAAGGACGTCGAGCTGAACGGCAGGTATCGTAGATTTATGGGATTTATCGGATCTGCTTGTATCAATGCTGTAGATCGACATCCAGATTCGACGTATATCGTTCACATTGGATTATGAGCAAACGGATACACGTACACGTGCGCGCACACGTGTTGAACGTGCAAAAGTGTAATACGCGTAGAATGTGCTGTGCATAGCTACCTCCGTACACGCCACGGGAACACGGAACTCTTACATCATCGTCGATACCACTACTCGCAATTATCGACGTATCGATATACCCTGTGTTGCAGCCTCGGGAACTTTGTAAACGCTGTTGGTTCTCAACTTGATCTTCAGATTTCGGAGAGAGAGAGAGAGAGAGAGAGAAAAGAAAAAGCAATGGGAGATGGAAAGTTGAATCTTTTTCTCCTTGGATAGAGTTTCACTTTATCCTTATTTGTCTTCAACGTTGTGCAAAGATCACCCAATTAGAAGGATGTTCCGAACTCGTTAGGATGAATGTCAGCCAAAGTCACGTTAACGCAACGTTTCATCCGCGATCTTTCTTTGGTCAATTTACATCGTTAGAATTTTATTAGACTCGCGTTGCACTTATGAAAGAAAATGAATTTCACGAATCTTCCAGATATTTGTTTCGCTGCTATTCCTTCCTCGGTTTAAATCATAAATTATACGACACTCGACGTATTGAACTGTCCGATAAACTGCGATATGTTTCTCTTCGAATCACAAAAATCCACTTTGTACCTCTGACTTTTGGTTCTACAGTTTATCTGTGATCTGGCAAAACGATAACCAGTCCAGTTGCTTCGCTGGTGTTTTTCTCAACGATATTATACGTCTGTTTCACGGCTCGGTTTTTAATGAATCGATCAAACGTATAGTCGATCGTCAGGTTGTACGAAATCAGTTCCACGAAGAGTCTTTTAATCCCCACCCTTTGAGCCACTCGATGAAACGGCTTAATCGGTTGAACGTAAAACGAACGGATAATCGAATTCCATTTCAGAAGTTGCACCTGTTTCGATAACGTGTCGGCCGCTAACAGCTTACCTGTGTAGAGTTGCAGACCTTTCACGGTTTGACGTTGACGCGTAATTAGCTCGTCGCGAAGTTATCACCGGTTATATTGTATTTGATTTGGTTAATTGGCTGTCGGGTGCAACAAACTTGAAAGACGCCACGGGCTTTTCGGTGAAAAATATCTTATTTTCGACACGCGAATTTATTCATTGCACGAGATACTTTCTTGTCACGCTTTTATTCGTCAAACTCTTTAATTAGGCGGCTGCCTGCAACGAAACCGGACGAGAAGAATCAGCCACGTTGTAGAAAGTTACTTTGCTAATTACGCGTATGTCAATTGTACGCTCTACTCTCGAGATTTAGCGCCAACTTTTCGTTTCTTTGCGAATTTATCGATCCGAGTAACTTGCTTTCTTCTAAAGTTGATTTTAACCATCAGTTGCTCCTATCGAATCACTCGATAGACGATCGACGACTATTCGGGCTAGTTTGGGATGAAATTATTCAATTTTACGGGGTAAATAACATTAAATATCTCGCAGTATATAAAATAGAATATGAAATGAAAGCGAGTGCCGTAAAAACTGAGTAACCTAACGATAGGAGATCTCATCTTAGAAAATTACGATAAAATCGAAACGACGTCAAGTGTGCTGGATTTTATTCGACAAGCAAGAAAACCGATACTTGTACGGAACGACGTAATCAATTTTGCTGTCAAAATTTTCCGTGCAGTTGCAACGCCAAATCGACCGTACCAAACTTCCGGTTGGAAACTTCCTACATTTCTTATCCGAAGAAAAAACTGCGAAGGCGCGGTCTTCCATGTTGAACGATGTAATCGTGCGTTAGCTTTGAGCTTGACACGCGGGGAAGGCAAACACACAAGACGAAACGAAAAAGGAAAACGAGGAAGAACGTCTAACGCATCGAACGTTGCTCGTTAGTCGCCGGTTAAAACACTTAATTTCTCTACAGAAATATAAAATTTCAATTTTTCTGAAAAATCATCGAGATGTATATTCTTTCCATCCATCTTTCCACGTGATACACACGTTTACGTAATCACTATAATTTAAAGAGTTTCCGAAGCTCCAGGTAGCCGCGCAATTATCCAAAGAAGAAATCGTTAACGAACGCGAACACGATACCATCAATTACGAAGACTTCTACAATGTTTGAAGCTTCGTGGTTTCTCGGTGAAAGAAACGCTTTCCAGCCACACAGTTTTACGCTCCTTAATTGCCCACCTGCTTTTAGCTTGGGAACACTCGGGCGGAATAAGAAAGGCTGGTTAAAAGATGAGAAACGAAGAAAAAGAAGTCGTCGATACGCGAATATCGAATCTGTCACGAAAGTCAGATCGTTATCTGTTAATTTGGTCTTCTCGAGTGTGTTACTAAAGGCAATTCTAACGTGCGGCTATAAAAATGTTGCAGGTCGTTATCGCGCTTTCTTCGTATAATACATTTTCATGATTCTACGGCGCTCGACGATTTCCTTGCGGCTCCGCATTGACGCACAATTAATCTCGGACCGAGCCATTAAGCAGACAATTATGTAGATTTTGACTAACGCGATGGATATCTCGAGGAGAAATTTTCAGTTCGAACTTTTGAAATTATAGATGCAACAAGATATGTTAGATACCTCGAATGACCACGGATTTTTATGCGAATTATTTCACGCTTTGAATATCACGAGTATCTTACTTTGGATACTTTATGTTCTCTCGTAAACAAGTGTAAACTCCACGTATCTCTGAATATTACAATTTTCCGTCAGAGTGTAAATATCGATAGTTTAAATACGAAAATTGAATTCGTTATGGATGGACACGCTACGATTACGCACGTTCCAAGTTTAACCGCGAAACCTTAGCCGCCGTGCATAAAACGATCTAATATCGATAATCGTCCTTTACACGGGGTTAACATTGAAAATCTATTCGACGACTAAATTCCACGATCCGAGGATTCCATTTGAGGCTCGAAACTTCCTGGAAATTATTGGGTTGGCAACTTAGTGATTACCACCTAATGACAAAACCCGCAATCGCTATAGAGACTATCTCGTGGCAGAATGGCTGAAACATGGATGGATGGCGGTCTGAAAGGTGGACGAAAGGACGCTTAAGGAAATGACGGGTAGAAATCGGTAGAAACGCAGCTCGCGGACGTCGGGGAATGTAAAGTAGGTGTAGCGCGCGATGGATGCACCGCGAAAGACATCTGAGAAAATGAAGATACCGTTACGAAGCGGCATAATTGTAGTCACGGCTAATGCGAGGACATGGAAGAGCGCCGTGATACGCAAGCGTAAGCCAGTTGTATCGTTGGCGCTGTACGTAATTGTCGGAAACCTCGGCAACTGGAATGTTCCTCGATGGGCGATCGACTAAGTCCGCGCGCTACCAGCCGTCGGGAATATCCTCGTTTCGATTTGCCGGGAATCGACGCCGCAGGATTAACGTGCCACCGTGTAAAATATGAATTTCTGTTTTGCCACGGCCGGAGAACGTCGTAATTTCAACGACGATCAAGAGGAATCCGGTTGATTCCTGGGCACGCACGATGCGGCTTGGAAACGGTCGGACGTTTGCTTATTTTTTCATAGAATTTTATTTCGTTCGTCGATCGTCTCCGTTTGGAGATTGTAAAAGGAATACGTGGAATAAATTTGACATATTGTTGGATCGGACGGTACGCGGATTCGATATTTGAAATGAAACATGCCGTGATCGAATCCATCGAACAGCGACTAATGTCTTTAGGATTATGCAATAGCTTGGGCAAGTTACGTAATCGGACGTCGTTTGAAATTTTTATCGGAGTTCTTTCGGTTCTCGAATTTTAGATACGAAATAGCCGGTAGGCTAAGATTAATGAAACGATGATATTTAAGAGCAGCGCACGCGGTGACGAACAGAGTATTTAATTGTAATATATCGTTGCCTCTGGGTCACTGGACGTCTGCACGTCGCTGTTAAATTGGCGTAAATTGGGTTGCGGTATGGTTGAGAAAAATTGTGTTGAACCGTAGCTGAAGTTTCAAACGGTGGAGTTGAAGTGCAGGAAATGGAAGAATTTGCGCAAGAAGTCGAAGTTATTTTTACTTATATGGAGCTTTTAATGGTTCGAGCTATTATCTAGGTACGTTAGGTTCCGCGGTTACTCGAGATAAGTTTGAAGAAACTTTCTTTGCAAAGTTTTATTGGAATTTGTTCTTAACTTCTTCCTCTAACTTCGAAACGTTTCGCGTTCATCGTCTGTTTCGCAATTCCAGAAATTTCATCGACTCGTATCTTTCGTAGATTCGTAGATTAACAAATTTTCTAATATATTTCCCTGTCAGTTTATCGTCTGGATTATTCATGACTCGGAATAATCGTTGTAATCGATTAAAAATGCGCGACTGGTTCCATGCTGCCTTTAAAATCTAATCGATCGATGCTGCAGAAAATTCCTGCGAAACATATTGTATATAAATTTTCTAAACCACGTAAATATAGAAACAGAGCGTTTTACGTATATCTACAATCCTATAGAATTGTCCATTTCGTATTTATTTGAAATCATATCGTTTTTGAATAAAATATCAAATAATATTCTACCACGATATAACACCAAATATTAATTTCACTCCTCCATTCGTATTTCCATATTTTATTCCTTCTATTTAAAACGATTAATAAATAATCCTCATGAATAAATAATCAAGAACGTTCGTTTGTATCAAACATTCGCGTTTATCGATATTTCCTCTAATATCTTTTTCATATCCTGCGAGTTCAATGTTCCCTTTCCACTGGCTGAGTATCTTTACGCAATCGAGGCATTCGTCTCGAAAGACTCGCGGTATCAGTACGAATTAATTTGAGGAATGTTTGAACGCGATTCGGGCCAGCTCCAACATGGTTCGATCAGCGGTCGGGCGAAAATTTCGTCGAACGGGTTTCCAGTCTGATAATGTTACTCGCGACCTGTTTCGGCATGAAATACTTTCCATGCCGTGGTGAACACTAAATAGATAGCCGAGGAAAATGCGAGACGGCCGTACATGCGAGCTCGTGTATACTCGTGGCCGCGCAGCGGAAATGAATAAGGAGCGCGTGGACTAAAGGACTGCTCGCACGAAATAATGAACAGGTATACAATGTAAGCTCGTAATCTGGTGAGTTTGTATCTCGTAACGTGTTCGAGCCAAAGGAACGTCGTCGAGATGAATAAAACGGTCGTTTACGAAAGTATCGAAACGCTTGTACGCATCTATCGTGAATATATCGTACGAGACATTTTGAAATTTTATTGGCATCGTTGTTATTATTATACGGTAGCAAGACACGCGATTAGGATGATCGTACTGATGATATTTTTAATCAGTCTGATGACGTAGAACAGCTATAGCTAACGAAACGATAAAGTCGTGGCAAGGATAATCGTTTGTGTATTTTTAACGATTCGTGAATAAGTTATGTTAACCTGTCAGTATATCTCTGGATTATTCATGAGTCGGAATAATCGTTGTTATCGATTAAAAACGCGCGACTGGTTCCATGCTGCCTTTAAAATCTAATCGATCGATGCCACGTAAACATCGTCCAAACGTTTTTTGCAACAAACTTTATAAGGAATAAAACCTACGAGGTGCGAATTCTGTTTAAAAAAACAATTGAATTTTATAAAAATTATATTTTATATAAATTGTATTATATAAATTATGTTTGTATTATATAAATTATATAATTAATTGTTTTATATAAATTATGTTTTATATAATGTATATTTTATAAAAAGATGCAAGCGATTTACACCATATATAAGAGCAGACGCTATTAAGATCGCAAACTACTATTAGATTTCTCCGTGGAAATGAAAGAACGAGAAATATCCACTGGATAAAACGGAAAATATCATCATCGCTGCAAAATGATAAAGTACACTTCAAATAAAACTGATCGACCCATATCCTCGTTTCGTTAAATCAATCTTCGACTAATAGACTTTCTCGTTGCGAAAAGAAAAAGAGACGAAAACGAAGAGTCTTCCAGTTTATCGATCACGACTCACGACTAACCTCGTCTCACGATACCAATTTATAATCGAGCTCACCAGGTGCACGTATTCTATACCATCGTCGGCAACTATTAATCGCTATGCTCGTCGGCCGAGCTGCGAGCTTCGTGTACCATGATCTCTCGACATTTGACACGCCGTGGCACGAAAATTCGTCGTCGAGGGAAACTAAACTGGTCACGGGGTTTCACGAGGTTTCACGGGGTTTAGCGCGCGTGCACCGTCCGGCTATGGTTATTGCATAAGCGTGCGGAAAATTTATAAATGGCAGGCGGTCTACACATCTGAAACGATCGTTACGCAACGGTACACGCCGCTGTATAATATCGGGAGATAAGTACCGGTTTCGCAGACGCGAACTTCCACCAAAGTTCGCCGCAGACCGTTATTTGTTTTCGATAATTTTACAGCCAATATCGATCGACCAGCTTGGAGAGGGCGGGAGGAACGCGTAAACATTGCGCGTAAAAGAAAATTCTAACACGTTCACTGCTGCGTTTGATCGTCGACGATGCGCGATCTTTCTTTAAAACGATCAATAAGATAAGCGTAAGTCTCGTGGACTGAAAAATTGTCAACGTTTTGGTTATTAATTTGCAACGACGAAACGGAATATAAATTTAAAGCCACGGAATTCTCGCTACGCCGAATCACAGAAAAAGAGACGACGGATAAACGACGATTTTAATTAACCATGTCCGTACCTTAATGACTTTTTCATTAACGAACGCGTGCACGACCGGTGTCACGCGATTCCATTGCGGAAAGTGGCAATCTCCTCTTGTTTTGTGATAAAAAAAAAAAAAAAAAAAAAAACAACATCGTTCAACGCAACGTTTAATTAAGATAAATATTGGCGAGTCGGTCCAGCATGTGGGAGAGCCGGTCCCATGACGTAACTCGTTATTCAATGCACCGTGATTGAACTTAGAATTCAACCGCGTCCATCCACTATCCTGCTCTCTCTCCCACTCAAGAGAGAGAAAGAGAAAGAGATGCACGCCGGTGTCTCTGCATTCCGTTACACCGGGAATACTCTCTGGTCTTACGTAAGTAACGAGCCTGACGACGACGGCTTACGACGACCAACGTCGTGAATTCAATCGGTCGATCAGCGTCTTTCACGAAATAATCTGTATCGCGATATATTTAAACGAAGCTATTTCGACCGATAACTGCGACGTGTCCTGAGAAGGACACGTGGTAAAAATTGAAATAAGAGATTTTTCGTGTAAATACGAACGCATATCTCGACGATGCCGTAAATATTATCGTCGCCCACTTGCAAATTTGTAATTACTGGTCGATAATTAATATAACGTCGATTATTCTTACACCCTTAATTGGCGATTAACTGCGTTTTAAAAGCAAAATTATTGCTGCGCGTATCAATTTTCTCGTTTTGAATATTCCTTCGTATTTTTAAAGTTTGTCCGTGAAAACCGGAAGCATCGTGCATATCGGATTGTCAATCTGAATGCATAATGCAACGATGTTGGGATCGTAGGCTACATTATAAATTAATGAAATTCACGCACGTGAGAAGATAATACAATAAATGCGAGTAATAAAAAATTACACAACTTGCACCTATTAGAAATATCCTTGCCCGAGAACAGCAACATGTTTTCCTGAATCCTGGTCTATTTTCTTCATTCGCCACCGTACAAAACCATAGAGACACGCGTAAAATATTTTCAACCCATTAAAACGAATCTATTAGGGTGTGTCTCGTTCTATGTTTTTTTTCATTTCTTTACCCATAACTAATTTATGTACGAAGTTTACTCGTTTCATGAAAAATGTATAAATCGAGCTGTAAAAGAGAACACCCATTACGCCTTACGTTCCTGATTCACGTTCCCATTAATCGCGTAACTTTCCTCCTACTTTTCAACAAAACGAAATATCTATTTCCTGTATGCGCGTTTAGGAAAACCGTACGACAAGTTTTTCCAAGTTTACTCGGAATATCCATGTGTCCGTGCTATCTGAAACTTCGACATTCTTTCCGATCACCCGACCGACCGAACATAGCGAATTATTAATCAGGCGTGCAAATTATTTGCGATATTCGTTATCCTTGCTACAATATTATAAGATATAATAACCGCGCGACAGTAATTCGAGCAAATAAGTAATTCACGTCACTTCAGCTGACGCGAATACATTAACATCGTGCTTGGCCGACGTGTTTTTACGTGTTTTTATTCATTTTTATCCTTCCCTCGGGAAACCAATGGGGTAAAAAAATGAAAAAGTCGCGTTCAAGGCCTGCACGAACGTTCGAGTGAAATAAGTATAAACAGGCTTGTGACACTTGTTACGTCGATTTGCTCTGATTCAAAAATTTGCATGATCGATACGATCGTAGGAACTCGCGCACTGCCTGTTGAACACGCGTTCAACGCTGCCTGTTCGCGAAACCGCTGCTTCTCATCGAGAAATAAGTCGTCGAGTTTAGATCGAGACGGCGGCCTTAATATGAATTTAATGCAGCTATCAAGCGGCTCGCCGTCTTTCCCCGCTGTTTCCTGCTCGGTTCACCGCGTCATCCTACCTGTTACTTGGATTATTAGCAAATGGTGCCGGATTTTTCGACCACCCTCGGTTTCCCCTGTCGCTTGCGAAACCCATGGAACGCGGTAGACGCGCGGTGAAACTGGAATTTCACCGTTCGGACAGGTGATTCGGAGCAAGATTCTGTAAAATTTGATGGACGTTAACGAGAACCGAAAGAAAAGTGGAAAGCGATTGCTTGAGGTGTTCGGACTGTGTTATTTTTCAGATACGAGCATAGCAAATTTTGAAACATTATTGCTATTATCGCTGTTCCATTGAGTATACATGGTATATCCTATGTTCGCTACTACACAGGGTGTAACAGAACACGCGCCACTTTGCGAGCTGGAAACAGCGGAAAAAATTTTCGCGTTTAATCGTTTCTTTTATCTGTCTTCGTCTACGAGACGCAACGAATTTTCTGTCATCTAATTGCCTTTACGAAGAATGCTCGGAATAATCAGCTCGCGTGTCGAGGCAAGTCCGCACACGTCTTGTCGTAGATCCGGCTCTCTATGGTTTCTGGTGTTTCCCGAATTTCTTGAAGAGCCTGTTCTATCCCGAACCTTCGTGTTTCGACGTTTCCGATAGCTTTGCTCTGTTCATATAAAATTCCTTATGTCTGAACGAAGGCGTATGGAAGTTCGTATGAGCATCTTTCATCGCTTTTAGGTGTACGATCAGCTCCCCAAACGAGCTCCACGTGTTCTGTTACTTGTCGTGTAACCTTTCGGTGTACGATTGGATTAAAAGCGGTTTGTACGTGGCCAATGTTTTATCAATGTTATAGCCGAAGGAGAATTGCGGAGATTTATGGAATTGCAAAATTCACCGATGCTTACTGCTAATGCGGTTAACCCAGTTCAATCGGCGAAAGCTCGTACGGTGAGCTTCTTGATGCGGTAAACTACGATTTCTTCTGCACAACGTCGGCGTATTTAACTTAAAATGAGACGATATCTCAGGGCAGATGATGGTGCCATTAAGCACATTCTATGTGCCATTGGTATAAGTTAAATATTCGCATAGTAGGAGACACAGAGTTTATTTTCTTGCCAGTATCGTTTTTACTAATTATTATTAGTTACGTACGGTCAAATATGCGTACGATCGATCAGGAATAATTGACTGTTCGAAATCTCACGTGAACGTGTAAAGGAGAAATACTTGAAAGTTAGAGATAGCTGATAAATTACACGCGTAAAGTCAAGCTTAATAACAGCTTGAACCTGTACAACCCTTTTGCCGTAAATTTCAACTATATATCATTAGATGATCACCATGATCTTTAAGAATATTCTCCAATAAAAACATATTATTATCGTGTCGGATATAAGAACGTCACGAACGCGCGTCCTATTAGCTCGCACAACTTATGCACATCGATGCAAATTTTTGTAATTAATTATATACAAACTAGGGAATATAATTTTCAGGAATGTAATGGCGCAAAGAGAGGTAACCTTGCGAGATACTCTGACGTTGAATTAGTTTCGTAAAAGAGATTGTCGAAAATTACACGATATCACCTTAATTAACAATTAAGATACGAATAAATCTGTCGAACAACGATAACTCGAATATGTCATTGGTTCGGACAATTCTCTTCTTCAATTGGCAAAATAAAATCACAACGTCACGATGTTATGGATAAATGGATGTTATGGATTTCTTTGAATTTCCCGAAATCGTGAAATCCAGATGGACAAAGATAAGAAGAAAAGTATTATACTGGAATTCTCTTTCGCAGCCAACAGCCACGATATTAGAAAACAGAATCGCAGGATGTAAATCGGTCGAAAGAAACGACGAATGTCGAATACTCGACAAGTTGAATTAACTGATCGTATGTCAAATTAATTCCAGTATTTCTTCAACTCGTAACGAATAAATTGCAGCGGAATATCGCGGAGCGCATCCCCTGCTAAACATCCTGCTTAAACCACTTAACGTCTCCTCGATCTCATCAAGACAAGCCACAACTCTGCAACAAAGTAGCCGTTCGGTGGTCGGATCTCGTGGCTGGCATTCCCGGCGATTCTCGTGTCGCTTCCGGTAGCTATAAAGACAGACCCGACGAAAAATGCAAACGTCGCGCGCACATCGGCAGATCGTGGCCCGTGGAGCGTGGCGGCTGAAAAAGGCGACGGGGTTAACGTCGTAAATTTGTTATCTCGCAACGAGGACGTTGAATCGCGCAAGGTTAACGGGACACGCGGATAGCCCAGTGATTTTCAACCTTCTGCGTTTCACGGCCTGCACCAGCTAATTACTGAAATAGCCTGGCATGCCAAAAATATATTATATTTGGTTGGAGGCAGGGTTCGTTCGTTGCACGACTTCTATCGTTTTCATTTGACGATCTGAGAGAAAAGATGTCGACGTTCTTCATTGGATGATCGGTGGCCCGTGGACTTTTGTACGCTTATGCGAAATTTAAAGACGCTAAATTGCATAGAACGTGGGAATACCCGAAACATTCGAAGTAGCGCGATCGTCGTAACTTTTAAGGGACGAAGGAAACGTCTGCCCAGGTTCTATTCCTTAGAAATATTTTCACAAAAATTTGAATAGAAATCCGTAGTTCAGACACAACGGTAGAAACGTAGTAGGAACGTGAACCTTCTGCTCGAGTTGCGGCAGATGTCGAAATACTTACGACGATGCGAAATTGAAACAGGCGTATCTGGTGGGAACAGTGGTTGCGAGAAAAATGACTTTTAATATTTAACAACACGGCATCGATTTCGTACGCGTTGTCAGAGATACGAACTGTCGTATCTTCGGTTTCGATACAACCGTTTCTTTCTTTTTCTCTTTCCTCTCCTCCTCCTCGTATTCTTTATCCTCGATCTGCTGTCTCACTCGACATTTCGTTAATTTAGTTTCAACGCAGATACGGCTTTCCGGTTTAACATGCATACAGATAAACGATTTTCGTGCTACCTGGCACCGATGGCTGGATTTAAGCGAAAGTCGCGGATACGCGTTTTCGGCGTAACACGGCAGATGCGAGCAACTTACGAGAGGCAAACGGCCGTGTGCGACCTGAGCTCGGAGTCGGGCGAGTTAACGAGGATGTCCCGCGAAATGGGCGAACGGGTGGATAAAATAGCGGGCGTTGGCCACGGTCACGCGTGTCACGCAGCCGAAAAAAAGGAGAGATAATCGAAAGAAGCCAGCCGGAGGGCGAGACCGCGCGTTCTTTCACGTACACTCGCGATGAACGACGCGGGATTTCGTATGCCGAAGAAAGAACACGAATCCTTCTTTTTCCGCTCTGTCAGAGCCGAGAGAGATAAAGAGCGAGACAGAGAGGCTGAACGGATGTTGAGACGACTTTAAATGCATCCTGCGTGCCGCCTCTGTTTCTCTCTGTGCCTTTTTGTTCCTCCTCTCATTGTCCTCTACCGTTGTTGGCCGTTTTCGCCGCGCCTCTTACGTCCACTGTCCTCATCGTCCTCTCTTTATTCGCCCCTCTTTTTCTCTCTTTCGTTTCTCTCGGCGAAACGGCCCTTTCTCCCAAAACGCGCAAAAAATGCGGTAATAAAGCGGCGGATCGAGTTTTGGAACGAAGCCGACGCGCATGGCGGACAGCGGGCAAACGTAAATGAAAACGTGACCACGAACGATGGTTGATGCAAAATTACCGCATCCCTGGGTTCCACAACGCCTCAGGATGCATCGCATTTCGTCGCTTTGCGCGATCTCAGGCCGCAGAAAAGGGAATGACACCTCCTTTCTGTCCGATCCTATTCGTGTAAACAGGGGATTTCTCTTAATCGAATAACTGGTTTGTATCGTAGAAGTATTTCGTTGTTCCGTGTAATACACGTACAGATCGTGTGTATTTACGGAAGTTCGTATCTTTCTCGATGGAATTAGAAACACAGAGTCTGGCTGAGAAGTTCTGTCATCGATTGGATGTCGCAGAGAGCACTTCGTTTCGGATGTTTTCTCCGTAACTTTTGTGCCTTACGTGTTTGCGTTGCGTGCAGTCGCGCGTCTTCCAATTCCAAGAATTTCGATATTAAACGCCAGAGTTTCGATATTCGACATAGACTGGAAAAGAAGAATACAGAAACTGACAGAAGTCGTTCCACTCTTCTCGAGAAGACTCTTTCTGTCTCCGTTTGATATTATCTTCGCACCACGACGATTACCGGCGCACGCTGTATGAAGCGAAGTGCCGTCCCAAAAAAAAAAAAAAAGAAAAAGAAACGCCTGATTTCTCAATTTTCAACCGGGTCCAGACTCACGACCGCCCATTTGTAGTCGTTTATGGCAAGGCACTATGGATCGTCGGCGTCTACCTACTAATTACTAATTAGCAATTAGATCCGAGCGTGCGCGAGCTGCTTTTCTAGGACAGCAGCTCGCTGAAATCATCGCGTTCCAGCTTAATCGTCGTTCGTGCTAGAAGCTTGACGATCCCCTCCTCCCCTCTCCGTGTGCCGCGACGCGAGCGCGTTGTCCGCTTTATTAATAATAATTACGGCTTTTCCCAGATTTCTGTCCGATTTTCCTCGTCCCTGAGTCAATCTCGAAGGCGGTCGCGAGTTTTCAAAGGAAATTGGCGCTCGTTAACAAGCCACGTTGCATAGCCAGTGGCCGGCTAATAGGTGGAAGCTGCTTTAGGGCAGATTTAAACAGCAGAAAGCGATAGAAGCGATCCTACGAACGTGTTGTAATAGCGCTAGCTCCTAATTATCTGACTATCTGACTAGACAGAGGGGTGCTTTCCTTTTGATTTAATTTTTCGGCTAAGTGGTTTGTTAAATAATCGAACTTAATTGTTAATATGCGATCGTCTCGTCCTATTTCTTTTTTTAAATTATTTAATTCGTACTTTACAATTTGTCCAGCCGGACATTCGGTAAATTTTTCCAGCTGTTCGTCCTATCGAACGAGACACTCGACGTTGCGAGATTACATCTGTTCGATCGTAGGTAGCCAGAAATTTGTTTAATCGTAAAATAAACGAGCTTCGTGCATTCGATGTGCGATAGTTGGTCAATTAGATCAAATTCGTTTGATCGTAATTGGAGATGGAATTGGCGGAACTAGCTCGCTAAATTTATGGTTATTCGTGTCGTTCCGCTTAATTTAGAGCGAGTCGGGAAAAAGTATCTCGCACGCTTCTCCATTCGGATATCTTTATCGCATCGAATATCGATCATGAAATATCTTTACAACGACGTAATATACCATTGCTATTTATATCGATACGCGTGTTCTTAGCGTTAGTTCTTTAACGTAAAGAAATAGCAGCGACGTAAAAGAAGCAGTAATGAATTGAAACGTCAACTTAAATAATACCAGCATTTCGTTTCGCAAACCCATCACCGTAAACCTAGTTACATATCCATACTAAATACAAGGTGTCTCATAATATACGACACGCAGTGGAATTTCAAATTCAGCGCTCGCGCACAAGATCCTATATTTCACCTTGTTTTCGAGTTATAGTTAGAGGGAATTTTATGTTCCAACAAGCCATATCTGCTTACCGATGGATTCTAGCATTCGAAATGACCACGTTGAGCTCGATGCGAGCCAATAAACGTCCCGTCAACATCTTATTCTCTTACTCTGGCAATTACTCGTTGCTCTCTCAATCTGTTATTCTAATTCGCTGGAAGCCATGTTCAACCGTGCGGTATCACTCGAGTCTAGAACTTCATTCGTCGAAAGAGTCGTTGCAACACGACGAAACTCGCCACAACTCGTAGCACCAACCACGTGAAACAAGATGTATGCACTACCGTCGATGATTATGCGAAACGGCGACTTTAGAACTCCACGGACGTCGCTTTGATACGCGTAAATTCAAATTACGTAAAATCATACGTACAACGACTCGCCAGAGTATTCCAACACCTGTGAACACTCGCATATTTGCGCGAAATATTTCGAAATTTCGTTAGTATCGTAACGACAACCAACTATCGCGATGCTGCTGGGGGAAATTGCAAACGATTCTGACCGTGTATACAGAAGTTACGACACATTTAGTGCAAATATATATATTTTCGACGAAGTTCACGAAAGTATTTAAACAGGTAATCATTCTCGATATTAACCAGTTGGTCGTTTTCCACGAGTATACTCGTCACGAAGAAATGACCATAGTTTGTGTCACGACGAGCGCTGTCGGTAATAAAATTAAAAAATAAAACAGTCCTTTCGTTACAATTTAATTCTATGTTACAACAGCCACATATACTCTGCGTTCGACGAGTATACTCGTCGTCGTTTACTCTTTTGCGACAAATTTTAGGTACACGCTTTTCAAAGAAGTAGCAACAGCAAACCGGTGAATAAGTCTCAGCATTCGACGAAATCGCCTAAGTGTGACTATTCATACTCTTCCTTCTGTAATCATTTTATTAAATATTCACAGTAAATATCTTGCAACCTGTATGCATATTATCAGATTGGGTTTCAACTTTATCCTTTCACTCTCGCTGAACGTTACATTCAAAGTCAAAGTTCGTAGGAAAACGATAAGTCGGATATCTCAAAGTAAAAACTGTCAAGCTTTCCAAAAGGAAACACGATAGAAACTCGTCAATTTCCCGCGTTCTGTGGACTGTAAACGCACAGTGGTTATAGATATTTCCACGAGCCAAGCGCGCGTGTTTCCTCGGTGAAATTTCTTAAGCTTGTCCGACTTGTAGCAGATAACGCGAAACGCTTAAACGTCCCGAGTCGAGACAGATAACGAGGAACCTCCTGAATGTCGGAGACGCGCATAAATAACGCGGGACGTACGAAACATCGGGTGGATAGATAGCGGAAACGTTTTGTGCGTCAGGGTTTTAATAGGCGGATAAATTCTCCTCGACGATCGATAAAGCTTCACCGCTGTTTAAGAGTTCGACGTCTCGTCAGCTTCGGACAGGCTGGAATCGATAAAGGTTCCAACGAATTTGTCACTGACTCGAATCGAGGAAAATTTCTGAAAAAAGAATCGGAGATCGCCGATCGGAACGGGAAGAGAATGTGAAAGCGTGGCATATTTTACAAGTATCTGTATAAGAAATTGCAAAGTTAAAAGAAATGTTACATTATCGATTAGAGAAACTGGTTGTATTTACGTACCTACTGGATCTTTGGAATTTATCAATTTTTCTTTTTTTAAGTTGTATCTCGTAGAATTACGTATAGGCGCGAGATTATTCACTCGGTTAGGAAGGTAGGAAAAATTGATCAAAAATTGTTGTAATATATTCTTCAACACCAAGTCGCGTATCAAGTATTTTCTTAAATGTTAATTTTACCAAGTATTTCGATAGAAATTTGGCCAGCGTTTTCAAAGATCTTCGGCGATCTTTTCGCATTTTTACGACACGTTCAACCTCCTTAAATGAAAAGCATCACGGTAGTTTTTTTATCCATCGAATCGTAGCTTGTGGAAAGGATCGTCCAAAGAGACCAACCGATTTCGTACAAAAGAAGAAGATAAGGTAACTGTTAATTTGAAAGTCTTAAAGTATCAGACTTACAGTATCTTACAGTATCAGTCTTAAATATCTACTCGTAGCATTTACAGACAGACTACGAATGAAAATGGCCAAAAAGTGGGCGACAATCTTTATACGTTTGTAGGTCCGTGCCGCGAGAACGGTTGGAATAGATTGGAACACGTATTTACGTGTCGTGTAGCTGGCAAGCACGCAGGCAAAAATTACGGCTGTTGCGCGAATCGGTGCATTAGCGCGTATCACCATGCACGAGCTCGTAAGCGTACCGATCCAATTGGCTTTCTCGTTCGACGGCATTCTCAAAATTTATCCACCTCGGTTAATTAATTGCTGGACGCGCAGTAGCACGTTGGTTCGTCGTAATTCTGCCGATAACCTGTAAATATCCAGCAGTGGCAAAGTGAAGCGATAAAGTATTCTGATACAGTGGTGTTCCTTTTTGTCGCATTTTTATCGTCGTTGATCGAGAAAGTTGAACGTTCAGAGTAAATTATCTAATCGTCGTATCGATGGAAGATAATTGGGAATCGACATTTACGCAGGGGAAATGCTACCTATGATTTCGCCGATAAATACAAGAGGATATTAGGTTGTCCGGAAAGTTAATTTCGTTTGAACAACAATTTCTGTTTTATATTATTTTATTGAATTAGGTCTGATCCATTTTCTATTCTATTTCTATTATTACGTTCGTGAATAATTCAATAAATTAATATAAAAGAAAAAGCATCGTGCGTCTATTATTTTCTTAATAAAACGAAAGAAGCTAATTTTTCGGACAACCTGATATACGTATCTCGTCAAGAGTTAAATATCGATCTATTCGACGCAAATCACTGTGAAAATAGCAGTTTCGTTTCTTGCATTATCGTTTTTGCTGCGGTGTTGGATCGTTTTTCACCGCGAGACGAGAATACGCGAATTTGCAGTAACTGGAACGCGATCGCGGAAGTATCGATAGCTTTTGCTAATTGAATGATCGCGTAAAAAGCAAATGGAATCGTTGCCTGTGATTCAACGTGTTCGTGTTTGATGCGGCGTTTCGATTGTGAAACGAGGAAGAGATTTTGCTCGGCAAACGAATTATGTATCGCTTACGTTAAACTCACTTTCGGTTACACGGTTCCGCACGTAACGATTTTTCAACGGGTTCGAATGGAAGAGCCGCGAGAGAAATTTGTACCATTTTCTGACATTATCGCGAAAGTTCCGATCGAGAATTCCTTTTCCACTAGATCGACGCACAATGAAATTTCGATTAAATAAATTGTCTCCATCGATCGTTACAAATTGTTTAGCAAGCTCTGCGTATTCAAATTTTAATACAAATTCTACATAATTGAAGTTTCTCTTTCAATGAATTTTTTCTTTCAATGAGACTTCTCGCGCTAAGGCGTAGAATTGCGAAGATCGTGCGTTTTACGTAGGAGAAAACAATTTCAGAAATTTTATTCCTATTTACTTTTCAATTAGTCTCTCTCTCTCTCTCTCTTTCCCTGCGAGTTAGAACGAACTTTCAGTTGCATTTCTCTTCCGTTTACACTCGTCGCCTACTTTTCTAATCGCCAAATTCAACGTATTTCGTGCTTGAGATTTACGCTCAAAGCTTGCGAGTCGAACTTGACTTTAAAATATACCCATTGTATTCCTTCTTCTCTCTATGCCTTTACTATCTCGTAAATTTTATAAATTTTCTTTTTCCCTTCCAGACGAGGTGTTTTGGAGCTGACTCTTCTGTTCCTGCCACTGGGGTACGTAACTTCGACGACGAATACCCAAAACTTCTTTCTGCCCGACTTTACGCTCTGCGATCTTTGTACTTTTATAACGTCGACTTTTAAACTGACCAGTAATTACACGGAACTAGACGCTTTTGAAGTACAGACGTAATTTTTTTTTAATTCGATTCCTCTTGTGGTTTTTTAATTTTCTAGCTGAAAAATTGCGGAAAAACCCCACCGGAAGAAGCAAATCTTCCCTGCGAACGCCAAATTTCGCGTATTTCTTTCAAAAATAAGCCCGATCCCAGTACAAATTCTCTAGCTTCGAGAATATTTCTTAACCATTCGCATGACTTTTACGAACGCCTATGTTGCACGCCAACGACGGTTACACCGTGAAAAACGATCGAAAGACTCGCAGACAATATGCGATAAACGATGAAAAAGAGCGAAATAAAAAGATTACGTTTCCACTTCCAGACTATCCTGTTTACGTCTCGAAAAGATGCACATAATCGGCGGTTAGTCTAAAAAGGATCGATAGAAATCACTCGGTTCTATTACCGTTACGCGAGAACCTCTCCTTCGCTTACGATATTTAACCATTGTTAGAGGCACGATTTTCTCATTCGTTACGTTCTTCCTGCGCATCTTCCAGATTAAAAAATTCCATCCACGTAACACGACTGGCCTAATACACCGTTTCGTCTTACATCAGGCTGCTCCTAAACGCTAAAAATCTCTTTGCATTTCGTTGCGCCCCTCTAACAGCGAACTCGAACCGTTCGATCGCTGCAATCGGTCGCAATTGCGTAACTGCAAGGCGCGTACCGTTCGCGTAGCCGATCAAAACACGCATCAAAATACCTTGCCAAGCGGTAGGCGTGCGCTTGTTCCTCTTCGAGGTGGCCTGCCACGAAGCACGTTCGGTAGCTCCTCCGAGTATCTGTTGCAAACTACCGGTGCAGCTGCGCGCCATGGTTGCCTCCTATCCGATGGTACCGATATTTATACGTGTATCTAGGTGCTCGTGTACTTGCCAGTTGCTTCACGCGATACCGTGCTAGATTTACCAGCGTTCGGCCTGCATACGGGCGGCTCTGTTCGCCAGCCAGCTTCGCTAGTAAATACTCGTTTCACGAGCGTGCTCGTGCTTCTATATAACGTACATGCAGGCCTATATAATGTTAATACCTGTTGCTTGTCGGCACAGCCGTGTATACACACCCACGAGTCAGTGGAGGAAGAGCGCGCGAACACGGATCGATCGCTCGATATTTTCGGTCGTGGAGAATTATTTCGCGTCGTAGGATACTTCTTCGCGTCGTTGTTACGAGACAATTCGTGGCGAGCTTTTGATCGACCACATTTTCCCGCTCCCGTTTCGCCCAGGCTCGTTGGAATGAAAAACGATCGGTAACCAGGTCGAGCGACACGATGACGGAGAGTCGTCATCGGTGAGGAAGAAGTCCGGCAGCGTGTTGGTGTTCTTTTTTTTAAGGGAGGTGTTCAATGCCGGAACACTGGAGGAAAGAGCGGTCAGGATGTCCAATTGGTCATTTTTCGTGTCTGATCGTTCAAATTTCACTTATCTATAAGGACGGATTTTGAGAGATTTGACAGCGAGAAGACGAACTTGTTTTACATCGTATCTTTTTCGAGACACGAGTCGATTACCAATGTCGCGACGTCTCGTCTATGGTGTCACGGAAGAGTAAAAAGAGAATAAAATGACGTCTGTGCTAACGGATAAACCTGTAACTCATTGAGTTTGTACAGTTGTTTCGCGTCGACAGATACACCTGCGTATGTACAGATTGGTACGACGTTGACGATATCGGCTAAAGATTGATCGAGGTGGTTGGCACGTGGATTAATAGAGATTGATAGGAGTAATACAGTTGGAATGAACTTCGAAGTTGATTCGTTCCTCAAACTTGTTTCTATATGTCTGAGTTGTTGGCAAACGTATCCAGCGTTGAGCAAACATCGGTAGATTTTCCAGATGTATCTCGAATTCCGAACGTATTATTACACCAAATGTGAATATCCTGTTCTATTTATCGTCCAATAGGTGTACGAATGAATAAACTTGGTGGCATTTAATCGATGAAAGTTTGATCAACGATCCGTCTTTTTAGATCTTTCGGTATCTCAGACCCGAGAATTCCGAAACATTTCACAGATATTCTTCACGCAGATCTGGTTATCTTAAGGATCTGGGTACGCTATCAGTCATTGATTGACGCTTTATCTGGCTATCTATCGTTTCTAACGTGTAAAGGGTATTTGTCTACCTATTAAGCGCAATGCAAGAGGCGAAGCAAGACTTATCGAGATTTATCGAGGTATCGTGAATTTGCAGCGCTGTCATTCGCGAATTCGACACGATAAAAATAAAATGATATAAAGACCAGGGATCCTTTTAGACAAGTTTCTGTTATTCGAGACATGTTGATTCGAGTGGAACAGCAATGACCCGTCAGGGCAGCTCAAGAGCCGTATAGAACGACTAGCGGAGTGGCGATCGATTACGTGTAAATACTAAGTAGCTTGTCATTCGAATTATTTCACGACTTTTTGCTAGTCAGAAATCATGTTTCATTATATTTGACTTTCCTCTTTTCCACCCTGTCTCACTTTACTTTTTCTACGTAAACTATCTTCCTCTATTTATTTTATTTCTTCCTTGTCGCGTGCTTACGATCGACCAAATGTTTCTGGATCGGACGGTTCTTTCAATCGTTTTAACGATGTTTTCATTAGCACGAGCGATAATAAGATTATTCTGTCGAAACACACGATGAATATTATCGCTTTCGTACAAGATCTGTGCATTTACAAACCAGGAATATTTGCTTCGTTTCTCTACGAGTTGATCTCTTTGACGCTGGTCCTCGTTTCACGGCGAAATACAGAGAACGCGTTGATCTCTCCATCTCGCACCTCGCGAGCGTAGGTCGTATCATTATGCAACCGACCGCTCCGTGGGTCGCGATTTCGAGCAACCTGTTTACGATCGCACAGTCGCCGCAACGTAGCTGACAAGTCTTTCTGAAATATTGGGAATATTCGCTCGTCTATCTACCAGTTACGAGAAAAATTCGATTCTCAGTTCAGTTTCGTTCTCTATCTTAAGAATCCCTTCTTACAATTTGACAAATTTTCCAACAAAAATTCCACGCGGAGGATGAATCGCGTGACGCGACAAATTACAATTACGCGACAATTACGCCGTATCCGCGGTAGAACTCGATTTATCCGAACTGATATCCGATTTATCGAATAACATTCCCAAACTTCTATTACTCGACTGCGGACGACAGGAATAAATATTTTTACCTTGCTACATACAGATTTCACCTTAGTCTTTGCACGACTGAGAGTTTCGACGCGGATTTGTACGTACCGAACGAACAAATAAATAAGAGAAACCGGCATACCCAGTGTAAAAGAAGAAATGGCCAGACGCAGCGGGTTATATCGACAAACCGCTGAAGGATCACCCCAACAAACTGACCACAAAACTGCTGGACACCGCAGAAGAATACGAAAGATTAAAGAGACATCGCACTTTACATCTACTTTGTATACGTCACTGAGTGTAAGTTACCACAGACTGTGCTGATTCCTCGCTGTAGACACGATAGACCGCGTATACGTGAATTAAAATGAAAGAAGAAAGAAGTCTTCCTACGTAATAACGTATTTTCATATCGATAGCGATGCAATTTCAAATGCAGTATAAAATTAATCCACGTAAAAATGAACTTGGATCGTACGGACGAATAAACAACGAAGATGCTATTATTCTGTTGAACAAATTGTCCGAATGCGCCGGATAAACGGACTTTTGCTGTACTTGTTATCGTAATTTGATCGCTGAATTTCTCAATACAAATCGCAATCTTCCTATCTCGAACGTTCCTTCGCAAACTATAGAAAATTCTCCCAAAGTTGCCTAACTCTGTCAAACGATATCGTAACTTTACCTTAAAAATTCTAAATTACCAAACGTGTGGTTTTCTTCGAATTCTCGATCCTCCTGCAAAGAGACTGGGACAAAGATCCCTAAAGAAACGGTGAAAGAGATTGCAAAGCGCAGTGTGGAGGAACCGAAGAGGCGTAAAGACGCTAGAAGACGAACCACGGGCAAATGACAAATTGTAGTCTATTTACCGCGCGTCGTTCAGCACGAAACATCTCGGACACGCTTCGATCCGCGTGGATCCGGTCGTATACACGCGGTAAAACGAGGTACATACTACGTATATACCGTGTCCAGCGGATATTTAGTTGTACACACAAAGGTTTACAGGTTGGCGGTAGAATCGGTGGGGATAAATCGCGTGGACGTCGAATGCAACGGCCAACGAAAGCTCGCTCGTTCCTCGAGAACTGCTCGAGGAATCATGAGCCGCGCGCTGACGTAGGATCATTTATTTGGAGGACACGGTTTGCCGAGCGCGGCGAGGGGATGCTCGATAAACTGCGTTATTTATTGCGCTCCTAAAGCGCAACTCGTTTGATTATTTTTTTGCGCGACCGAGTCTCCGCTCCGGGAAAAACTGTTTCGCCGCGGCCACGATGATTTATGGGGAACGATGCACGGGACCGAGTAAGGCCTCCTTCTTTCCTCGGCAATCAGTTTCGGGAAGCTTGTCGGAACGCTCCGTTACGCCAGCGCTTTCTTCCGTGAACTGATTCCACGGATTAGAATTCTTCTCGGATTCCGATAAACTGCTGACGATGAGCGAATTTCGAACACAATGGGAGAGGAGGATTCTCTACGAGGAGAATGAGAAACGTCTGTACAGACATTCATCGATCGTATTAAATATTTTATCTACAGTGTATCGAGTATTTGTTGATTTGTGACTTGTTAAGAAAAGTAAGGAGACAAATTTTCAACAACATTCTACAAAAGAGTATCTGATCTCTTGCAAGATGCAGAACGGATAAAAAAGTTTCCTCTAAACTCGTAAAGATACTGTAGTCGTTCGCTAAAGTAATAATATGAAAAAAAATGTCACGAGAACCAGCGAATATATCGATGAATCGTCTAGTGCATTTCGATGTAGCTGTTGGTCGATTATTACCTGTCCTATTCGCCAGACATCGTTCTTCGTCATTTATTTCGTTCTCCAATTCTCTTTCCTTCTTTTCTTTTTTTTTAACTTAGCAAGAACTCGAATATACTAAAAGACAATGGGAACTATTTGAAAAAATTCGTCACTGAAGAAAACGGAGTCTTCTTCGGCCGATATGTCGTTTAAGGAGCGTTAACGAAATGTCGATTCTATAAGAATATATTTGCTTGTTCATCTTTGTCGAATTTGGCAACGAACTTTCCAGTACATTTCTGCAAAATTACGTCATATTTATACCGTCGAGTCATCGATCATGTCAAAGCTCTCAAACACACGACGCACTGACGACAAGCTAAATTTCTTTCCTCTTCAACGTCCGATCAAACATCGTCCTACACGCCAAGCCATACTATCCGTGGCAAGGCGCACGAGCGTTCGATGCGTTTCATCCGCCACTATTTCCATATTCGTACGGGGAAACTATTTTTCTCTTCCCTCTCTCTCTCTCTCTCTTTCTCCTAAGCTGGTGCGTATACATCGTGGAAAGATTACCGTGTCTCGTTGTAGGCGTTTCGGTACGTAGACGTCTCAGTACGTAGACGTAGCACATCTGGGATCGGTGTCCTCTAACGGGACGCGATGCAAATTTCAGCCAAAGCCAAGGGTATAGATTCCTGTTGCACGTGCCTGCGGAACTTGTAACGACCTCCAGCTCGGGGGTGTTCCGTGGAAATCGATTCGAGTACGAGTACGTTGCCGACTCTTGCTAATCCAGCGGGGAAATTTGTAATGTTGACGGTACAAGTGTGGAGTTTGCCAAGTTGATACGGACGTAAGATTTGCGGAGGTTGAGAAGGATGAGTGGGTTTTGGGTTTTTACAGACGGCGGAACGAGGACGATAACAGAATCGGTTAATCTTCTCGAAAGAAGAAGAAAGAAAAAGAAGACAAAATGCTGTACAATTCTCTGGATATGTCGAGCGTGTCGTGTTTGGTGAATTAAAATTAGATTGGCCAAGTGGCTCGCGAAAGTATTCACGAACGTTTATCGTAGAACGTTCTGGGTATCGTTGAAATTATCGAAACACCTGCAAACACGAGAATACGTAATTCGTTACAACGTGCGTGTTCGTTAATAAATATCCATCGACGAATACTTTGACGTAAAGTAACTGCCAAGTGGCTGTTGGTTCTTTTGAATTATCCGAAGAGATAAACGTGACTTACTGCTTTGCCTGGATGTAGTTTAGTAATGGTAGAACGCTATCGTAATACCAAGGGTGCACGTAAAGAAATATTATCTCACTTAATTACTATATATACCGTGTAAACCACAGAACGTTTAAAATCCTGATGAATTCAGAAACCTGTTGCTTGGAAATTCGAAACGACGAAATCTTCGAATACCTGGTATTTCGCAAACATCTTCAAACATCAATAAACCACACCCACGAACAAACATGTACCGAGGAAACCGCTGAAGGAACGTATCCTTCGGCCGGCTTCTCAAATCACATCAGCATCCACACTTTCTAGAGACTGTTCCTGGTAGAAACCCTGCAGCCCATAGATTGCTCTTTCAACCGCAGACTGCCCCATAGATTCAGCTGTACACAAGGCCAGTCCAATTTAAATTTGTCCAGAAGCGAAAGGAAATCTCGGCGTTGTGTTTTAACGGGATCGAATGCAAAACAGCCACGTTCCAGGCTCAAACGCGTTGAACACCTTCTGGCTTCTGATAAATTTTCCGTTTCTCCTCTCGAGTTTCACCATCTCTTCCTCTCTGTTTTCCTCTGTTTCTCCGCGCACCCGCGCGTTTCTCCGTGTTTCTCTCCTTCTCTTCCGGTTTTTTTGTTCCTTCTTTCGGCTTTTTCTTCGCGAGTGTTAACGTAAAAGCGTAAAGCCGACGATAATACGACGGCGGGACATAAACCTGGTAAGAGATCGAGACATCGCCTCTCTGAAAATGTGTAACACGAGGCTCGGAGAAATGTTGGCTGTTCGGCGGTTTCCAGCCAAATCGTTCCATATCTGGTCGTCTGTTCTCTCTCGTAACGGGATCTCTCGCTACGGCTGCGTTCGCCTATTTTCCATGAATCTCGCGATACCGATCCCCAGGAACGCTGCGTGCGCAATGCATAATGCACGCGCAGTTAGATCACTCGGATCGATTGCGTTCGCGGGTAAATTAGGATTAGCAGAGGTAAACGCGTCGATGCATAAATCGTGATACAGGTTTTCGGTGCATGCAGCTTGGGCAGGAAAGTGTGGGAATCGAGAGTAGGTTCTTGTTGTCATTCTTTTTCCCCTTTTGAATCTGATACGTATGACTGGTACGGTGTATCGTACACACGCACTATTGTTGCATACCACTTAATACGTACAGACGAATAAATAAGTTTAGGATCGGCGGCATTGATTCGCACACCTGTAAACACGCGGCGTCTCTGTATCCTTTGAAATGGCACACTTACGTTCACCTATTTTCCATGAAATCCACGTTACTGATCCCCCCTGATGCTGTACGTATACGCCGCAATGCATAATGCACCATGTCAGATGACTCTGATAGATCACTTGTAGATAATTCAGCTCGGTGCATGTACAATGTACCTTCGATGTTCTAACCGTGATTGTCGATGAAAATCACGAACCAGAGAACAGGAAAATTTCTTTGCACGTGAGTAGGTCGAAATCGTGGAATTGTATACACAGAAAGAGAGACACGGAGACAAAGAGAGGGGGGTATATGCTATCAGAGAAGTAGAAATTGACGTCGAAGCTGGTTTTTTTTTTTCGCGTGCTGATAGCTTGGAAAAACTGAGATTGCAACGTTCGTGTAGATGTAGTCTGTCAAGACAAATAGAAAATTTAGCATATACTCGTTGGCAACGATCGTGATCGGCGGTTCTTGCTACTTCCAAGAGCACGGCAATCGTTAGAATTCTACAATGTGCCGTTCTACGGTAATGGTAGTAGAATGTTGAAAGTATCTTATCCTGAACTTTTAAGTATAGAAATTTATGTGTCTCGCAGCGTACTAAAAAACGTCAACGAATACTTTTTGCTGTAGCTTTCTCGAGCTTTGGACGTATTTGAAGGTGCAAACGGAGCCTTTATTCGAACAGAGAATTTGGGAAATTAATCGAAGAAAGCTTAAGAAAGCGGTATTTTTGGAAAAAATTGAAAAAACGACAAATTTACGTTATAGATTCAGTGCCATCTTTTTTATTATCACCGACATCGGGGAAGAATAATGGTATCTGTGTTGGACGCGTATATTTTTTGTTTATAAACGATTTACAATTTACGCGTGAAAATATTTATCCGTTTGAATCGATGGGAAGCTTCGTTAATAAACGAAATTACGTAATAATATCGTTTTATTTCGAAAACGATGTAAGTTCACTTCCTGTAATCCGTAGCCTGTCCAAACAGTCGACACACCGATAATGAAACACAAATGACAGCGAACGTAATCCTATCCTCTCTATCTCACGCGATATTGCACGTGCGGGCGTGAACAAGTTGCTTAAATGCGATTCAGTGATATACTCGTAAATTATTATTACATTTACCAGTCTTATCAAATTAATAATAACTTCACGTTTATATATGATCGTTGCCAAAGTGGAAATTTAAGATGGAGGAAAATACGAGCATCTCGACGCTAATTGCAAAATAACTGTGTAACGCTTCCAAAGCGATAGACAATTTGCTTTATTTCGCTTTATCGCTGAGAAACTCAACTTATCGATAATTAACGCTTAAACGCGGCACTTAAACTTTACAATAAGCTTCGACAAAATCTGCCCATACGTTTGCCACGTCCGGATACGTCGGATTATTGTGCCGAAAGTGATTATTTGCAAACAGAACGACGTTGCTAACGAATATATAAGGATATGATGCAGTTATTGCCCTACATACCTCGTCTATATCACGAGCCTTTCAAAACACCTCCGCATAACGATCCGAAATGAAAAATATGTAGAATGTACCTAACATTAATCTTACGAGCCTATCGTTCCACCAAACAAGTAAATTAAATGTCGAAATGAGATAACAGTATTTTGACCGCCCTGTTCTTATTTCTGAACAAAAGTGGATTAAAGCATAAAACATGGATTCGAAATAATCGTACGATTCATTAATTTTGAAAGTGGCGCGAGTTTATTCGTGACTCACGAAGAAAGGTATTGGTCTAGTTAATTCTCAAAAAAAAAAAAAGCTGTTCGTACGATGAATCTACCGTCTGTTTAAACACACAGACAAACCGAGTAATCGATAAGCCGGTATCTCAAGGCAGAGAAAAATGAACTTGCAGCAACTTGGAAATAAACGGCCCGAACATACGATATAATACGCAATTGTAACGAATAAATTTATAAAATATAAACGATAAACAACAATCTTCCTTGAGATTCGAATTCAGCGACCAAGCACATTCGAGGAAACCTCGTTCGAAAGAAAGAAACGAGGCCTTTCACGGCCCGCAGGAGATGAGCAGATAACAGCGAATGACCGATTTATTTAAATATAATCTGCATACGAGTAGGCAACGTGTCCGTTACGGTCGCATCCCTCGTGCTTATCGTAACAAGTCGGAGCGTCGTATTTTTTCTTGTTTTTAGCGCATACAATGACGCCGAATTCGTAAGTGTAGCGTGGCGATCGCGAAGTGTTCCAGCGCGCGTACGTGCGTGCGCTGTAGAAATTGGGCCGAGCATCCGTTTCCTTCCAACGATTCTGTCTCGCGAAACGCTTTTATCTCGCTACTTTATTACGATGGTATAAACATATCTTCCCATTACGATCTTTGCGATCGGTCGATGCGCGAATATCGGACGAAAAATTGGCGACATCGTCCGTCCGAGATATCGACCGTTTGATTTTCGTGTTTCGAGTAATAGCCGAGCAAGTAATAACAGCGAAAATCGTTGTTTCGCAGTAATGGAGTTGCAAAGGATCGGAACGATCGGACGGCTAATACAGCGTCGTGAATGTTAGGCTTTACGTAGCTGCAGAGGTTAAGAAATCAGAGGCCAGGACTTGGTTTTTTTCGCGCGTAGGCCGCTTGCCAATTTTCGATTACGTAAGCGCAAATTGCCGTGGATTAGGAGAATATTTTTGTGTTTTTAGAAATTTCTCTCGTCGTGCAAACGCATATTGAGATTGATGACCAGAAAACTGGCAAACAGCTATATTAAGCTAGCAACCAGTTCAGTGATTTTCAGATTACGCGGAAGCGGCGTCGATTTTACGATTACGGTTACGTATTACGTGCCAATAATTCGACATTTGTTCAGCCGTTTCCTTAAAACTACGCGAAACGAGGATGCTACGTTTCAGCCTGGTTAAACGATAAACCATATTATTAGCTGTTAATAACGAGCCAGTTCGTCGCCTTTTTCTTCATCCGCGGGTCGTACAGCAGATTTTTCTTGCGACTGTCGTCCCCGATCGATGGGCCGTTTTACGAGCACCTTGAATCAGCCGAATTGTCCCATTTAAATTCAATTACCTCGATCCTGCTGCGAAGACTACCGTCGCTCCACCAATTATCGTTCCGTCTGTTATTTATAGGACGAAGAAGAAAAAACGCTGGGTGCGATTCTCCGATCGATAAAGATGTAATATGAATAACCTTCTCCCTTTTAAATTCACCATGGCGCTACGTTTTATTGAAACGTTTATCGTACCTACTCGGTGAGTATACAAATCCGGAACGTCCGTAACACAAAATGATTATTCGCAGAAATATCCTTGGGAAATATCGGAGGAAATTTGTAGCTTTCGTATACGGAAAAAAAAAAGATTTCTATTTTTCGTACGTTAAAGTAAAATGGGTTCCTTGCCTTTGTCTGGCATTTTCTTCGTCGTCAATTACGATTGCTTGTCAAATAACGAACTATCAGACAGCTATCAGAGAAAGAACGTAACGCTCGGACCCAACGTAATTCTGAATACGCATGCGGCTTAATTTTACACCTTCGACCTTTTGCAACCATCTACGAGCGATTACCTCTGTCCAACGAAATATTTTTGACGTTGAATTAAAATCAGACACCCTGTATAGCCATTTATTAAATCAAACGACGTGGTAACTCATCTACCCCACTTACTTAAGAAGTTTTAACGCAAAAAGCAAGAAACACTTAAGCAGCCGAATAAGGAAAAAAAAAGAGCGTTCCAACGGGGCCGCAATTAAATTGTTTTTTCCGAAGGCCAGGTCAGAAGATCCAAGCGATCCGACTTCTCGTGTAAGTAAGAGCGAGACTCGGCCGCTTCTCTCTTAACTGAAAAACGAGACGAGGCGAGTAATTCCGCTCGCGAGAGCTGGATTGATATTTTGTCTGGACACGAGTTTAAAGCCGCTTCACCCTCCGGGCCGCGTGTCCAATTGTTAAGTGGCAAGTAGGTTAAGGGGTCTGCGACTTAATTGCCGCCAGTTTTATCATTTTTTTAATTGAGGGGGCCGGAGTTCCTTTAATTACACACGTGCAGCGACAGAGAAAGCTATTCCACGAGCGCGCCGTGCTCCTGACAGCGTTACGTCTTTCTCCCGACGCGCTCGTCCGCCGCTTTTTTTCCTATTTTCTCTTGGGTCTCGTGCACTGCCAGAGCAGCGAACTTAGAGACATCGGATGGATCCTAGAAACGCGCTAACGTTTCTTTTTTTCTTTTCCTTTCGATCGTTTCGAGTTCCGGGAATCCATAAAACGTACACAACGATATACAGAAAATTGCGAGAATATATGACAAGAAAAAACGCAAAGTAGCGTACCTATCGCGATATCAAGCGAACGAAACGAATACTCTGTAGCTACGTTCGTAAAGATACAACGGGAGTTTCGTCTTAAAATGCTGCGTACTCGAGGGAGTTAAGCGAGACAGAGCTTGGCGGCGGAAGATGGTTGCACGACGAGAACGCGATGGCGGAAACGTCCTTTAAAAAGACGATACCTATCGTCGCGGAAGAGAAAAAGCCGCTTCTCAAACACAATGACAGTCGACGAACAATCGACCGCTACAGGAAAATAGAACTCTCGGCGGGGAGAGCTCGCTGACGTTACGAAGAAGAAGGAAGAAGAGAAGAAAAAGGCGAGTCGAGGTCGAAAGAGTCGTCTGCAATTAGTAATTACTCCGGGCTCGGCGACTGAAATTATGTCCGTGAGGTGAAGGAATCGAGATACGGTCGTACTACGGTAACTCGAACTGCTCCAGGGAAACGCTAAAATCTTCAAATAGCCGAGAAGAAGAAATTGTCAAACTCGATTCCCTGAAACACGAGACTTCGCACGAAACGAAACTATCCTACATTCTGGATTTATTTTCACGCGTAGAACAATCTGCAGAAAGAAAGACGAAAGAAAGAAATTTTACGTTTCAATTTTGCGATTCTCGATTTTCTCGTTATTCCATCGATTTCCTTGACCCTGTTCGCGTCATAAGTTACGGACCACCCCGTGTTAAACGTCTTCGACAGGGAAACATCAACTTCTTTCTACGTGTCACGGTTTTGATCCATGTCGGCCAAGGCGACCGTGATCGATCCAAATTTTGTTTGCCCCGTTTACCGGGCCAATAGCCTTCTTTTGCTCCTTTTCACGGCGTGCCGAACAGGCACATCCGGTTCCACCGTACGAAAATATACGCGTTCGATCGGTTTTTGCCAGATCTCGCAAGAAGTAAGTAGGTAGATTCTGATCGGAGTTTCAGATTGAAATGCCGTCACACATGTTAGTAATGGGGGATTAATTGGCTCGGTTGTTTAATCGTTGAAATAACTGGTCTTTTTTTTGCGAACGATTTGAAAGGAAATCGGGTTCGAAGAGTTTAAGTCAAATTGATATTTACCGATGCTTTTTATTCGACGGTCTGTGTTAAATATTTATTATGGAGTAAATTCATACGCTATATGGGACGATGGATTTTTAGTTGGTCGTACTTAATTATAATTAAGAAGGTTTTTGATGTTAACGAAATGTCGGGTTTTATGTTTCCGCAGAGGTCAGTAGGATGAAGTTGTTAGCGTTACTACGCTTAATATATGTGTGTGTGTGTGTATTTTTTTAATCATATACGACATGTACATCTGTATCTTAATTGTACACACACGTTTATACATACAGTACACATATGACATACATATTTGATATATAAATACGTATTATGATTCGTTGTTGCAAGACAGTCGAAGAAATCTCGAGTACGGATCTTTCACTCGTAAAACGATCGCTTTGGTCAATTAAACTATTCAGCCTGTCGTTTAATTTTTTCCTCTCGTGTGTCACAGTCAGAATAGCTATCGATAAAACGTTTTACGCGATCGTAACAGTGGTCAGCCGCTATTACGAGCTCGGATGTGCGTTTTATTCGCAGCAATAAAATAAAACGTTTCGCACGCAAGTATATAGAATACAGGATTTCGAAAGGTGTACGAGGAAAACGTAACACAATTGTTTTATGAATTGTTTTTGCGTTTGAATAATGGGAAGCAGTGGCCGTGCTATTACGCTATATAGTAGGCTATTTATATATCCTACAACTATCCATTACTTATAGATATTTCTTCAGTCAGAGAATAATAATTAAGTTAGTTGCACCACGGATGAAAGATTTTGGCCATTCAGGGTCACGTTGTGTTTAAGTGCAAATCATGCCAGCCGTGACTCTCGCTTTTTATTTGTCATTGCAACATGACCTTCGTCTTTCTTCCTTTCACTGTTCTTTCTATTTGTCATTCTCTCTTTTTTTTTTTTTGTTACCACTTTGTTCTATGCAACGTGTTCTATCGCTGTTTCTTTATTCATTTTCATCTCGTTTACATACGAGAACACGGCAAAGCGACAAAACCATAAAAGCAAGAATGCGGATTGTAATGATTTCGAATTAAATTATTCAAATACGATTTCCTCGACGCGCAAGTTTCGCTTTGTTCGCGATTACAATCTTCTTGCTGAAGTATACTTATTTCTTATCGATTATTTCCGACAGTCGTTATCATAAGTAACGAAAAATCGCAAAAAAAGAAAAAAAAATAGTGGACGATTCTTTTAACGGGGAGGATGTTACGTTTAAAGAACGATGCTGTGTCTAAAAGATCGCTATAAGATACACAACTGCAACTCGAATTCTTCGTCGAGCTTACGAATTACGAGTTCTCCTCGCTATGAGCGAAAGCGATACCAAACGCGCGACAAAAATGTGCGTGTAAAAATGTGAAACGAAATGAAAAAATAAAAATAGCAAGGAAATCAGTCGAATGTGATAAACCTTGCTTGAAAATCAACTAACGCCGCTAACTCTTCAACAATACGAATTATTAGACTACACGCGGCCGCGGTTGCATCAGCAAGAAACGCATCCTCGCAATCATCTGTACGGATTGGAAGGAATCGCGGAAAAGAGAAATCTCATACAATGTATCGTGCATCCGTTGTTTATCAACAATCGACTGCTATTCCCGGGGAAGGTTTACACGTAATTAACAGGCTGGCCTTTGCAGGCATCGTTGCGTCACTGACACTGACTGCCAGCAGCTAGACACCGTTGACATTGACACGCCGTCGCGATTTCAAAGTCAGATCCGTCAGGATCGTTCGGAATATGCCGTGAGAGTTCCTTTTTCTTTTCTTTTTTTCTTTTTTTTTTCGTGCAATCGCAATACCTTGAACGCCAGCTACGAGAAAATAATGGCCACAGAGAGGGAGAGACGGCGAACGATTCCGAAAGGCGTCTCGCGATGAGAGAAAACCGAGGGAGAGAGAGAAAAAAATTGCAACGTTTTTGTTTACCGCGAGAATTATCGTGGAAGGAAGTGTGTCAAAACGGAGGACGCTCGGACAAAGGTTGTTTTGAACGTCGGAATAAATGCAAAGATGACGATATATGCGTAGATATACGATGGCTTTTTTTTTGAGGTTTGAGGTTTCGAGGTTCGAGAAGGAAGAAAGAAGAAGGGAATAGCTTGGCATTGTTATTCAAATCTCTGGTTCTTAAGTACCTGCAATTGAAATTTTGTTCGTCCATAAAGAAAGAAAACTTGATTGATTACGTAATTTTGTTCCTACGATCGACATCTATCCCGAATCTGGTAAAAGCAGGTTATTTTTAATATCAGCAGTGATTCATGGGAAACTTTATACGTATAATTAAATTGCAAGAATGTAGGCAATTTATAGGAATATTTATCGTACGTGTCGCACAAGCTTCGAAATTTTTGTCAACGTTGGCACGAGACTCGTTGTTATTTCTGTATTTACAGGTAGGATCACTATCTAGCTATTATTTTATTCTTTGGATAAATCTATCACACCGTTCTGAGCCGAAGAACCTTTATTGCACTTTCTTACATGGACTAGGGATAAAAACAAAGAAATATCTTAAACCTATCAATTAGATCTATCGATTATATCTAGAACTATCTTCTAGTTACTATTTATCGTAACTAGCGCATCTGCATACAGATGGCGAGCGTGAACTCACGTTGTCATTTTCGACAAGACTCTACCTGTATATGATCGAATAACTTCGCTTTTGTCACGTAGGTGACAAGAAATCACGAAATTGACAGATCACCGGTGATCTCCTCGCGTCGCAGTTTAAACCTTTCGCAAATAAGCTAAAGAATCGAACTTTACATATGGTAGTCAAATTTATTGTACGAATCCGACGGAGTGACGGTTCAGAGTGTTCTAACAAGAAAGGTGTTGAGTGCTGATTTCCAAAGATTCTTATACCGAGGTTGTGGTCCCTGTGCGGAGTGGTTATCGTCGGGTTTATATCATACTCGCCTATTCCGTTACTATCTGCTTAGTATTTCGATGGCTGCGGCATGCAGGATGTTTTGTCTACCCTGTTACTGGTTCTGAGCGTGTGACGCTTTCGTACGGTGGCAGACGATTTATTTCCACTGTGTCAAACATCGTGTTGTCGTTTTTTCTTGTCGCGGAAAATGGCGCGGTGCGAATGAAGCGATAAAATCCTTAAACGTCGGCCAAGATGAGAAAGAAACAGAGAGGCGACAAACAGAGATGAGGTGAAAAAGTGGCGAGACAAGACCGACGATATAGACGAACGATCTATAAGGTAACGTAATTCACGCGATCTCGATGATCGCTTGAGATAAAGGAAACCGAAATGATACGGTGCCGCGTAGCTTTTGTCCCTCGAGCGAGTAGAAAGTTGAAGTTGCTGTTTAATCGACTTCGAGGAACATCATCCGGGTATCGCTCTACAAAAGGACCTTCAGGAAGGATCAAGAGATTCTTGGGAATCCGTGGAATTCCGCGTGGATATTACGGCAGTCCGTGTGTTAGCGGAAATCGATTCGGTTGGTAAAAACACGCGACTACGTTCGATTAATCCTTAAATGGCGGCGTGTGTATTATTTACGATCGGTAGAAAGTACTTACACGACTCGACGATGATTTTTCATGAGAGGGGTTACGCGATACTCGAGTTTCTTTCTCGAGACACGTACTCCTGCGATCGCACGCTTGATAAAATAATTCCAAGCTTTTAGTATTTCAAAGTAAGAAGAAGTTCGTAGGAAACGATCAACGTAAAAGGACAGCCACGCTGAAACGATGTTTTTGTAATCGCAAAGTGGTAATTCGCGATTAGAACGGCAAAAAGTATAATACGATCGGAAACAGGTTAAAAACACGTGACACGAAATTTCCACAAAACCACCGCTTCGAATGCTGGGCGATGACGATGACGATGACCTTGATGAACAATTCGACCATGACCGTTCAAACTTCTTACCATGGACTACCGAATCGATCATCGACGATATAGAAAAACCGCGGAACAAACATTTCTCGAGAACAAAAGGAACTAAAAATCTAGCGGAAAGATACAAGCAGCAGAGCAGCCAACGACGATATTTGAGAAATCACGACGAATCGAGTTAAAGTCGCAGACGCGCAAACGCGTTATTACGGCGAATAAAAATCCGCGAAACTTGGCCAGCGCAACGCGAACAGAGGCACGAACGAAGTAAACTCGAATCGATTCGGCTCGTTCTCTCGTCACGATCTTCGCAATCGAGATATCGTTATGATCGATTTTTACGTTTCTCTAACATAAAGAGGAAACAAACTTTCGACACATTTGCGGTATCGATTTATCGACATCGACAAACTTATCCAAACGACAGAACAATTTTTCAACGGATTATTCCAGGTCTGTAAAATGTCTATGAGAAATGAAAGATCCTCCGACAATCTTAAGGTTAACCCTTCGCGTTTTCCACGCTCGAAACTCGCAAAAATGCACGGGAAGCATCCGTTTCATGCATAAAAGCGCAAAACCGAGAAACGAAAGCCATTAACACGAACTTGTTAATATTTCTCGGAAAAAGTCAGCGGATTGTTCAAAGAAACCGGAAACAGAATGGAAAACGATGCGATCCGCCTGCAGCGAGACCGAATGCTCGGCCGTATACGCAAGCTTCTGAAAGCAGACGAGTTGCGAGGAGAATAAGCGCGACGGTACAAGCGTGTACAGCACGCTGAAAGGATGAGAAAGGCGTTCCGTGTATGTTTCACCAGCGACTTCGATTTCACCTTGTTCCGAAGTCCTTTGACCTGCGCTGCAGGCAACGCGTTTGGAACGTGCGACATAACGCTACCTTGTAGCGATAAATTAGAGCTGGTGAGCTCGTGCCGCGTTTACGGACTGTTTGACGTTTTTGCGGACACGCTTCCTCGTATGGTATTCAACCTGTTCCGTGTCGAGAGAAAAGTAAACGTTTTGGCATTTTACGCTGCAGCGTGCTCTCAAGTGCAAACATTTACATCGTGAGACATTTAACGCGTTATGCGCGTCACTGGCATTACACCTGCCGTCTGTCCAAGTTGCAGATGATCGGTACGTCATAAGGAACTAATAAAGCGATTATTTGCATTATATAATTCTCTAATCGGGTATTATTGCCTTTTTTATAGAAAAGAAAAGGAAGGAAGATACAAACAGACAGTAGAAAACGTGAGACGATATCGATGCAGTAGCAGAACGTTCTGTTCAATATGTTCCAAACAAATGTGCCGTTTCTTTCAACTTTACATAATATGCATATTATACGGTCATCTGTTCGCCAACTTGTACTTTTCTTCCTCTCACCTTTAGTATTCGCCGAGTATCGTCGTCCTTCAAACTCAAACATTCACTCTCGTAAAGCAACTTTCCACGATCACGCTCGACTCGTGTATTAATTTCTGTGCAAACTCGACGAGAGAAGACGCAATCCCCTCCGTCGTGAACCTACTGCGATTACTCTTAACCGCGACACGTGACACGCGTTCGGAACGACATCGCCAAACGAGTTACAATCATCGGCCAGATTCACCGAGCTTCGACGTTACATCGAGATCAGATGATATCGCGCGCTGCGAGAACGACCAACAGGAACAAGTAATCGTCTTTCACTTTTATTACTCGTTAGAGTTTAATAAGAAAGTCTAACCTGTTTCTCACGAATTGCGATAAAACACAATACAGGGTGACTCGGGTTTAGAACCGAGAGCCGTCCGAAGCAAACGAGTCTAATAAAAGAATCCGAAGCGGACGAAAATGTAACGGTAAGTAGCCTTAGCCATCGGCAAGAAAGCAACAAGAACCGTGCAACAAAGTTCGAGGTAGTCGTGGCCTCTCGTGGAAACAGGGGAAAGAGAAGCGTAGCAACGGAGAAAGGACAAAAAATCGGTTCCTTGGGGCTGCTTGCAATTAGAAGACCCAACGAGAGAGCCGGCGGCGACAGACAACCGACGCGTGTAAAAGGATTTTTGCGAGCGAGCCGCGTTTCTAAACGACCGTTAGAAAGATCATGGAAAGAATGCGCGGCTCGCGGAACGCTCTATATCCTTTAAAGCGTTTTGTCGCGATCGGCGCGTTTGTCACGGCTATGCTTTGCCGAGCGAGAGAAATTATCTGCTCTCTAGCGATGCAACAATTATCAGGTCATGCCGGCCACGCTGTTTTTCAAATCGATGCCTCCGTTTAAACAGGGTGTTGAACTAGTCTTTTTTTATCCGTCTACAGTTACGTTATATTCGCTCGTTTGTGTAAAAAAAAAACGGATGGTTTAATTATCGCGTTTGCTTATGCTACGAAGAAAGCAATCGTTTATCGCGGAGAATAATTAAACGTAATTTCTTTCTAACGATAAACGTTTCATCGCGGTGTAGATCGCGAAGAAAAATATTTCTTATCTTCGCGTTGCACTGATATTCGGACGCTTGTTTGCGTTCCGCGATCTAGCAATTTGCTAGGAACAGGTGGAACTGCGAGATGAATTTATTTCGTATAATTACTTTGTACAATTAGCGGCAGGAGAAATTAACACGAACATTTTTGTACGATACACGGTGATCGTGAGCGAAAGAGAAGCGTTTAAAGCGCAATAGCGAGGTTTCGTAGCGCGATATTCAGAATACCATGAAGCCAGCTGTTCATCACCTGGCTCGTTGCAAGGATATTAAGCGTATCTCTTAATTTGCGAAGAAACACGAGGCACCTTGAAAGTCTTCTTCAAGAACGCATTATTCGTCGGCGTTATAACTCACGGCGGAACGCGTTGAAAGGAAAGTTTTAACGACTGCATCAGCTGCATGTGGAAACACCGAGGAAAGAGCCTCGTGTACTTCTGATGGCTAGATACTATGATACTCCACGTCGTTGGGAAGAACTGCCAAGTGTCGTATCGAAATCGACACTTTGTTTCATTTTTTATATCTGCGGTGACTCTCCTACGTTTGCTATCGGAGAAATTCACTGGATTTACTTCAAAGACAATTTTCATAAACGCTTTCATTCGCTTCTGTGACTCGACGTTTCCGATTAATTGACTCAATTTTTAACTGACAATCGGTGGTTTACCGTATACCAAACTTTCCAGACGTCTTCACAGATAACAGTTCCATATATCTGAACTAGAGATTTTTATATCAAGTTGTGCGAAAAGTGTCTTTCTTTTACAGACGCGTCTTTCACAGCGACGCATGTTTATACAAACATGAAACTTAATCTGTCGAACGTTGTGATCTTTATTTTGATAGAACATCTTTATTTTGATGGATTATACGTAATTCGACAAAATAATGTCAAACGAAAAATATTGTGCATCCATTATTTCCTTATAAAACGAAGGAAACTTTTCATGAGATTTAGAGATGCAAAAATGGACAGGATGCGCGCTATATACGAGATCCTAAAAAATATTCAAAGCGAACCACTCGTTATAGTCTTTAACAGGCGAAACGAATCTCTGCCTGTTCCATTCCTATTTCTTTTGCCGCGTCCATAAAAATGCAAATTTGCGGTCTAATCGCGAACATACGAATCTGCATAAACACGCGCGGTCTGATAACCAGTACGTGAACTACAAGCCAGCAAATAAACTCTCATCATGATGATCCATATACGACTTAGAAACAAATCGACGGTTTCCATGGTTCGTTAAAAACACTTTGACTGCCACGCCGAAATCACGCGTTTCGCTGAGGACGCCACGGGAGTACTTTTATTATTCAAAGCATACAATAGCAAAACAATAATAAATTGACGACGTAAGACGACATTCTTCCCCAATGCACCGTTTATCTCATTCGTGGCCACGGGTGGACCACCGTGGCGCCTTGGTAACAGTCGATAGCGACATATTGTAACGAGGCTTCGTTTATTTCGACAAACCATTCGTCTTCCTTATTTCTTTGTAAGCAAAACGTGCGGAATATATCGTTGAAACGTGTAGAAGATATTAGTAAACGGTATTTGCTCGTTCTATGTATAATAGCAAGGTATGTTCACACTTGTAACTTCAATTATACGATTATAAAGCAGCGTTTACGATTATTTTCTAAGCTGTGTTTATAATAATATTCGTAGATTACCCTTCAAAGATATGGACGCAAACACAATGCACCGTTAGATGCAAGATTTGTACTCTTTTTTTTTTTATCGATGTTCTAATAAAAATGTTTAATCGTCCAATGGGGCACTTTTTACTTCAAAGTATCTTCTGTTTATCGGTTATATTCAAAATTCCCTAACTGTCAATTTTCATTGAATTTTTACAATTGTAAGAAGTTCAAGCCCTCCGGTCACCAATGACCATCATTGCGTCACAGGAGAAACCGTGGCCGATCATTATGACCAACGTGGCAGTCAAAGTGTTGAAAAGTCGAACGTACATGGTTTTTTCTAGCATCCGATGAACACCATCTTCGAAATACTGCAGGAAGTACTCGATAAACCGTAAGAGACGTAAGCGATGGTCATCGAACCCGAGTATCGCGTTCTCCAGCGGCGAATCCTCGATCGAATCGCGCGTATCTGCGAGCAGCGTAATAATTGAAAGATTCAATTCAATCAATAATGCTATTCATCGCGCGGTTATAATGGATTGGAAAGGTACGAAGGTTAAGAAAGTGGGTTCCGCATGAACTATCAGCAATAAACCATATTCAGCGAACGTACCTTCTGTGCTTCTTTCGCGGCACTGGATAAAATCAACTGGCTGTTTCGCTGATCGTATCGTTGCCAGAAGGTGAGAAATAGATCTTGTGTAATAATACTTCAAGGCGAGAGATAATAGGACGGTCGTGGAACACAATTAGTGTGTCTAATCTTAGGCCTTATGCGAGAATCGTTTGAAAAAAAAAAAAAAAAAAGAAAAATAGAAAAAAAGAAAAAATCGAGACACGATCGACTTCGAGGGAAACAATGATCGGATCGGGCTTCGACGATCGAGATGCAAGATCGAGATGAATGTTCGGGTATTTTGTAAAAGGTTCGCTCGGCTATGCTCGTTCTCGCGTAGGAATTGCGTCTCGTTGTAATAAGATTAATGTCGCGTGGTTTACAGGAGTAATCCAAGGTATCGGGATTATCGAAGGTATTAGAGGATAAAAAGGATCGCGGATTATTCCAATTGAAGAGATATGAGTCATATTCGGCGATTCCTTTTGAGCCGAGGAATGTTGCTAGCTCGATATCGTGGGACGAAGTAGGTTTTTCTTTCATATTATTCTAGTCGAAGATTATAGAGAAAAAATATCGGACATTTTTTTGCTTCTTTATAGAGGAAAGAGTCGTAGATTTAATATGTAGATTAATATTACTCAAATTGTTTTTTCTTTTTTATTTAGTTTCGGGGTTGAATATATACCCTTGCTGTCCTCTTGAGTATTTTATGAATATCAAAATAATCTTCCTTTCTTTTAAATTTCCAACCATTCATCGGCTATTTTTAAAAGACTGTAACCGGCAGAATAATAAATAGAATACGAGAGATCGTTGCTTTCTCATACGAAAATTAGGATGGTGAACGGTTTTAAACACTATAAACGTCGTTTCCCATGTTCCTAACGGTTGTGTTGCGAATTCCCGACTAAAGAACAACCGGTCGGGTCAAACCGATCGGTCGATATCGCGTACCTCGAATGAATTAGCGCTCAAGGTGGAGGAGGTTTAATAGATCGAGTGTTGGAATAATCCAGCACTGTATTTGCACATGTTGTATAAAAGTAAAGTGTGACGTTACGAACACGGTGGTAGTAAGATGTTGTTGAGAGTGAAGTATTTCACTCGCACGGTACGATGTCCGATGATGAACCGTCTTAGTATGTTGCTGATTCTCTTCCCCAGCCGTTGGGTCTCGTCCGTCCGTCCTGCCTTCCCAACCGGGGTTTTCCCTGACCTTTGAGTCTGTAGACGATTGGTTAAGGATCGATGATATAGAATACCAAGAGCGAGAGATTGCTGTTGCAACGCGTCAAATATATTTGGAATAAATTAATATAAGTACAAATACTGTCGAAAGACGCTCGTTCAATGTGTTCGCAACGATAGCGTATGATCGCTCGTAGATAACTCGATAACTACAGGGTGGTTTGTAACTGGTGGTACAAGCGGAAAGGGGATGATTCTACGAGAAAAGAGAAGTCGAAAATGTAGAATAAAAATTGTTTTTTATTTTTTTTAATTTTTTTAAAAATCTACAGTGAAATTTAAAAATTTAAAAATTTAAAAATTTGAAAATTTAAAAATTTAAAAATTTGAAAATTTGAAAATTTAAAATTTAAAAATTTAAAAATTTGAAAATTTGAAAATTTAAAATTTAAAAATTTGAAAATTTGAAAATTTGAAAATTTGAAAATTTGAAAATTTGAAAATTTGAAAATTTGAAAATTTGAAAATTTAAAAATTTGAAAATTTGAAAATTTGAAAATTTAAAATTTAAAAATTTAAAAATTTAAAAATTTAAAAATTTAAAAATTTAAAAATTTAAAAATTTAAAAATTTAAAATTTAAAAATTTGAAAATTTGAAAATTTGAAAATTTGAAAATTTGAAAATTTAAAATTTAAAATTTAAAAATTTAAAATTTAAAAATTTGAAAATTTAAAAATTTAAAAATTTGAAAATTTAAAATTTAAAAATTTGAAAATTTAAAAATTTAAAAATTTGAAAATTTAAAATTTAAAAATTTTAAAAATTAAAAAAATAACGTCAATCGAGACAACGATCTACAGTGAGATCCGTTAAAACGAGACGCGATAAAGTGCACGCGTACCGAGCGAAAATTCAAAGTCGATTTTCTCGAAAACAAAGCCTCGAACAAAAGATTGTTATTCTATATTTTCGACTTCTTTTTTCGCGTAGAATCGCCCCCTTTCCGTTTGTACCACTAGTTACCAACCACCCTGTATAACCCGGATAATAACTCGGACAATCTCGTAGATATTGATCGCTAATTCGTAGATACTCGGTATATACTGTAGATACTCGCGTCCGTTTATTTATACTGGTCTTTTGGCCGTTTATTTATACTGGGTTTTGGCCCGGAGTTTGTTTATTTATCATTACGTTTCATGCGTCAAGGCTGTGTCAATGTCCCGAGGCAAAACAACAGCGCGATTTGAATTGTCCTCTAACTCACGTGCCGCTACAAGTCCTTAGATTTACAGCTCGGGGAGGACAGTTAATTCGGAATTTCCCAAAGAAGGGAATGGGTCTGTCCATGCCATGAACGGACGGCCACTCAAAATTCCGAACAGGTTGTCTCTATTTTGGAATATAATATCTATTTAATGATCTTATCAAGTATACATTCGTTTGGTAAAGTTACGCTATTTTCTGTATTGTCCATCACGACCGGTCATGATACTTTTCCCTTTTATTTATGTTACTTTCATACCATCTACTTAAACGACAAAATATCGAGCATTAAGGAACCCAAAGATCTCGGATAAGGTAATGATTTCGTAAATAAGTACGCTTTTAATAACTTCTCTTCAGGTGTCAATTATATAGTGGTTCTTGATTAAACTGGCTCGACTTGTTCCCAAATAAGCTTGTTAATCTCTTTTTGTAATATTACGCGCGTGAATAAACTAGCTTATCGAAACGACTTGTTTTCGTGAATCCTCAAGTACAGTTCCAATTTATCGTCGATCGAAAGATCGATTTTCCAGTTTTTGTAACGGCAGAATATTCGCAATTGTGCGAACAACGTTTCCAGAGAGGATAAACCTATTGGAAGGAGACTATCGATTTCCATAGCCGATAGAGAAGATATATCGGAAATTTGTTTCAATATCAATGAACAAGTTCGTTTGTACAAAAAGTGGCCTCGCGGAATATCACGAGAGATTTCCTTGACTTATACTATAGGTCAGTCAGGTACGTTATTATTCTTTGTCTAAAGTGGATTGCTAGCTCAAGGCCATTTCACCGTCTGTGAACATGACACGAGTGACTCTTTCTTTTATAAACTGGTTACACACTCCAATTGTGCCTGGATATCGCGCTTTTTCTTTCGAACGTACACACCGAAACAAAATTTTCAAACTAGGTCGACAAATTACATTAAAACAATAACGAACGTAACGTAAGGTAACAAGGTAACCTAATAACGTTCCAGTGTGTACGATATATGCACGTAATAGCATTATTATATTATTAATTTATATCCGGAGAAATTTAATTGGATATCTGGATATTAAACGAATCGCGTTGCATTAAATAATTTGATATCAGTTTTGAACGCAATTACCTTGTTACAGCGTATGCTTGTATAAGGTCATATCGATGACGAAGACGCCGATATACCGATAGCAGAAATTTTTAATACATCTGAGAATTGCTACACGAAAATGAAAAATGTTCGATGGAAGATTAAAATCGGGCCGAAAAATTATACCGCGATGTTAAAATTGCGAAAACAAGTTTACGGTTTGCCATATATTTTCCACGCTTTTATTTTCATTTAATACGGCGTCGCGAAATTTGATCTGTCTCGCGTGTTATAGATATCGTCTCTGACAACCGTGATGAATTACCGACACCTCACGGAATATGTTAATATAAGTAAATTACCTTGCATCGTATAATAAATTATGTTATGCGTTTCGTACGATTCCTTGTTTATTTCGGCGAGATGGCCAGCCCACTCTCTCATTATCCCATCTCACGTTTTTACAAATATTCGCCTCTCGGTCAGCGTTTCTCAAAATCACTTCCACGAATACACAGCCCTTAAACAGGCGGAGAAAAATTCGACCGGACACATTAACGTACGCGGAAATCATCGTCTTAAAACTCACTCGTACAACTTGGTCTTACGATGGCGTCGTAAACCGTGTGGCCAAGTAACACCTAACGCGGACGTGGCGCACCAAAAATCCCATAAACAAGCGCTTAATCCTCTGGCAGAAGTCGCAGTAATTTGGAAAACGAGTCCTACAACCGTCATTTGTCGTAAACGTATCCGGATCGATCGCGAAATTGAGATCACGTCGCTCTGGAACGCCGAAACCTGCTAATTTCAACGGTGTGATCCGGTTGTGATGGTCGTGGCTGGCGTGGTTTCCGTGATGTTTTCGACGGAAATGAAATCGACGGTGGCCGGATACTTGGCCCGTTGAATTATCTCTTCACGTAGCAGCCAGCCCCTGTCGAAAACGTACTCGGATAATTGGCGAGCTCGCGAGCTCGATATCCGGCTGGATACACGAAATCCTCGGCCAGTCTGACCCCATTACTCGCCCGTCATCCTCGTCCGCTCCTCCTTTTTTCGACACTTTACGCGTGCCTCGACAGGTCGACTCAATTTTCGACCGGCCGTTTCTTTCGGGCCCGTTTCACCTCGATCTCGTTTCGACGGATGACGTGCCGCGAGATCGTGCGAAGATATTTTTGCCCGTACGTTTCCAACCGATTATCTTTCCATGCGTTTCTTCTCGCAGACGATGCTGATGATACACGTTCGAACACGTTGCGAGATTGTTTGACGTAGTACGAAGCGCCTATACCACTGTTGGCATTACGTTTCGTTCGCATGTTACGATTATACAGGGTGGTTGGTAATTGGTGGTACGGGGGTGATTCTACGCGAAAAAAGAAATCGAAAATATAGAATAAAAATTTGTCGTTCGAGGCTTTGCTTTCGAGAAAATCGACTTTGAATTTTCGCTCGGTACGCGTGCACTTTATAAAGGATCTCGTCTCGTTATAAAGGATCTCACTGTAGATTTAAAAAGAAATTGAAAAAAAAAATGTTTATTCTATATTTTCAACTTCTTTTTTCGCGTAGAATCACCCCCTTTCCGCTTGTGCCACCAGTTACCAACCACCCTGTATATTTTCATGCAAAAATTAATTAGTAAATGGGATGAACAAGAGTAACGTGCGAGAAAACGTATCGCGAAGATTCACGGAAGTTTGACAATTTTGAAATGAAGTTACTCGCGAACGAGTCTGCGACACGGTGCTAAACGAATTAACAAGAGTACGCGAACGATTCGATTAGGATTCGACGATTTTGATACGAGTAGCGAGAAAGCAGATGTATAACGACGCGCGTGAGGAAAGTTCGTGAACATCCAGATGATCTCATAGGAGCGTAAAAATTTCTCAACTCGAGAGGTCGCCGGCCAACCGACGATACCGTTAACCAGCTTGAATAGGAAAAGCAGATCCGCTAAAGTTGTTCGAGAGTGAAGCGATTTAAGGTTAAGCTGACTCATGATCGGATTGCAATTACGATCCGCGAAAACCGTTCCATCGATCGATTAGAAAATTCCACGATATTTTTACGTCTGTACATATATAACTTCGCTGAAATTGAACTGAACAGAACCTCGACAAGTTTCTCGATAAGTTCGAACAAACGCGTTCGCGTACGCGATAGTTTCGATTCGAGTATCTGGCGATTCTACGTATTCGCACGATGTAAAAAGGAAAGGACTAATTTCTGTAGTTGGTATCACGAAAATCGCACAAGGGTGGTTAAATCGCAGGAGCTCGAGGCGAACAAAAATGTAATACCGGCGATCTTTCACGAACGAGCGTTGCTTATTGCGGCAACAGGCAAACGGAAGATTGGCCTGCCGGTAACTCGGTAACTCAGCTAAATGTCAAGGATAGTTTGAATTATTCTTTTGCTTTTTGCGTCGCAGCGCTGCGAACGTGCAAACTTTTCTACGCTATGAACCCTACTACGATCGACGAATGATATTCATTGATATTTTCCACGTGAAACAATCGCGCGATTGCCTCGTTGCAAGTTGAATAGCCAACGTTTTATAAGCTGTTCTTGTCATACTACGAGCGTGTAAACGTCGATCACTGAGCCTACTTTGATAAATTGAGTTTAGACATTTTCTAATTGCAGCATCCAGCAACCTTTCTGTTCGCTGTATTTCTGTAATTTACCGCGTCCTTTGTATACGCAGTTCTGCGCTTTCCAGAAGTATGCACGCGCCTACCTACGAGTACTCGTCGAAGACGCGAAATTTATTCAAACGTCCGTACGAAAAGATATAAAGTACGAAGGAATGCGGATAAACGCAAAGTCACGGGACGCTCGCAACCAACACAACGTGGAAGACTGGTTTTTCCAGGCGTCGTTTTGCGCAATGCGATCTAGTTCCGTGGGCGACGATAGGAAAGCGGAGGTGGAACGACCCTAAAGTTTCAGCAACGATCATTCGGTACGATCGGCCCGAGGCGAGTCGGGCATCATCGAATCGTGAATCTCTCGGCGTGGTCTCGCAACGATTTCACGATGCAAAAAATCTCGGACGGAGAAACGGACGACGAAATCGAATAACGAGAAGCCATAAGCATCGCCGGTTCCGCGAATTCGCGGCCTTTTTGTACACGCAGCGACACCTGTTTTCGCTTTTCTTGCCGATCGATCGAAAACGCCACTTCCTGTTTCTCGGTTTGCCGTACTTTGCTTTTTCTCCTTTCGAGTTTTGCCAGCAAATTATTGAAATGGAATAAGTAATTAGACGATAGTTAACAAAGTAGAAGTAGCTGGCGATTTGATCGGTTTACCGAACCTTCCTTTTTCCTCTACAAATATTTTTATCTCTATAAATATATATACAGGGTGGTTGGTAACTGGTCGTACAAGCGAAAAAAGAAGTCGAAAATATAGAATAAAAATTTTTTTTTTAATTTTTCCATCGAGACAACGATCTACAGTGAGATTCGTTATAACGTAGCGCACGCGTACCGAGCGAAAATTCAAAGTCGATTTTCTCGGAAACGAAGCCTCGAACGAAAAATTGTTATTCTATATTTTCGATTTCTTTTTTCGCGTAGAATCACCCCCTTTCCGCCTGTACCACCAGTTACCAACCACCCTGTATATATATATCACTTTTATTTAAAGATTCCCTTTATTTTTGTATCTTATTCGATGGTCGGACTTTTGTCTCTCGTATCGCAACACGATGATAAATCTGTCTAATACGCGAGTTACTAATATGCGCAAATAGACAGGTAAATTAGCCGCTGCAACTTAAAACTTTCTTTTGTCCGCTACCGTACACCTAATCGCTCCGATCTGTTCACATTTACGACCATTACAGATAGTTCCTGTCGTAATCTCGATTCATTCCACGAAACTATACCGTATCTGACGAGGAATGTATCGCACCATAAATATCTTTACTAAATGCCATCGTCTGATGTATACGAATAATCTAACGGCGTGCGATTCTTTTTTCTCCAATTCCACGCACGAATACAATAAAATCAGCGTAAAATCAGGGTTAACGTCGTTGTATCTTCTTTTCTTCTTCTTTTTTTTCTTCTTCTTCTTCTTTCTCGTTCTTCCTTTTTCGTTTTTGGTTATTACTGCGTTTTCAATCACCGTGGTTGCTTCATCCGTGTAGCGGTGGAATTTTAATTACGTTGTAGTAAAGCAAGATTGATGCCACCGCGTACTAGATGAAATACAAAACACGTTGAGTAATAAATGCACGGTGATAATAAGCGCGTGAAAGACAGTGAGAGTTTGATCGTGCAATATGACGATCATTACGCTGACATTCCTCTGGCTCGAATTAATGAAGCGGAGACACTTGACGATTATATACTGTTGCCTGTGATAGATCACCGGCAATACGACCATAGTACGCATTGTGCTGAACTTGTGATACATTCGATGTGTAATTGTAAATACGATTTCGATTACGATAGCCTACGAGGCTATTTGCAACGAAAGGAAACACGAATCTGTGTCAGAACACCAATTGTCGAATTACGTTTCTTACCGCTCCGATGTTTCACGCGACAAGTACACTTTCATCGACCTTTTCGTTCTATTTTCATTTTACGATTAAATAGAAGAATTTTGATACGACGTAAAATACGAAGAAAATATTCCATTGGAAAAAGATGAAAATGTCAGGTCCAGTGACACGAGTTTCTTAAAAATAGCTGATAAATCAACCAGGTTTTATTGGAAACCAGAGATGTAATTATTAAGATTTATGTATTAGATTGTCAGAAAAGTTTCTTGAGTTTTATGAGGAAATAATAGACAGCGTTTTTTCTGTTATATTATTTTGTCGAATTACGTGCGATCTGTTTTGTTCTATTGAGATAAACACCGCGATATTTCACAAACTTGGTTTCCCGTTTGTACGAACGTGCACTGTTGTAAAAAACACGTTTGCGAAAGAAAGACACTTCTCGGGCAACCTAATAAGAAGCTCGATATTTTGTAAACATCGCGACGACGAATATTTGGAATACCTCGAAGGGGATGAAAACACATTTCCAAGAATAATCATTTTCCATAGACAAAAATAAAGCTGAGTGATGGACAAGGATGCGTTTATTCACTGGTATTTCACTAGACGCGCTTTTTATCCTCGATGCAATCTCGCAAAATCGCTAATAATAAAGTCCCGTATATAGGAAGTCGAGAAATGCCTTGAAGAACCTTGTAACATACGTCTGATTAGAATTTTCTATCGATTACCAGACTCGTACGTACATCAGCCAACGAATAATCGTAAAATACTTCGTTGGAAATATGACATAATAACTATGTAACGCACATGACCATGTTTGTTACAGTTGCTTAAATCACCCGATATATATCGTGAATTTTTCTAAGCGTTCAAACGCTTTTATCAGCCAACGTAATATCAAATTTATTGGCTTGGCAACTAAGTGATTGCGGATTTCGTCATTACCATCTAATGACAAAATCCGCAATCACTTAGTTGCCAACTCGATAGTATTTCAACTCCTCGATTCGTCCCTTTCTACGTACATCGAAAATGGAACAAGTCCGTGTTTTCCTTGCCGAAAACTTTGCCTGCTGTTATTTATCTCTCGCCTAAGTTATCGTTACGCAAAGCAGAAGGTTGTAGAGCATTAATCAAAATGATACATCGTGTTTCGTGCACGATATACTCGCGTGGAGCGAAAATGACATCACATCCCGAAAAAGAGCGTTGGCAATTTCGACAAGGCAGATCGTTCGTTAGATACTCGCGAGGATTAATGATAGCAGCGATTCGGCAAGTTCATTTTCTGTAGGACCGTGCGTTGTACCGAAAATAACGGAGACCCTTGGACCGACGGAGAAAGTGTAATGCTCTTAGCGATATCCGGCTATCGATCTACTTTGGAATCGATCGATCGTTACCAACCCCCGATGTTCTGCTACGGCGTAAGCATGTACTCACGTACGTGATCATAGATAAAGATCCACTTTCGCCATCTGCGGTAACGGGATAAAATTCGTCGTGGCGATAGCAGCAGCGACGACAGGATAAAAGCGAATCGATGAAACGAACAATTCCATTCGATCTGTTCCATTATCTCTTCTCCTTTCTTCCATTCTTTTTCTTCCTTCTTTTTTTTTACTATACGTCTTTTATATATAAATTATCATCTTCAAGCACGTTTCGGAGCAGATCAAATTTCTAGCAAATGTCTAATTACGTTTTGCATAAGCAGACGTACAGATAAGCGATTCTGATCGTAGAAATTTGTATCTCCATCTCACGTGTAAATTATATTTTCGTTTCGTTGGAAACGAAACTCGAAGAATGCTTCGTTATTTTCAAGAAATATTCGAATTTTTATCGTAAACGGCAGCCAGTGATAGAAATCCTAGACGTTTAAGAATTGGTAAAACCTTCGAATGGTAAAGCGCGAATACTGAAAATATTCGTAACGATATACCGGTTGATCTCCGATTTGCCTAAAAATAACGGGCTCTAGAGCCGATCGATAAAGATCGCTAAGATCCACTAGGATCTACAAAGCTGCCGCGCGATCGCTTCTCCGTGAACGCGGATGATGTATCGCGATTGCAGGCCTCGGTTTCGCAACGCGGATCGACCGTTCCGTCCTCGGACATCCGGGTGGCGAGCGGCCCTCGATCAATTGTTATACGCCGTGGCTGGCATTTAGCCGCGCGACTCGCGTCTGCACTGTTGCCGCATTAATTTGGTACGGTGCGTTGCTGTAGGATAGCTCGCGGAAAAGAAGTTGCGCAAGCCTATGCCGCTCATGCCTCGTACCACCGGCGCAGCGCCTATACAGGCTGATCCTAGCGATCGGGTCATGAATATCTAGTTCTATGAATACTCGTTCCGACTGCGGCTACGAACAATGAAAGAAATATCGCGTGCAATCGATGGTTTCTGACATAAGATACACATCACCGATATCATTTCCGTGGAAAATATCGAATTTGGAATTTCCAATAGATAAAACGAGTCTCCGTTGAAGCTGCTGCGCCAACTATTGGGTTGGCAACTAAGTGATTGCGGATTTTGTCGATACCACCTAATGACAAAATCCGCAATCGCTTAGTTGCCAAACCGATACTCGTTTGACGTATAAAAATCCGCGATACGATAATAACGATCGACCTTACGCTCCTTTAAGAAGAGGCGAATAAACTATCACGCGATTAGAGGAAAATGAAACGGTGATAGACCCGGTTATTAGAATCTCGCTATACACACGATATTCATGCGCAACGTCCCCGGTCTTTACGTTCTCCCTTCTCTGTTTCACAGTGTATGCCTGTCTATCTTCTAGTTTCTCCATCCTTATTCCGTCTCTGTCTAAGGCACGGTTTCTCCTTCGTTCAGAGATTCAAGGGAGTCGATCTGCGTCGATCGTGCTCTCTGTTTCTATCCCACTGTCTCCAAGAGTGTACGGTTGATCGTTGTGCCGGCTAGCTTCGCTACGGTGAATTTATACACGGCCACGGTGCGTTCCCACGCCTAGAACATGCGAAAGAACACTAGCTCTTCGGCCTAATGCCCGCGTTGGTGCCGATCCTATTTCACTGGCCCGTCGCCTAAGAAAACGCGGAAAATCTGGGACACGGCGTCGCGGTATGCGCCATTGTCCCGCGATTTTATGGGATTCGATCTCTGGGTGCACCAAATCGACAGCCCGATGAATTCTCTTTATGAAAAATTCCACTGCTATTCGTCTAATTTGTATTTATTCGATTAGATCAGTTGATAAATTATATTTTAATATGTTGTTACATAAAAATGACATATCTCTCCCTACGTTTCATAGATACTTTCGTTCAAAAATTTTGGTGCTATCTTTAGATGAAAAATAGATTGATAATATTTGCAATTTCGTCCGATTGGACGTTAAAACTTCGTTCGAATAAATGATATTCGTGTAAACGAAGCTCTATCGTATAAAAAAATAAAGATACCGAAAATACTAGAAATATTGGACAAAGTATTCCAACAGAGGGCAAACGGATTCCACCAACTGACGAAAATTTCAATTCTATTTTCCAGGTGATTCCCCGAACTCAAGGATGCGGTGGGCAAGGAGACACGCCAGCTACCATCACTGAAATTCACCTTCTACCACCTGAAATCTGCGACTGCCAGCCTAATAAGGCCACCTGGAATCCGATCCAAAAACAAAAAGCACCACGAGGACGAAGTACCAAACCTACTCCATGGATCTAACGGAGGCATTCGCCCCAGGAGGGGGTGGGGAAGATCTGCCAAAGACCGATTTCTTCGATTTCGTCGTCTCTCCGCCACCGCATTGTGCCTCCACGGACGGCGTGTCCGACGAAGAAAGCTTCCTGCATCGTACCACCTGCAGAAGCATCGGCTACCTCCAGCAAGGTCACGAGGAACACGAAACTAATCGCGAATTACACAGCTCGCCGTTCATCAAAGAAACCAATAACAACACTCTGACAGCACTACCCCCAGTCTCGACGATTACTGGCTCCCTCAGCCACCATCACCACCATCACCACGTGAGGACGCACCATAGCGCCTGCAACGTTCAACAGAGCAACGAGCAAACACCGATGGATCAGTCGGATTGCGATTATTGGGGCACGGACGAGAGCAAAGAGCAGACCTGTAATATACTCTTGGAAGACCTGAACAAGTACTGCTGGTCGGCCCACGCTAATGCTCAGAGCCACGGGAATGATAACGTGAGCGTTCATCAAGGTTCTAACGAGCATCATCAAGGAGTAGGTCGAGGATGCTCAGCCAACGACAGACAAAATACGGACGGCGCGATTTACACGTTGACCGTGTTGAACAACGAAGCCAACTCTATGGATGCATTAGATTGTTGCAAGAGTCCAGCGCCCACGTCCAGTGATTCTTGGTCTCTGCGACCCAATCTAGACCTGGACGCTATACTGAGCATGGAACCTGCGTCTACCGAGCAGGAACACGATCAGACCAGCAGCGTGACCGAAGTGTCGCGGACAGTCAACGACAGGTTTCATCCAGATCGTTTCTCTGTTGCATCCTCCCAATATGCTACAGACGACAGCGGATTTGTCGAAAGTAAGGAATTATGCGGCCGAGGATCATCCAGTGGTGGCAATTGCACAGGAGGCGATAATAATAACGATTGGAAGCTTTCTGATCAGAATCTGCAGGAAGCTGCGGCCGCAGCTGCAGCTGCTGTCGCGGTTGGAGCAGGTGACTCGGCGGAGAGTCTTCTAAGAAGCGCTCTTCAAGGAAAATTGTACACAGGTCCGACTCAAGTAGTTTCGTCTTCCTCGCCGTCTACTCAAGGATCCACTATATCCATGCCTGTGACGAGCAACGCTGGGTTGCAGATAGTGTCCGACCAACAACCGCAGCAACAGCAACAACAGACTCAACAACAGCAGCCGCAGCAACAACAGCAGGATGAATCTATGCACACTTGTACCGATGAAGATCTGTTGCTGTCCCAGTTAGACCAAACGACCTATCGTCCCGGTGATTACGAGAAGCTGAAGAGCATAGCCAACGAAGTGGTAGAGTCGTACTGCAGTTTGGAGCCCGTTTGCAACGTGTCTGCGACGACAACGGTTATGTACACGCTAGATCCAACCAGTGGGAGTCTGGGAACGATAACTCTTCCCGCGGATCTGGGCCAAGTTAGCACGGTTACAGTAGTAACAGCAGCTCAGCAGGATGTTCTACAGCAACAAGCTACTCCTCGAACCGAGGTGGAGCAACAACAGTCCACCAACCAGCTTCAGATAACTCCGTCCAGAGTGGTCACGACTAAAGCTCCCAAGAAGTACTGTCGACGTACCAACAGAAACAGCAGCAACTCGAACGCAGCCAGCAACGGCAGCAGTGGTTCAGAGACCGGTGGAAACACCAGTGGCACGCAGCAAGGCGCTTCCGGCGGTTCTCCAGGCAGCGTCCAACGCAAGGAACGTTCGCTGCACTATTGCAGTATCTGTAGCAAAGGCTTCAAGGACAAATACAGCGTCAACGTTCACATCAGAACTCATACCGGCGAGAAGCCTTTCGCCTGTTCCTTATGTGGCAAGAGTTTCCGACAGAAGGCGCACTTGGCAAAGCACTATCAGACCCACGTGACGCAGAAGCCCAGTGTCCAGCAGCAAGCGACCGGCAGTAGCACCAGCAACAGCGGAAACAGTGGGAATCCCAGTCCATCCGGCGAAACGAGTAGCTCGACGACGAGCAGCGTGACAAATAGGAGTCAACCGCACCAAGTGTCTGTCGATCCAGCGGGGACCGCCTGTAATCCACCCAGTTAGTTGCATTGGGAGGACCAGACGGCCCACACCCGGTTCCCAGTGTCCAGTTGGACGCGTTCGATCGTTGCTACTCCATTCTCTATTCCCGGTGGCACGGTGCGGATTTTGCACGACGGTGATGGTCAACGAAGGATACACCGTGCGAGTCTTCCTCTATTACTATTCACTTCTACGTATCTCTCTTTCTGTCTCTTTAATTCTTGCTCTTCCTTACCCTCGTTTCTCTGTCTCTCTGTTTCTTCGTACTCTCCGATTACGATCTTCGTTCACTTGGAGAGGCCGCGCGGGAATGATTTACGACCGGACAGGTCGCGGAACCCCCGGCACAGAGCGAACCATGACCAAGGATCGCGAGATCGGCCAACGTCCATGGACTAATTTTTAGACAGGCGTCTCGCGATCTCGTCTTAGAGAGAATTTCCTGCTGATTGGGAGAACGATCCGGGATATTTATTCGAGTTGCACGCGGCGGTGCTCACGAGTTACGCCAGAAAGAGCGAACTGGTAGCCGCTGGTAGCTGATCCTCGTAAAACGCATGGGCTTCAGCGAGCCACGCCGCGGAACGCTCCCTCGAACGCTTTCCTTTCTAGGCGTTTCCGATATCGCGTGTGGTCGTTGGAAGAGATATAGCGATATCGTAAATTTGCAAAGAAATAGAAGTTTATGGACTTCGAGAATCGAGTAATTTGAAACGTTTTTGAGAGACTGTTCGAGGACACTTTGAGACAGGATCTAGAGCTTCATTCAGAGTCGACTGATGTCAAGTCGTTGTCAGTAGCAGTTTTCCCTTTGCTGCGTATTTTCGAAGATTTGTTTTCTGAAAGAGACGATTACATCTATAGTGATGTATACAACTTGAAATGAAAACTCACAGCCGAAACTAAGCTCAACTTGTGTTATACGGATTTTTCTAATTAACACGCGTAAACATTTGTTTATTTTCACGTTACGTTTCTTAAGCATTAACTTATTCCGAATTTATATTCTGCGAGCTAGGATTTCATCACATCGTTGGATCTAGTAACGATGATCGAAGAAGACTAAGATAATTTAAAACAAAGAAGGTTCTTGTAATCGATGAATTTATATTCTGCAAGCTCAGGTTTTATAACACGTCGTTAAATTTAACAACGATGATAGAAATTGCCTTTGAGAAACACGTGTCGGTACCACCGTCTAACCGAATCTAACGTTTCATTTTACGACCTCGCTATATCTCTTGCAGGCACTGTACCCTTGTCTCACGCGTAACAACGTTTTCTTAATCGAATGCCGTCCTTAGAATCGCGATCGAATCGCGTGTCGTGAATTTATCCGCTGCAGAATGAAGCTTCCGACGACTTCCATAGCCGTTCCTATCGCCGATATAAATTTCTGCATGTATCGTTCGATTTTTCTAACGAATACGATCTGTGAATAGCGCACGCGTCTGGAAACTCGCATTGGCGATGCTCGTTACGAAGCGTGTTATTCCGGTCGATAAGTTCACGATGATTAGGTTAAGCAGGCGAGCATAGATCGCCCTTTATTTTTTTATTCTCATAATTAATTATTCCTCGTTCGATATCGATTGATCCAGGTCGTTTAACGTGTCTCGAAAGAAACAATGGAATAAAATGACGGGAAATGTAAAAGTATAAAAGCGAAGAGAAAAAGAGAGACGAATAAAGGTGTGAAAACGCGAGAAAGAGAGAACGTCGAAGGATTTAAGTAACGTGGTGGGGAGTGGGGAAGTCTACTAAACGATCTTGAGCGATCAATTGATTTCAAACGAGCTATAGTCGAATCGTCGATCGACGGTGGTTCAACGCGAAACGATTCGGTGAAATTGTTGTTCCTAAAACGACTTGTTTGCTGTTTCAAACGAGAGAGAGAGAGAGAGAGAAGAAAAAAAGAAAACGACCACGTCGACGATGATCGTACACGATGATCGATATTTAAATTACCGCTACGAGATATTAACGTTGAAGATATTTTACAGAGAAGATTCTTTTTCTTCTTCTTTTTATTCTCCTCCTTCTTCTACTTTCTTTCTCACCTCTTTTCTTCCCTCATCTTTTGTTTTTCTTTTTTTTTACATATATATATGTATACACACAGAGACATATAGTAGACTATAGCGGATGTAACGTAGAAATCGGTAAGTATCAGAGTATCGAGAGAGAGATATATAAGAGTTTAGAAGTAATTAGTAGCACGAGCTGTGATTTAGATACATACTCAACGCGCGAGGCCACGCTCGTCCCTGGTTTAACCTGGCGATCGCGTGTCCCGCCGTCTGTTATTCGTAAGAGAGTGAAAGCGAAACGTTCGACGCACGATTTTGCGAAGAATTTAACCTTCGAAACACTCTTAAAAAGCCTGATCGGTTCACACGAGCCTCGTTCGGATCCCACGGAAATCCCCCTTTCAGCTCTGTAAAGCTTCAAAGCGTTTCTATCGCGAATTCTCAACTATAGAAAATGCGCCGCGCTCCTTTCATTCGTTCGATAGACGTTCGAACCTGAAGCTGCCTGTGACATTCCGCGTCATCAGAAAAACATCCTTCCCCTTTTGTAGTAAATTTCATTTTCCATTTCTTTTCTTTCGCGGTTATTTCTTTGACCTCGCGGCTGATCGACGAACACCTTTTTCTCACTGAGAAGTTTATTAATTCGCGGATCGAAACTGTCCAATTTGTTAATACGTTTCTCGTTTAAACGTAAGAACCGGACTCCGTACAAAATCAATTGGCCGAAGACTGTTTATTCGTATCGAGTTGTAAATAACGTTGAGAATGATCCTTTCCCAAGTTTTATCTCTTCGTGGTCGACGCGTTCGCGCACCCTTGAATTTCTCATAAATACAGAAAAATTCTTAATATAGCGTGCGATCGACGATCAAAACCGTCGTCAAGATATGGCAGGCGAAAGAGCAAATGATCGAAGAGAGGAAACGAAACCAAAATAATTGACAAAGTAAAACGAATTACGAATTCGTTCCAACTTACAGTTAATAGTCTCGAGTAAGCAATTGATTTTGGACGAACAGTACTTTCTTCAGTAATTCTTCCGTCGGTTCTTATCTCGATCCTCGTTACCACTGGCTCAGAGAAGATAACTCCGAAAGAAAAGACAGGAAGAACAGGCTCAGCTATCAAGCAGACTTTTCAGCTGGAAACTGCCTTTGACCTTTCAACGATCGTTTCCCACGACTACATTTCCCTGCCGAATCGTTAAGCGGCCAAGCAATTAACGACCGTTTAATCGGCGCGGTTCCCTTGGTGTTCAAAGTCGCGTTGCTCATTGTCCTTTCGTGTTCACAGCCGTAAATCCTGTTCACTACCACGATGAGATACAAGCTCTTGTCTAATTTATATTTCAAAGCCTCTTTATTTTGTAATAATTCGTAGAGTAATTTTTATTTGGCTATTTATTGTAATGGTAATCAATCATTGGTTGTTATCTAGTTTTGGAGATTGAATAAAGTTTTAATACGAAACTATTACAATTTTCCAATTTCTTTCACTCTATCGATTTTCTCGTTGACTATTTCTATATTCGTACAGCACATTTTATCACCTGACGATGCATACAGCAACATAGGACGCGACGATTTTGTCGATGCTGCGTTGTAGTTTTTCGAATCTAAAGAAAACCGATCGTTGGAATATTTCTACCGATTTCTAGATGCAAAATATCTGCAAGAGCAGCGAAACGATCCAACGCTTAAGCCGCTACGTTTGTTATCACGTCGCCAATCTATCGCTACGATTTGCACAGTCACAAAGCGGTTCAAGCCACCGAACAATTGAGAACTCCTCTGCCGATTGATCTTAATCGATCGATAACTCATCGAAACGAATCGACATTTTGTTCGCAATTAAGTCGATACTTTCTTTTGCTCGATCCAAAGTACACGGTATTTTCTCGCTCTTCTATCATTACATCGAAGGCTAACAGTGTCTCGTGATGTGCGACAAACTTGATCGTTTTGCGCAAAGCTGTCGAAGCATAGGCGACTCGATAATCCCATCTGGCTGTATGGTGCGCACGATACAGTTGGATGAATTCGTCAGTAAGTAAGAATTCCTCGTAACTGTTTCGACCAATAACAACGACTGACAGAAGCCTGAAGAACAAGCTCTTAGAATCTCCGCCCTTGTCATAATTACAAGAACTTGTAGTTGCTGAGTGAAAAATTTCCATGCGAAAGCTGCCAACCAACAGAATGTGATATCCGTACGATTGGCTTCGAGTACGAATAATGTCTTTGAACTAAAGTAAGCAAGCAATAAAGCAGGATGACGTAAACTAGGCAAGAACTTACCGCTCATCCTGGTGCATATCGCCCTCCTTTTTCTCCATCCTGCTTTTCCTATGAATATCCTCGGCGTGCATCTTTTTCTCTGCTTCTTACGCCATTGTGACGAGACGACGCGACGCCAGAAACGAGGCTGTCTTCGTTCGTATCGCGTTTTATCTTCGCTCGTAAACTTCGATTTCCAATTAACGATGTGCCGTTCACGATCCAAGGACGAGAACGGTGTGAATTTCTTCTTCGGCCGAGTTGGCGAACCGAGTTCACGGGATAGGAACATAGATTCCACTGTACGGACTATCGAATCCATTTGGAATTTTCACTGTAGAGAGAGAAAGAGAGATTTAATTGAGCTTTTCGATGTAAAGAAGTGGACGCGGTTGGTGGTGAATGGCAATGATCGTTCGAGGGGAAAATGAAGTGGGAAACTTGTTGGACATGCTTTGGTGGAGCGATTTCAACCCTTTCGTTATGGGAACGTTAAAAGGACAGCAACTGTTGCGGAATAGAATTATACAAGACGCTGTGGTTGTTCGTTGGAATAATGGGAATGTATATCTCTTCTAAATTGCTTTTACGAAATTTATCCCGATAGCTTAAAGGCGCATTGCCAAATTACTTGGAAATTAGCGAGCGTAAAATCTCTCTGGTCTTTTAATATTAGAATATATCCTTTTAAATGGCAAAAAATAGACCGGTTCAGCGATTAGTACGAATCAGCTGTAGGCAAGTTTATAAATTACGAACTCTGTCTGCCAACGTTCGCCAACTGAAACGTGTTAGAAACGTTTGATGTCTGAGCGAAATTGCGTCACATTTTCGTGACCGTTTGGTAACGTTTTCTTTCGCGAACGTCGATGAAATTTTTACGGGCCGATTGGTCGAAACATCGACTCCCTAGAAACCGTATAGAAATCGTATCTGATCGAACAACGATATCATCGTTGCACACGAAACACAGCAATCGCAATCCTTTAGGGCATGAATTTCGGTATTAACGGAGAAAAGAAACTCGTTAACCTGAACGTGAAGTTGATATTATCATTGTGTATCAGGAAGGTAGGAAAAATATATGACAGGTTATAGAGGTAAAACGGTTTGTACAGGACATTTGTTGCACGAAGATAAAAGGTTTATTACCTTTTAATGAAATCACCAGGCTATAAATCTAAATTACCCATTAAAAAACATGGCAATAATATATTTTACTATTTGCTACGTGCACTACCACATACACTCGCTATTTAGATATCATTAGTCGTCTTAACGTTACAATCGCTTTTAATCTGATTTAATGGACATACTAATCGCAGTGGAAAATTTTCCATTGTCCGGCAAATTTTATCATCCTATCAGCTGTATAATAGTTTGCAGTCTTTTTACAGTACACTGACGCAGTAGCAAAAAGTACAATTACACTTTTTTTTTTTTTGTTTTTTTAATGGAACCCTACAATTTTTCTTTCGTAAATTCAATTTATTAAATCGATTCCCCGTATCATCCTGCGTACAAAAGATAATAATAGGCTTCTGATGTAGAAATGAACTTTCAAAGAAGCAAAGGTCAGCTGACTAACGGATACCGTACAACATATTTAGAGAAACGACTATTGCGTTGGCGTTTACGATAAATAACGATGTCGTGAGAAGCAGATATCCAACAACGTTGCTGCAGAATTTTATAAAAGCACGATTTTTTTATCTAATCATTCGTTTGGACAGGTGGTTATACGAAGCTTCGTATGATTTCAGCGACGATCTATCTTTATAATTTGCTAAATTACCGAGCAACCTAATTTTCTAAATATCCAGTGCATTGACGATTAAAGGATTCTCCTGTTCGCAATAATCGATATTTTGCGAGAGACGTATACATTCTAAGGTAACTTTGGTTTCAAGATTACCGTAAAGTACACACGAACCGCTTACGAAATTTAATTACTTGCGAGTAATTATAAACGCTTAGAAAATTAGTACTTCTCCTTGCCATTCTCGTTTTACAATTATTCAATTTTCGTTTCCTTTTTCGCAACCAGCTTAATAACCACTTTCATAATGTTTCACGAGACCGACCATAAAAGATTTACATTTATTCTATATAATTTGAATGAATATTTCACGAAACTTTCTATTAATTACAGCAACAATAGCCTACTCATAAATCGATATTAGAATTACAAATCTACGAGTTCTCATTGCCTAAGGTAAATAGAATAATAAATTCAAAAAAGCTGAAAATTTATTCACGATCATTCGTATGACGGTAATTCTTTTTTCAAGTTCTTTCTTCGAGATATTCTATGCTATAAGATCTGAAACTATACTAGATCGACGAAAAATCTTCACCTTCCGAACAAATAAAATATCGATATAGAAAAAGCTAGACTTCCATCTAAGATTACTGGCACGACTAAAATATTAACGCGACAATTAATAAAATATTTCTAACAAATTTCTATTATTTTTCAAAATATTTTATCCTACGCAAGCTGAACAAGCGTTCGCGGAGACCTGCGAGGTTGCGAAACCTAGTTAATTTTCACGAAATTTACCTATCATTCGAACAATTTCCCGTTACACGCCGCGTTTCACGGTGGCTATGACTTTTACGAACTCTTACGGACATAAAGAAAAACCGTGATTTTTAGAAAATTTACCACGCCGTTTACGATCGTCGCTGTTTCGCAAACGACACTGTGCAAGAATTTCAACCAAGTTTTATGAATTCGAGCGCAACTTTCGAGGAATTCCCCGTCGTGCTTTTACGATTCCACAATCGATTCGATCGGACATTTTTACGAACTAACGTGAAATGTACATGATTTTCAAAAAATTTATTCCTCGTCTTACTCTCTATATCGCGATCATTCGCCAAGCTTTTATGGTTTCATACAGCAGACAATTTACGGCTCTGTTGAAATATACGTCGTAATCTTGCTATTATTTTTGCGTAATTTCATACCAACGATCAATTGTTTAAATTATTAACCAATCAAGAAAAAAAATAAAGATCTTCAAACATATTTTTTCGCATTCACGTGGCATTTTTCCTGTGGTTTCCAGTTAGGCGGTTAGAACGGTCGGTTTCTGCAAAAACAACGTCCACTCTCTTTGCATCTTCGTTCGCGGTTGGAAAATTAGACCAACAAACACAGTGTATTTTCAATTTTTCCTCGCACTTTCCTCCGACTCTTAGCCTAAAGCCTTGCAAAGTCGATCGACGAACGGAGTTTCGAAATGCTCAGGATCACGTTCGTACGTGTTTCGCGAATCGTTCAGACTTCCGGCTATCACGCCGTACATATATGGAAGGCAATCTTCTCGAAGAATCGTTCGGAAAAGTTGCTTCTGTTGCAAAGGACGTCGCTCTATTTGTGGTCATTCCTCTTGCGGTCGCGGAAAACTGGTAGCGGTTGTGGTTAAGCGGACGATTTGACGGATACTGCGAGACAATGTTATTCGCAGCGGCTTCGCTTGTGGTCATGAGATTAGTGTGCAACTTACACACAGGTTTTGGAATTGTTTCTCTTTGGATTGACTTTATGCGGGTAGATTTAGTTTCGTCGGGAATCAGCCTAAGTGACTCGTAGATTGCCAGTGTCGGTGGGATTCGTGGGTTTCGAGGTGCGTTTCGTGTGCCAAACGTTCAAGTACATTTTTCTTCTCGATTATTTCGTTCCACGTACAAACATTTCGACTTTGTAGTTACGCATAATTCCACTAAATATGGAATTCTACTAAATTCAGATTGATTTAGTCGATTGTTAGTTGTTGTTGATGAGTGTTAGTTGATGTTAGTTGTTGATAGTCAGATTGTTATTAGCCGAAATAAAAATTTGGAGATTATTCCGCATTTGTGCTGCTTCGAGGCACATGTGTGCATTTTGTAGAGCTTCGGCGTATTTAAAAGTCGTCTTTCTATTATACAAGAAAAGATAGAGATCACAGAGATCAAATTTAGTTCGGTTTGGAGGACACTGTGGCGGAAGATAAATTTTAATAGAAAATCCTGTACGCAATTCACAAAATCCTCTATATAAATACGAACCTTAGGTATCATTTCCTATACATTTATCTCGTAAGGGCGGGGGAAAGTCTTTCGTATCATTTTTTTCCCACGAAGTCTATCGTGTTATTTCCAAACGATATTCTACGTGGAATAGAAATTTCGCAGATTGATAGCGAATGTCCCTTCTTTCTCCAGTTTCCTTCTCCTTTGCTCACGCTATTATTCAGTAGTTATAAATCTTCTTCAAACACTGACATCCTCTGCCAACTTCCTTTGCACGCACCTGCCTCGATCTACCCAAGATTTATCACCGCGCCTATCACTGTTTCAACCACTAACAGCCTTTCACGACGGCAAATTACCCTAATCTGATCCACATTCGCAAGTGGAACATCGGCGACCAGCAACGAAAAGTCTATCGTTCGAATCCTCGAACATAGCAAATTTTATCTCGCGCGTAATGGAACCGGTCCGTTTTATCGGTTATTGATAATTTACCGCCTTGCAGTTATCAAGTCGCAATTTCGCGGCGTTTCATCGCCAGCCAACAGAACCAACTAGTTGGTCTAACCGAGAGACGTATGGAGATTAAAATTTTCAGAACGATTTCCTTTCCGGGCTATGTATCTTCGCGTTTCTGCCGGTCGCTTGCACCGTTTCGCTAGTTTCCGGAAAAAAAGAAGGGAAAATGTTCCACAATCGACCGAGCAGGTATCGTTTTCTCGCAGGTGCGCGCGATGGTATCGTAGATCGGTGCTCGTAACTTTGTCAGAAACTGCCTATCGAGAATAACAGAAGGCAACTCGGTGGCCTTTGAAGCATAGTTGCAGGTGAGATTTCCATTGATCTTGTAGCTGCCTGCTGCTACGTTTCACCGGTATCATTAGTCAGTTTTATGGACTAAATCGTGACAGAGAGGAAACCGGTACGGCCGTGGCACTTTGGTCCGGAGATCGCGACCGATCGCCATAGGAATTCGACCAGCCAGCGATTTACCGTTTCTCATCGCGAAATATTATCAATAGCGTTCTACACGCCGACCGTTCTTTACCGATTCGTTCGGATAATGTCAAGGTAATTGCTGATCGAAGGATAGGCATCGTTCGCTCTCTAGCTTCTTCCTTTCCATCGCCTTTGCCTCGCAACGATTATCCTTATCCTCTTCGAGATAACGCGTGAACGATAATTAACTGTGGCGCGTACGTTTCCGTATAGTTGACATTTTCAATGGTCCAGGTACCAAAATGGTCGGCATTTGAAATTTAATCGATAAATTAGAACGATTATGAAATCCACTCGACATCGACATCTGTCAACGAGATGCTGGAAATGGCGACGAAAGACGAGAAAATTCCAGGAAAGGATGTATCAACGTCATCATCGGAGCATCGTTTATGATATTCGCTGAAATCAGACTGCTCTCAACTCAGATCCACGTTACATCCAGTAGCCGAACGTTAATGTAGCAGAGTTCCTGCTAAGTTTTCTCGTTGATCGAGTGGCTGACATTATCGAGGGGTGATGTGGTAATTCGCCGAGCCTGCTATTAATGACGCGTAGCCAATTTACCATTGCAGGCTGCCATGACGATTGCAAGGTGACCAGTGACGTCGAGGTCCGTTACTTTCGTTCTAACGATATCTCGTTGCACTAACGACAGGAAATTCTTCCCATCTTTTCTTCCAGTCTATGGGAGGGAAGACGCGCTTCGCGTCATCCACGATGAATTAGTCAACTGGCAAGAACGTGTTGCTGGCTGATTGCTGCCTCGGTTAGCGGCGAGATAACTCTCTCGTTGTCAGCGTGTTATCGACTTGTAATTCGACGGTGGGCTGTTAACGCGATCGGTCTTCGCTTCGCTGTGTTTTCCAACTTATCTTTCCCAGAACTCGAATCTTTTCTACCGTCGCTTTTCATCAGAAAAATCGCGAAAAAATAGGAAAACAGACACCTATGCTCCGCCGTATAATCTTTTACTTTTATCCTCGTACGCACTTCGACAACAATTCCAAGAATTAATTAGCAAACAGGTAATCACAAGGTCTAAATAACCACGACACCATGCGTGTGGTCGTACCAAGAGTACAACCATAGTAAAACCCGAAGAAAGCGGATCCATCGCTGTTAAACGCACGTTACCATCGAAACCAAAAATTGGATGTTTCCTACGAAGCTAACAACACCGATGGAAATTAACGAGGCAGCACCAACGACCAGAGGATAACATCTGAATTTCGAAATGGAAATTGCTATCGAGCGATCGACGAATCGATGACAGTTGCGAATCGACGTCGCACGTTCTGCGAATCTCTACGAATTTTCTGAAAAGCGAAGCGTCGTTTCTCGCGAGTCTGATCCGTCCACCAGTTCGACAACGTCGTACAGCGACTTAGCGAACGTTGCTTTAGCAAATTTCAAAAGTAAAAAGAGATACAAGAGCGGTAATTGAAAAGGAAAAGAAAAGAAACATCGAGACAAGGAGAAATCGTACAACGAAAGAAACTATCACGATTTCACGATGAAGTCGATGTCCATGTGCCGAGTGGGAGTTCCAGGAAAGCCCCCGACGTATAAATATTCTAATTAAGCGCATAATTAGCGAACAGCGATGAATTATCGTAAACGGCGGCCAAACGTATTTTCATACGTTATCGCGGCAACAATATCTTGTCCCGATATCTCTTTATCGCTTTAATTAAGCCGAACTACTTGGAACACGCCTGTCGCAAAACGTACAGCCGCTGACTCGATCATAGCAACTCGCTTAATTGACTCATTCTTGACTATCGCCACTAGGAACACAGTTGCGATCGAACGTTATTCGATTTGGCTGGCTAGATATCTGATAAGCACGTCTGTTCGTGCATTTGCAAGTTTGTAAGGTTTAAACGAAGGCCATTCGGAGAGAACATTATCTCGTTGTTTAAAGGTTAAGCAAAATAGCGAAGAGGGAAGTGAAAATGCAACTTGTGTGGTATTAATGGAGAGCGTAAATTTTAATTGGAATTAATGTGGCTGCAAGGTATTTCTATCGTTATTTTTCCTTTTCCTTCTCTATTTTTCTTTTTTTTTTTTTCTTTGGTGCGTGAAACCTGGCTCGATGAGAATTATTGCGCAGGTGTCTTTGGAAAATCTGTTTCGTAACGCTGGCGATTTCAGTATAACGAAAAATGATAGCAGACAGCGTATTTTCGCGTTAAGTTGTTTCCACATCGAGTTTCTTTCTTTATTCTCAAGTATTCGCAATTGTATTTATAAGAGAAGCTATTTCCAATTATATCTAAAATGTTAAATACAAGTATTGTTTGTGAATTGTCCTCTTTTAAATATTCGGTACATTTTGCGTCTTATTCGATAATTTACAATTACCATATGTCGTGCGAGTCGATGAACTTTGTTCGTTACGAACAAGGTTTCAAAATCTCTTGAAGTTAGTTGCGGTATTATCTTTCGTTTGTACGACGTATCCACACCGTACCCTTTGTCGCGAATTCTAAGTGTGACACGAGCAACGACTCTAATTATTCAGGAATGAAAACTGTCCGCAATGGCCCGACTCATGACATTTCAAACAGCATAAAATGAAGTACGAGCGAGCAGTCTTATGTAAAATTCATCGATATCGTTCGATGCGCACCAAATATTTTAACCTCGTTAAAGTTTACTGTTTAGAAAACGAGATGCTCAAATTCTTTCCGTACGCTTTATGAATAATCGCTGGTAGAACAACGTGTAAACTTCGCCGATAGTATCAGAACTAAATCAGAACGAGCATATAAATTGTTACATTAAAAAAAAATGCTTTAGTCTAACAGTTTCGACGCTAATTCGATTAACAGGTTGACTGCAGCTCGAATTTTCTGTATTTTATTTTGCCAGCCGCGACACATCGAAGTATATTGTACCACAACGTTTCAAGTAGTAGCAGCAGCAGCAACAGCAGCAGCAGCAGCGGCTTGAAAGAGGAATAAGGCAGAAACAGAAGAGAAACGCGTGCAATGGACGGCGCTCCAATTAATGGGCCGGTCCAAGGCGGTCTCAGAAAAAAACGTCATCGAGTTCTATTTACGAGGTAGATCGATAGCAGGCTACGGCTAATCGGCGTGTGCTCGTGATTAAGTCTCGTTCCTCTTTCTTTATAGCTGTTCTTTAAAATCGCGTTAGTCGAAGCCCGTGGCACGGACACCATTGACGGCAACCATACGCTTCTTGGGGCCTGATATGATGAGAGCCGCCTTATAAGGGTTACAACCGGTGTTTAAAGTCACCAGCGGCGCGGCTTTCACCAATTTAAAGTCAGATTGCGACCCACCCGGCTTCTAATCGCCTCTCATCTATACACACAGAGAATCGTACGGCCGTAATCGATCCGCCGATTTCGCCTTGTAGCCGAGAAGACGACTGTGATTCGTTGCTTTGCTATTGTGTCGTTCTAATTGGCCTGGTTCTTTAATCAGATCGATCCTTTTAATTAACTCGTTGTTGGGACGCTTACAGAGAACGAGCTGAAAGTAACGAATAAAAGGCGAAAGCCTCGGAATTCCTGCCTTTGGATACGAACGATTTATGTATTTTAGAAGCCATTGACGAATGTCCATAGTTCAAGAGAAGAGAACGAATCTACACGTTAAAAGAAATAAGAAGCTTCGTACGAACATACGTGACAGATGCGATTAACCTTGCGAATTTGAACAAAAATGTCTAATCTGTCGGCTGGGAAAATCTAGAAACATCAAGAGGAAAATAATCGAGACACGCGATATATATTGTGCAATTTCGGTCGTTCGATCACGAAAAATTTGATTATCCGATTTCTCGGTGATTAAGCGGTTCAAGGTCCTATTGTACATTCATTGACAAGAGAAAGAAAAGTATCGAAGAACGTGGTGAAATCTCGGAACGATGCATTCGCCCCGGTTGGTCCCGGAATTTTTCAACGACATCCGCGGCCCATTGTGGTTGACTAATATACCGCTACAGCGCGTTAACCTTCCAAAGGTAGGAGGAAGGTGCGCCACACCCCCGTCTCTCTTTCACCGTGAACCACGAGAGCAACGAGAGATACAGCAACAATGGCCTCCGTAGATGGAAGATTGCACGGAAAGGTGCAACGTTCACGTGCAAAGGTCGCCACGGTTGAATCGGGTAAACGAGGATAATGTCGTGGCCCGACTATCATAGGTGAATTTTATTGCCGTGAAAAAGAAGGCTTGCCGCATCTTAGACGCGTCTGCATGCGAGATCTGCTCGGACCGTGAGCCTATTGTCCGCGAATAGAAAGAAAGTCTTTCGTGCAACGCTGGGATCTAAATCGGTCGAGAACGTTGTGTGCGAATTGCGAGGTCGTTTTTCTTTTCCTTTTTTTTTTTATTTTTTTTTTCGTTCTGTTTCAGATCGTCTGGATTGTTTCGTACATTTTTGCTACACTTTGTTGTAGAGTGAGAGTTGCACAGAATTAATTTCCTTCGATTGGAATGTACACAGGTGCATACGAATGTTCAACGGTTTCTATGTGGATAATAAACGAAAGCCATTCAGACTTTTCGCAACTTGTCGAATTAAATTGTTGCAAGAATGTATGAAAAATTTCAAACGCGACAGTACACCGTACTAAAGCTGCTCTGTAAACGTGATGGAAAAGTAAAGAAATGTGATGTTTGAGACGTGATATTTACACACAAGTCGGTATAACGTTGTACTTAGAGCCGCGTAGCAAAGTTTAATCGATGTAAATTAAATCGTAACCGAATATACGAAATTTCACGTAGCGGAATTACTTACAATTCGCCTATTCAATCTAAAAGTGCAATCTTAGTATCCATATACGAAACGATAGATCGTAATATATACGTGTAGTTATTCGCATTATTTCACTCTCTTTCGTAACGTGCCCAAACTGTGTACAAATGCAATATGGGACGCGTTACCTTACGCGTTTACGGGACAACATCCTTAAGGATTATTAATGCGTACCATCGTTTACGCCAAATAAAAATCCAAGAGGTTCGTGAGAACGTAACATTTTCAGCAACTCTAATAACGTATTTTAACATTGCTATCCTCTTCTACTTCTTCTTCTTCTTTGGCTAATTCTCGACACGTTGAAGAGATTACAATAAGGAGAGAGAGAGAGAGAGAGAGAGAGAGAGGGAAAAGAAAGAAAGAAGAAATATTGTTAATTGTTCCTTGAAATAAACTGTGAAGGATGTTAACGACTTGAATAAGCAATGGAGGCTGAAGCGAATTTCCTCTCGGCACAGAATCGATTCCCGCCAACTGCGATTCATCAACGACAATCGTTACTCGTGATTCGCTTAATCGTAAGCATAATTATATCGTTACCGCGTGATTCAACGACGACAGACGTTGAGAGAGCCGTCGCGCCGATTTGTTCACGTCGAATAATACTCAAGGTACCGTTGTATTATAAAACGATCCCTTCCAATTACGCTGCACTGCGTTCTTAATTTAACGTTACACCCCCATGTGTTTATAGATATATACATATGTTATAGATAAATATATATATATATATGTATCATCTTTTTCTCTCACACCCTATACCTTAGTTAATACGAAGCCTAATCTTAAAGGACAACGGAGAACTTCGATACTGTTGGCCGTTGTCGAGATGGCAAACCCAATTCCAAGGTTACCATGGCAACGAGATATATCTGTTACGAGATACTTTCAATATAAATAATTAATTAAACGAATAAACTAAATAATACTCAAACGGGGCTGCACGATGCCTGATGAAAAGAAAGCGACAGGCCAAGCTCGCGCTTTGTTACTCATAAATGGATTCTTCTTTCTCATTGAATTATATGGTAATTAAACGAAGATCAACGAAAGAAAGGAACTTTAATAAAGAATCTCGACTATATGTATATAGGAAACTGTACGTGTTGGCCTATCCAGTACAAAAGACAGATCGTTATAATATTATAGATCACAGATTATTGTGTTATGTGAATAATTACATTTTATGTTGTTAACGAAGTCGTAATATATATATACACACACACACACACACACACATGTTTCTATACGTATACAGATACATATACAGATATGTATGCATTTAACGTTAACACAGCTCTCTCTCTCTCTCTCTCTCTCTCTCTTCTTTTTTTTTAAATTTCTTTTCTCTATCTTTCCCTGCTCCATCTCGTCTTACTCTTGTCTCTTTCTCTGTTTCTTACCTTTCTACTTGTTTGCTCTCGCCATGCAGCTGGAGAAGACTACTTGTAGAGGATCGTTTTTGTTTTGTACTTAAGCGTGCTCGTACGCACCCGAACTATGTTTTGTACCACGTGAAGAATGGCAATAAAGTAGTTGACCAATTCCTTTTTTTAATGCTGCGTGTATGTATCTTCCCAACTGATCCTTATCGTGAAGTACCATCCATCCAGGCACTCCACGTCGTCCCCATGCATACTCCATGTTACTAGAAAGCATCAGATTTGCAGGTAATATTTTTCACTTGAGTCAGGCATATTGTCGGTCATACAAAAATTAGAGATTAATATACTTGGGTATTAAGGATAAACGCTTAACTATGATAATTTCATTTAATAGTTATTATTAAATAGTATTGTCAGAAATACTATTCAAAGGAAATCGATTGAAATCAAGGACTTCTTTCTTGTTGAAGTCTGTTTCTGCACGAGCTGCAGTACGATACACAAGCTTAAACTCACGAACGTGGATAAACGTGTGCTAGGAAATTCCTAGCCGTATTGCTTTCCATCTTTTTTTACTTCTTCTTTTGATATAAAAGGTTTCGTAAAAGACGTAAATAAAAAGAAAGAATTGCGTTACAGTTTAATATAAACCAGAACTCGTACTTTTAAAAGTACTTGAAAAGTAGCTCCAAAGAAATTTCACTTCACTCGGAATACCGTTTACTGCTGCCGAGCGAATTTGATACGCACGTGCGCGTATTCAAGTTACATTTCATTTTTACATTTTCTGTCTAAAATATGCGACTTCTTGTTTAGATATCATTAAAGACCATGATAAGTAAGAAATCCCAGTAATTCGTTTCTTGCGCTTCGGGTATCTGAAATTTACTAAGGAATGAATTTACAAAAACAAGGTTTATTTGAAAATAAATATATAAGACGATGGTTAAGATAGTCTATAAAGTGGTCCATTTATTATAAGCAGGAAACTGGAACACTCGAAAGTAGAGTAGTTTCCACAAATTGTTTCTTATATTAGGACGGTAATCTTAAAATATCATACAAAGTACATATATACTTAAACAATATGCAAGATTATTCCAATGACACACTGTATCATGTAACACAAAAAAGAAACTCTGAAACATTCTACATTCTGTATAAAGGGGGAAAAAATCAATCATAAAACAAAGAATTATTTCTAATTTCTATTAATAATCACACAGTGCCAATGTATAATGAATTACGTAGAAAATGATTGTCAAATATATAATAATATTCCGTGGAATAATCTTAATCTAAATGAACAATCTTATCTAATTAACTAGAAATCGTAGAGACCCTACTGAAACTAGCAAAAGAAAGGGAAACTGCAGAAATTTTCATAAAAAATATATTATTAAATTGCCATTATAAGTACGAATAAGTTCCATATAATTAAGAAGCACACATAGATTTTTAATATGTAACAAACGTTTAGTCACGCCCTGTACTATGGGTGAAAAATCGCTCTTCACGTGTAGCATTTTTCAAAATAATTTATTCTCCAATATGAACAAGTAGATCGTGTAGCAGGTTGTCGATGACGATACGAGCGCAGATCTTACGACACATTCGCAGGGATTAGATCCAGTTTCAATGACATATAGAGTTCGTTAAATAGGCAGAAAATGCTTTATGTATACGCATTTATAATATCTGTGTCCGACTTCTTAAATTAACGAATTTCTTAAACAAGCAAACGCGCTCTGGTCATCGCGCGTCCGCGCCACATAATTTCATTCTAGAGCTTAGTAAAAAATATTCTTCGCTTTCCTAGACAATTTGCAATTAGATCGGTCTTACACGTGTTTCTTTAAAAGTCGTCCTTAAGGCTCAATGATCACGGAACACGGGAAGCCTCGCTGTACCATTGACTACCGTACCAAGCCATCCTTATAATCCTCATAAACTCTTCAAGGCAAAAACAATTCTTCTTAAATATAGTGTAACGCATAACTCGCCTTCCCATTGATTGGTTCTATAAAACTCTTTTTCGTTGTATATCTTTAAATACCTGTTTCGAATTTTTAAAGACGTTCGAAGATTTATAATAGAAAAGTTAATATCCATCATAACGACAATTATTACGGAGCAACGAATAAAAATTATTGAATATTATTTTCAAAATCGACGCTCCATTGTTCTAACGCTATTTTAAAGAGATGCCAGGTACATTTTCATTCAATGGGTGTGTCAATTATCAGAATAGCAGATTTTAGGGCAGTAGAAACTCAAGATTTGAACATCAATAAGAATTGCATTCTGTAAAGATTATAGTTTGGTGTAATGTTATGTCGCAAAAAGAAATCAGGTCGTATTCTTTTCTGTTTTTTTTTTTTTTTTTTTTGTAATACTTGTACTTGCTTCTACATTGCAATTTTTTTCAAAAGTCTGAAATAAGAATTTAAAAATATATAATAAAGAAAGTTATACAGCTCTTAAAAATGGGAAGGAAAGTGACTTATCGACCATTCTCTATATGTTCAAGCATAGTGCTGAAGAATTTGATTCATTGCGAACATGTATAACAGTATCGCGTTTATTAATTTTCACAACGATAAGATTTCGATTCTGAACGAAATTACATGGTCGTAATAGCCGTAACAGCTTCGTTATTTAAGATCGATATTAGTCTCGCTTAAATGCAACGAGTTATAAAATGTTTCATAACGTAATTATAAGGACATTTATCAACGTACAAAGATAGATACCTATTCAGAAATATTTTCGGGAATATTTGAGATGAATCGAATAATTGTGAAACAATGGCGGCCACCTGTGTCCCGCGTAAAGTAATCCTGGAAACTCTACAAATGTTACTGCACGAATTCGAATTATTTTCAAATAGACTGTACGATACAGATCGATCATTTTCTATCACACGAAAATAGATAGTATTGTCGAAGCACGAGTCTTATCGAAGAAGATTGCTAGTCAGAATTCGTATGTCATAGGAATACATCGAGGTATCGTTTCTGATGTTGAGATTATCGATATCCGGAAAGGGACGAGAACGCCACCAGAGTAAAATATCTATTCAAAGCGTGTGTGCCTACTTTCACGAATTCGTGGTGCAAAAACAGGTTGAACCGCTAAACGTTAAGGTACGTATCCAACGATATATTATATTATACGTTATTAAAATCGCTGTAGTGCAAATAAGTTCGATAAAGTAAAGAAATCAATTGCCATCTTCTTGAGTAACATGTTCCCGATACGAAGAAACGCAAACTATTGATACAACGCTGATAAGCTTGTCACCGTAAAAGGATCAATTAACACAGAGATCCTGCATGTTCTTTAAACAACAAAAAAGAAAAAGGAGAAACAAAATAAAAGAAACGTCACATGTTAAAAATCAACAAGATTTCTCCACGCATTTCTAAAAATCAATCCGTAAAAAAAAAAAAAAAGAATAAACAAAAATAATCACTAAAGAAAAGAAAGGATCACAAATTAGCTTTTCTGTTCTCAACAGGGCATATCGTGCAACTTATTAAATCACGAAGAAACATCAAGTTGCTTCCAACAACGTCCACTGTCCTACACAGCTTTGTGCACGCAAGGAAACATCCAAAATACACAAATTGTTCGAATCGTTGCATCATACCGATCGATATCCGCGAAGCCAACTCATTTTCCACGACTGACTTGACTTTTTTTTTTTTACTTTTTTGTTTCGTTTTAATAGACGTTCGATTACGTAGACGACATCGCATAGCCCTGATTAATAGCAATACGCAGTGGAAAGTGATAGTTTGTAGCATAGGGCGAAACACCGGCATCGTGGATCGACGCGTCAGCATGTTACGCAGAGAAGAGGCAGAAATCGATGTAAACTCGAGATGCCCAACTCTAAGACAGAAGTTTGTCTTCCGGAATGGTCGGGCTGGTAGCTGTTGGCGCCGAGCGTAACGATTCCGTGTCTCGAAGCATCTCATTGAAGCTTTGCATTGAGCTGGATCTTGAAGGCACGACTTTCGTCTGAAACATAACGTACCATATTAACTATCTTCGGCGTCGGTTCTCAAAAGCTACAAAACAGCTATCCCCAAATCTCTGTTGACCCTGTTCTATCAATCCGTTACATACGAAACAGCCGGATTTCTTTCTTTCACTAACCTCTGTCATCCGATCCGCATTTGTTCTTCGTTCTCGCATCTTCACCCGCATCTTTCATCAATGCAAAATTCCACATATTCATACGCACACACGACGCCGTTCATCCTTACACGCACTCGCGTACTATGTTTCTTTTCTCTCGTTTAACGCAAATCAGTGTTAACATTATTCATAAAATACGTCAACGTGGTCCTATTAAATTAAACAATTGTCAACTAACTAAGAACAGCCAGTCTAAAAATAAAATATTTCGAAGCCTAAGAGGATCACGATGCACAAGTTGAAAAGGACAAGTTGAATACACGTAAATTAAAACGAACACAAAGAATGAAATTTCACACAGCGAAATTATTCACGATTCGTCTATTAAGTCTAAAAGCGTAATCCTGGTATCCAAAGACGAAACGAGTCGTAAGACGAAATGAGTCAACTTGTTCGCATTATTTCATTCTCTTTCGTAATATGCTCAAATTACGTATAAATCCGATATAGGACACGCGTTATTTTATTATTAAGATCTTTAAGAAGTATCAACGCGTACGATCTTTTACGTAGAATAAAAATCCAAGAGGTTCATGAGAACGTAACATTTACAGGGGGCTCTAATAACGTATCTTAATTAACATCGGGTCTTAGCTATCTTCTTCCGATCATTGTGGACGCGTTAAGGAAACTAAGAGGGTCACGGCCCGCAGTTTAACAAGCCAGGCTTTATAAGTTTTGTGTTATCATTTTTTAAACGAAACTTGGTGGAGCTATGTGTCGCTGTCTACGGATAAAACGACAAAAAAGATCTTGTCAAGATTAGGAAACGCTCGAAATTCGCATAAAAATCAACAATCTAGAAATGGGCCGAAGAAACGCGACAGGTTTAACGAAAGCTCTTCCAAAAGGTTAAAAAAGAAACGGAAAATTCTTTCAATCGTCGGTAACAACCTTCATGTTCTCGTAGGCAGATCCAACTCGTTCCTCTAGGGAACGGAAGCTGTCGGAGTTACGCATCTGGCCGAGCTTCATGGATAATCCACTTCCGAAGCCGCCAAGAATGCTGGTCGTCTTCTCAGCCGTGGTCTTGAATACAGACTCTGTCTTCTGGAATCTGTGGAAGGAGGAAAATGATAAATATTCATTTTACGCGGAACTTGTTCTGTCCAGGCAAGGTCGCGTTATCCGTGGTCACAGATGCTTTTGCTCGGGACTTCGATAATGACTCAAGCTCGATGTATATGTCATGCATTTTACTTTCACACACACGGCAAGCTCCGCAATCTCGTAACCACACATTTACATCGCGTTATTCACAAGCACTCCGTGCTCATCGTTAGATTGCCATCATTAGAAAAGCTTATGCTTCTCTGCTATCGTTACTTCTACGCAAGCGGCTAACAAAAGACGCTGTTTCGTGGCAACCCGAGGTCGATACACCGACTTTCTATCTTGGACACTAATTAGCTTAGCGGTGCGTGCCTTTCTATTTTTCTATCTGATTATTTCTCGAGCCTCTGTACGTACTTCGTTTCGTCCACGTTAGAGCAATTAGAACAACCTGAAGCATTGTGAATTTTGCGCGAGTGGCGTGACAACGTGCAAGGGAACATCGTGGCAAGGGGAAGTTATGTCTAATACGTATAAATCGCGTTAATATCGTGATCCAAAATTTCTCTCGGACACAACCCTCAAATGGTGCGGCGCGATCAGGTCGCTCGCAAACGTAACGTATGTCCTTCCACGTTCAGCGCGTTGTACTTCTCGTTGATTGCTTTTGGTACTCTTGCGACGCAGAACGAATGGAGGATTACAGGAGCCACAGGTTTTATTCATCTCACGGAGGAACGATTTTGAAATTCGAGATATCGATCGATCTCATGTTAGTAATTTCTCTTTCATCGTTTAATTTTCCTATTGAAATATGTGGCAACAACTGTTTACCAGTGTCTCGGACGTTTTAGAAATATCGCTCGTCGTTACATTATATCGTTGATTTGTTACGAAACTACGTTTATCAGCTGTTTCTAAAAAAACTCGTATCTTTGAGTTTAACAAGATCTTCATCCGAGTTATGTAATCACGTAATTTTCTACGATATAATAATATCGATGTAAGCACGTTTTCCCTGTGTGTTCCTTAATTGTTAACGGGACTATTTCTCGATCAATTATCCATTTATTGCTCGTTTATCGACGATCTGACTCGCGCTACACCAGTCGAGGATTCTAAGGAAGAAAAAAGAAGAAAAGAAAAGAAAGGAAAGAAGAAAAGAAGCTTATTTTAGTCGAAGACGATTACGGTTAACAGTCGATGGAAGAAATGTTGGATCTGAAAGGATAACACGATTGCTTGTGTACTTACAAAGTGTTCTCGGTGACCGCCTTGCTGAACTGACCGAGTTTCTCGCCGACGTTCTGATAACTGAATGAGAACCCAACCAAAAGTCAAAGAAAAGTGTTCTACATGTCTGAAGAGCAGAAGTAGCAGAAAATAAACGAAAAAGGTACGGAGGGCTGGCAGCCGTCACCTTACGCGCAATTAAAAAATCAACTTTCATTAGACGAGTGCGGATATCCACGTAGTCCGGATAAAATCGAGAAAGTAGAATAAAATTTATTCGTCTGGCGTTTTGTTTTTGAGAAAATGAAATTCGGAAGATTTCAGAGCAATTTTTAATTAAACACGTTTGCAACTTCGTTTTCTCAACAACGAAGTCTGCCATGGAAAAATTTCATTTTACGTTCCTGACTTATTTCCCCGTGTTTACTTATTCCTATTAATTACTCGCTCGTGCCCAGTTGGTAATCAGTCGAGTTCGCGTTAATCGATTAAACAAACAGTGAAATTCGATTTTATCGGATACGGAAGCTCGTATGAGAAAATTTAATTCTATTCTTTTCCTATTATTTCGAATTTGTTTGCTTCCATAGAATTAACATCGTTGTCGACTGTACTACGATTACATACTGGCACTCCCTGTATTCCATTACATTTCTATCATACCCAACTATGACACTTCGTCACGATGATATAAGAATCCAGAATCGAACCCGCCCCGTTTCTTCCAATCCGTTTGAAACCCGTCAGATACGATGACAATTTTGTCTATCCGCACACATCTAACTGTAAGTCGTTGATACGCGTGTAACTGTACAAAAACTTACGTATTATGCATGCGTTTCGTCTATCGCGGTATCTTTACAGGTGATTTAAAAACCTGTCGAACGAAATAACAAAATGGGATCTCTCAACAACGGATATCTACTTAAATTGCGCGACAATTGAGAATGCTTTACGAAGAGACAAACGAACCGTTCATTTGCCAAATTCGATCAACATGGCGAAACAAAAATTAACAGAGAAAATTGACGAAGTTATAAAGATAGTTTGGCGGTGAAATTTCAAAGATTTCGTAGGGTAAAGTTGATCGTTTTGGCCCGTGAACGGTACGAATACTACGCATCGATTCCGATAAGGACGAAGTTACAGCAACCTCGACGTCATTTCTAGTAGCGACAAGCTTTCATAGCTCTAGCTCGAACCGCACAAATTGTTCGCGTGTGGCATTCGTAACTGTGCTTGAAGTCTCAGGCATCAGCAGCATGCGCTAAAACGAAATTAACCTGTTAACAGAACAGCTACAGTATAATTAAACCGTAACTGCTACGTAAATTGGAAATTATACATTGGCTCTCTCTTCGATAGAATTTTCAGTTACCCTAAAAAAAAGTTGAATCCTTTGTACTGTAGCGGCGCTGTCACAGCAGCGTTCATTGATATAGTATTAAAAAGTTTCGCTTTGTTTAACGATGTAAAAAAAAAAAAAAAAGAAACGGGAAAGAGAAGTAGGTCGCTGTGTAAATACGTTCAAAGATATTCATAATATTTTTCTTACGAGAACGAAGCTTTCGATTTTAAAAAGGAAGTTTCACTTTGTTCGATTTTCACAGGTAAACGCATAGAAGAGGAAGAATAGAAGGTTGCTATGTAAAAAAAGAATACATAGACATTTATAATATTTTTTTTTCGAAGCAGCAGCTTTTCGTTTCAAAGAACTTCATTGAAAAAGTACGCTGAATTAATCGTATCGTAAAAATTGTCAGACTACAAAGAAAAAATGACAAGCGTAAAGAAAGCGAAGAAGAGTATTATATAAATCAATTCACAGACGTTTATAGTGTTTCCTTCTTTTCTTCTGAAAATGAAGCTTTTGATTTCAAAGAGTCACGAAGCGTATTGATTTAATATCCACGGAAGCACAACCGTAATGTAATTCGTACGAAGGAAATAGAGAATTTTCTAGCTAAATAATTTATCCGTCGCGAATATTCTTTCGTTCAATCGTCGAGAGATAAATGACTAGCTCTGCTCGATTAACAGGTCGAAACAAGTATCTCATTTAGCGAAATTAAATAACATAATCGAGTATCAATTAAATACGTAACGATGAAATGGTTGAATAGATCATGCTGCTGACAAGCCTGCGCGTGACAGCGCTGGCAAAAACCCAGCCAGAGACTCCGTTCGTGCAAAATGAGGGTGAAAGATAAAGAAAGAAGTACGTGCTTCTGCAGGACTGAATAAAAACGTACACTTGACTCTCCTTAACGTTTTTCAAGCCCTGATTCATGTCGTCGGTGATCTCTTTCCAAACGCTGATGCCCAGCTTCCTCTTCAGCTCTTGAGAGACTCTGATCTTGTTCGCCAACACGTGCCTCAGGGTTTGAATCTCCTCTTCCACCTACGACACGCGGCTTCTTCAGCTTCTTCGCGAAATAGTTAATCGTTCATGCTCGAGTTTCTCTTTTGCGCTGAGGCTTTTCGGTAATTAAGCGTAAAATATCCGAGAAAACTATGTCGAATGTATATATTATTTGCAGTTTATAAAGGGAATTGAGCTATGTGAATATTAATCCGCCATAATCGATAAAAGTGACGTTTTTATTCGTAAAATTATTGTATTTAATAATTGCAAAAACGTTTGCGTCTATTGAGAATTATTTTTCCAATGAGCAAGGGAATTAAAGATTCAAGGCAAATGTTCTCTAACGAAATATACTAAATAGTAGTAGCCATAGTTATGTGGAGGATGTCTAAAAGGTTGAATAAAAATATAGCTACAATTTTTTATAAATTTACATAACCATCGTAGCTCGATAGCATGATCGTTTTATTTGAAATACAAGTGCGTATATTTACGTTGTAATTAATAATTTTCCAAAATCCATCTTCTATCTTTGAAAACGTGTTTGAAAAAATACAACTAGTTGAAGAAGAATAAGGACCTTGAGTATGTATAGGATAAAACTGTCTTCGCGGAATTAATTGAAATAGATCTTGTAGCCGGTGAATTTCTTGCTGGTCATATTTCACAATTCTAGCTATTTCAGTGCTTTAAACGGAATGAAAAAGCGTGGCGAGTACGTACCTTGGCCAGTTCCGCGCTCCATTCCTCCTTTTGGCGATTCTGTTCTTCCAGAGAGAGTCCTTGCAGCTCGTTCACTACGTTATCTGACGTTGGCGAGATGTAATCGGCCGAGTGAAGAGTCGCGTCTTCTCCTGAAACCCCCGAAAAGCATTAGAGAAAACGGCTTCGTTGCACGAACGTTAAAAATTATACGTAAAATATCCAAAATACGCTTAGATTCCATAATGGTAAAGGCGTGGAACAGTAAACACCAAAAGCGTTGTTTAACAATTATTTAAACAATTCTGTCCGAAGTCAGCTCTGTACGGTGGAATATAAACTTTGAACGAGTGAATTCAGTCGATAGAAATTTGGTAAATTAAGTAGTTGCGAAATTTCGTTCGTCTAAATAAAATTGTACATGCTATGTACGCAACTGGACAAGTCAAAAAGACAAGTCGTATCAGTATCGTTCGTATTCGATTTAATTCATTGCCCGATTTTATTACGAATAATCGGTCCAAATCGAGGAATCGGTCAACGTGATCAGACTCACGGATATCATAAAAATAGGACGTAAAAAGTTACGCAAGTGTACGACCGCCGTAATCGAAGGCGAATGGATCATTGCCATTTTATTGATCGTGTTACGATTAGTCATAGCCTCTCGAATCGCAGATGCTGGTCTCTTCTTACATAGAGAGTTAGTTACATTGTTGCTATGTTAGCTGTTGCAGTAGTCTGTTTACGTTAGTTATGACTTTTCATGAAATCATCGTGTGAGATTTTTACGTTTTCTGATATTGATATTTTTAGAATCTAGCTTTTCCTGGCACAACTATATCTAATCTTGTGTATCTATCGATAATTGTTCGACAGGATAAAGATAAAGCGAAAGAAAAGCGTCTAAAAAGGCTCGTATTATATTTAAACAGGAAGTTAATATAAAATACGCGCCACTAATGATATCAAGAGATATACATATATATATATATATATGCACGGCTTTCCGGTTTACGTAAACGATTGCACCAAATTAAAAATGTTCAATTAACGAAAAGGAAATCCGGAAATTCCGCGCAATAACATCGCGAAACTCTGCATTTCACGTGAGAAACAATTTACGCTGGGTGAAAGTAATAAAACGGCCGTGAAAATCCGTGAAATCGGCGGATAAAGCAGTTTTTCTACGTTTTCACTGATAGCACGACGATAGTAATTTTACCGTCTCTAATCTGTGATTTATATGATTTTTCAACGATTGTAAAATGACGCGAACCTGAGATAATTATAAGTTGACACGTGCTCTTTCTTGTGGCAAAAGGTCATAGTCTTCTTTACAAGACAGATAATAAAATAAAGCATGTATAAGGTGAAGTTGCTATTTGCAGCAACAACGAAAAAACAAGACCTCGCAGTCATTAATAATGCCAATAACGCTTCAATAATGATGCTTAGTAAGAAAGATTCGCAGTCGGTTATAAAATTTATTTTAAAATGTTCCTGACTTTTATTTCGTAGTAGCGATCTGATGAAACTACGTACGTAAAAGTGTTAATCTCTGTGATAATTAGTCACCGTGAAAGACAAACTTCGCGTAAAGCGTGCAAAATTTGTGGCAACAATCTTCACGATTCCTTGAAAACCAATAAAACGTCTTTCTGCTGGTACAAGAGAAGCGGTTTCAAAGATATTTCGATGTCTGAATTTTAGGCTGCGAAGATAAGAAACGGATTAGATAAGCGGCTCGTCTTCTTATATATAAACACACGATTTTTCTACGAGACACGAAGCCCGACGTTAAGGGATTAATATTCAAGAAGCAGCGCTTATTTACGCGATGAGACGCGTGAAGTGTAACAAACAAGCAAGTAGCTTCGAAAATATCGATAATATCGGAAAGCATTATTTTCAGAAGAATCGAATATTTAGGAACGCGTCACAGATTTCAGGACATATTTTTCGATTAAAGTTTCAGAAATATATCACGAGCCGAATCGGTGAATTTCTTACATAAAATTACAAATTTCATCGTATAAATTTCACGTCAACTCTATTTAAAAATAGTTCTTCGTGCTATTAATGTTTTCCTAACCATACATAGATAGAAATAAAAAATAGATTCATCGACTATCGAAATAATAGCTTCGAAAGCTAAAAATACAATCAACCTACGAGTACGCGTTGCGTTTCATCGCAAATCTTCATTGATACAGCACTCGCAACATACAAATATAAATTTTCCGCCGAAAAGATACAAGCTCGACATTGCTTCGTTTCTCCAATGTTTTCTTACGACGGAACAAGTGCACGAGGGAAATTTATCGCGACAGTAACATCCTTTGCCTCTAAATAAAATACAAAAGTAGTTTCTTGTCATTACCAAAATGGTAGCGTAACGTTACCCTGGTGTACCGTTGCCCGTCGGTATTCCGTGGAAGCAATACCACGAAGCGTTGATATAGTTCTCACTTTCATATCTTGCAACATCGTTCTACTTTTTATGGCCGTTTATATATGCATCTACCGGTTCCAATCCACAATTCGCGCAAGAGCGATAAATATCCCCGTGAAACAACAGCTTGGAGCCGGCCCCGAAAAAATATTTTACTTCGAACTTCAATCGGACGTCTAAAACACGCATAAGCTATAAATCTGCAACGAATACGTGTATTTAAAGCAATACTTTAGTCCAGCTGGGAATTTTCAACGCAAGCGCATCGCGTGACCGCCATCTATCTACACACGATCTAAACGAGCTCGATCTCGACCGTAAATAACGCAATTATGTACAACACTCGTAAATTTATAGGGCGCCGGATCTCGTAATCGAAACACACATATCCAACGAGGCGATGTGATCGACGTATCGATCAATCTGTTGTTGTTAAAAATAACGATAAATAATAACGAACTGTTTTACCGAATACGAGGAACAAAACGTTCGAGAGAAGAACCGGTACAAGATACGATATTATGTACTTCGCTTTGGAATAATTTGTAGAGGTTTATGTGTAGAGGGCGGTTGGTCGGTAAGGTTTAATGGACGAGATTGCTCGTTGTTGAAACCATCGAATATATTTAAAATGATAAATTAGTTTACAGATAATGCTCGCAAAGACGCTCGTACTAACCGATTCGCTAAGACAGTGTATAAGTCGTAAAATAAGACCGCTAGTGACTCGTTAATTAAATCGCTGATAATTCGTTGATAACTGATCGACAGTCATTGACTGTAATTCCTTTCCTTGCGATCGCGTCCGTTTATTTATAGTGGTCGGGGGAGAACCGGAAAATTCGAATTCGTCTACGTTTGACGGTTATATGTAGCGGCGACATTGTTTTGCCCGGAGTTTATTTGTTCTTACGTTACTTATAACCTAATGGTCTCGATACTTCGAGGCAAAATAACAACGTGATTTGAATTGTTCCCTAAATCGTGTGCCGCTACAAATTTATACGTCGGACTGTACCATTCTCGCGAATTATATGCTGCACCTTTTACCAACTCGAGGAACTTCTTGTAATTTTGGCTGTTGCTGATCTTGGCCAGATACGGCTTCGAGAAGTCCTGGAATATCACTCGAACTGATTTCCTCTTTTTCTTTCCGTGACCAGTGGCGCCGTCCTCGCCGTCAGGCGTCAAAAACTGCGTCTCCACCGATAGATTCGCATCGTCAACCACGATCTCGTCTATATCACCGTTCGAGTCCCGCCAGCAATGGACAATAATTTCGTCCGCATCGTCGCTCAGCTCGTCTATGTCGTCGAAGCTGGGAGTTGCAGTTAAATTCGAATAATAAACGTCTTCCTCGTACTCCAGCGACTCCAACTCGTGTTCGTTTTCACTCGAGCAATCCTGTTCACCGTGGCCCGTACACACTCTCGATCTCGTACTTTGTTTCGAAGAACCTCGGCGATCTTCGACTTTAGCCTGGTCCTGTTTAACGTCCGGCATATCGGTTTTCATGTCAGCGGAGTTACTCGTTTTTCTTTCTTCTCGAGGTATCGAAGCGAAAATTTAATTATCATTCGATTCGTTCACTTGCTTATCTCTTTATTTATTCAATCTCGATCGAATCACGTTAGAGACTAGTTGACAGCAAGGTTCGTAGAATAAACGGACGAATGAAACGCGAAACAGCCACTTTTGACCAGTTCGTTCGACCGAGATTTAACGTTGCAAATAGAAAACTCCCACGACATTGCGAAATTGTCAAACGTTTTTATGTCTAATTATCCTTTGCATCGGAGATCGTTGATAAAATGCTTGTCATGTCGAATGAAACGTCCTCTTACTGGATATCGCGTCTTTGTTCCTTCGCTACCGGTAAAACGACTTCCTTCTAAAAACTGTTTACCGTAACCGCGCCAGTCCCGCTAATAAAACCATTTGCACAACTTATCCGTAGATCACACCACAGCGATTATCCCCGTAACGATCTACGAATTAAACTAAAGTTTTTCGTCGGAAGCGCTGGTCTCACTTTCGTGAACAGCACGCGTCTCGCGCGTAAACAATTTTGGTTGAAGTTAGGTGTCGCACACATCGAAAATTGCCGCGAAAAAACTTCACCTCTTAAATTCAGGGTTTTCCATTCGAGTAACGATTAACGACGATTCGCTAAAACTTTTTTGCCAACGATCCGAACGACCACGTGCGTCGATCGCCGCGTGCAGACGACGATCACAGCTGGCACGATCACGCTTCGTTTTCCCGACGCGAACAGATCGCGAGTTTCGAATTTGACCAACCACGGCGCTAGTATCACCCGGCCACGTATCCACGAAGGAAAGAAATCGCGGCCAGTTATTTACCTGTTCCTCTTTCGAGAAGGTGAAAGAGGAAGGGACCTAGGGTCCCCACCATTTCCTACTTGGTAGTCCCTCCGTCTTTCCTTGCAACTGATGTTATCTCGCGTGGCGAAATAAAATCTTTCTCGTTCGTCAATTTCCATTTCTACTTCGAATTGGTGACGATATTCGTCCTAAACTTGGCATTTAAAGATTTAACGAACGTTCATGATACATAATCCTCTTTCAAGCTCGCCATATGCGACGCGGAATATGCCCAGAATCAACGATTAAACAGCAATAACGCTCGCTTTTATGTTCATTGACTCGTTTCTAGGTATTTCGCGCACCAGGAGAAGATGACTTTTGCTACGAATTCGATAAATCGATTCGATTATTTTCCTCTCACCAACTTCACGTTGTGCAACATCGCGTAAGTAAATTCGACTGGCATCGAAAGGTAAAAGGACGGTGTCCGTTAGTCTTTAAGATAAAATAATTTTTGTACTTTTAGCGCGTGATAATGCGCATACACGCTTCTCAAGGATCTTGATCGAGGATAAAAAAGATGGATTGGGGATAAAGGAAAAAAATACGCGTCTGTTCCTACCAAGGATCTCGTTGGATGAGGATGACGGAACGGAATCTTCAACGGTTCGATGACCCTGCTCGGATATTGAATTTCCTCTTGCGGTATATAAAAATACGGATGAAAAGTGGCGTTAAAAGGAACTACCGGTTTGAGAGATCTTTTTCGGTTATATAAAATTTTTATAGTACTGATAGCATCGATAGCGAGTGAAAGTCAATTACGCTTATGTAACAATTCTTTCTTTTTTTACTATAAAAAAATGTTCTCAAAGTTATTAATTTTAGATCCTGTAGGAAACGTTCGTGTTACATTGAAATGTAAAATTTCAATGCGGAGTTATTTTCGTTTAGAGCTTACTCGTTATAAAGTGCAGTATTGAGTAGGTTGCGCGCGGTAAAAATGTGCAATGTAACAGAAGAGACAGAATCAGTTCTAAAGTAGCGTTAATTTAGTGCTGGAAAAATAATCTACATCGTAGACAGGAAGTATTTCACCAGAATTCTTACAATGAATTTTCCAATTCATTTTCAATTAAATTCCATTTGAAAATTAGATGCCACCGCCAGCGAAGAATTGCGCGTATCAAATTGCAACACGACGTTCGATCCACCGACAATTTGTTAAAAATTCATATACCTAAAGAGCCATCAACCTTCCCATAAAATAACAAACAGAGTAAAAAGAAATGATTAATTCTGAACAAACATGCAATATATTGAATTATATAGATATAATAGCGTTTAAAGGTCTTTAACACGCTAGCTATAAAAACAGGACAAAGAACAAATAGGAAGCGTGACAAATAGGGATATAACACGTATTTTCAATACCGAGAACTCGGAACGAAGTTTGATAGGACGGGATCTACGTGGAACCGGTTCATCCGCTTCTTTCGTTTCGATGTAGTTCTAAACGTGACCCTCTCTCGGTAACAGGAACCTCAAGGTTAACGGCTGGTTGTCGTAATAATGCACGGATGAAGTGACCGATCGTTTGGAAATATTAAAAATTCCATTGCCGTTCTACGATCGTGTAATTATTATTTCGCTACAGATATCGAACAGCGATAGGTGTCGAACGAATCCTGCTTTCCATTCCTGCAAACGTGATTTATCGAAGTGGGTCGCAGAGTAGATTCGATATAGTGACCCAAGTCCTGCTTTTGTGTAATTGAGTTTAGTATAGATTAGCGGATGCAATAAACCTTAACGATCAAAGACAGCTTACGCCTATCTTTCGATATTTTAATATCGTGACAAACAATTTCTAGAAAAATGGCTAGATCAATATGTACATGTTTACGAGCGTGTTTTTCTTCTGATGTTAAACAAATATTTATTTTATATTCGGAAAGGGATAGCTTTCTCGTGATACAAAATATATATTCCCTGTATATTCGTAAAAGATGATAGTTTCCTAATGTGGAATATAATACTGCGTGTATATTTATACATTAAAAGAAGAATTGAATCCCTTTCTAACATCGTATGAATATGTGTTCGATATTTTGCGTTAGCAGGGTAGCTGCAAAGTTAAACTTATTTTTATCTTAATAACGAGGAGCGTCTCCTGTTCTCCAGCGGAACGTTTCCTTATTTCACTATCGAAACGCAGAAGGTAGAACGAATACTTGGGATTTTTCGCGAAGCAACGAATCAGTTCGAGGACCTTACGTGCCTTCAAGTCGACCGAAACACGCGATGTCGGAATTACGGTGGGCAGGCCCGACGTTAGTTCAAGTAAAGATCGATAAAACTGCCGTGCTAAGTATTCGCGATACTAACAGCTTGCCGTCCAAGTCAAAGTGGCAAGTGAACTTTCTCAACGGTCAGAAGTTACGCTTTATAAGTTTCGCTTTGGCCGGTATCGATGCTGCGACCATCTTTTAATAAATTGCTCGCCGAGCGAATTTCGCTCAACCAGGCTTCGGACAATTCAGCTAACGTGAAAGCGGAATGAAAAAGAAAGACAAAAAGATAAAAGATGAAAGTGGAATTCGAGGTGTAATTTGCGCCGATGAGTACGCTTTCTAAGCGAGGAGATCGTTTGACGTATTAGCTATTGAATCGAAAACGCGGGAATTCGGGCGGCTAGAGAATTGTGGTCTTATTAAGAGAAATGGAACTTTTTTTTTAGAAACGTGAAATTAATTCTACCTCGTTAGAAAATCGAGAATATTCTCGCATCTAGCGAATCGGCTGCGATGAAAATTTTGCCATTTATTAAACGTTGTAAAAAAGTACTAAAATACTTTGGATATTTTTCTACGATATATTATTCTACAATATTTATATTATTGTGTGCGTTGTATTATGTGCTGTGTATTTCTGTCGCTTTAAATTGCTCACAAATGCACGAAAATCCGCTGCTTAGTGATGAAAGTATGAATGCTGGTTGCAGAAATTCTCTTCGATAACATTTGATGCGAGGAAATTAGTTCGATTATTATTCCTACATATTTAAATGTCAGGTAAAGTTTTTTAAACTTCTCCTATGAAATGTAATGTATACGTACGTTTTTTAGATGAATAATGTGCAGTAATTTATGCATTATACGCGCCAGATGGCACGTTGCATGGGCAAGCAATAACAGCAATATTATATTAGCACGACAGAGGAACGGCTATTGAATGTACAAGGGAAAAGCGGACAAAAAGTGAGATATTAAATGGGACGAGTGCTATACACTTAAACTCGTTGTCGGCAGAACGTTTTGCCTTTAATTAATTTGCAGTGTGATTGAAGACGGTATCGTGGCTTTGATTTTCTCTCGTTTTCATATTCGAAGGGCAAATTTTTCTACGCTATTCATAACTCATTAATATTTTGAGAGAAAATAAAGTAAAGTATGTTGACGAATTTTTTTCGATAAGCGTTTAATATCGTGTTAAATACAGGAAATAAACTTAAGACCTTATCGATGATCATAATATGAGTGAAGTATGTATATCGCGTAAGTATGTATTCTATGCTGGATCAGATTTTATTCTAGAACATTTAATCTCTCAAGAATGAGAATACTTTCAATGTTTGGTTATTACCATTGAAAGTCCTTGATAAGTTTGATAAACGAAAATATTTTGTTTAACACTATGTTGTACTATATGAAGAAGCAGTTAATCGAGTGGCTGTCTCTAACTAAGAAATATAAAAAGATATATTTTATATATTCTCGAAAACCGCGTTGCTACTTCAGCTATTTGGAATTTTTGTTTTACGGTCTACGGATCACAGACATATTTGCGCATCCACGTGAAACCGAATCTGAATTCTACTCTTTGACTTAGAAACGCGAAGTCGAGAGAATATCACGAGTTCACTTCGTATGGGAACTGAAAATCGACGACAATATTTCTATTTGCTACCATTGCATATCGAATTGACGTCAAAGTAAATGTTGTTAATTAAAAAAATTAGATATTCGCGTGAATTTTAATAGGCAAAATTAAATTAATTTTAATCTTGCGATAACAACATTTAATCGATCTTTTTCTGCCATTTTTCACGCAATGAATTCATGGTGGAGAATACAAAAACCGATAATCAACTGCTAAACAAGCGTATGCAAGCATAAAGATGAAATCGTTTAAAGTACACGTTACAATGGAGCACGTAATTGAGAAACCTTCAAACTATAGTTACCTTCTAAATTTGCCACTGAAATTCTAACCGGCAATTATTTCTAACAAAGGTTTCTGTAACGTCCATGACTAAAACAATTACACTGGAATGTAGATTACGAATCTGTGAATGTTGACTTTCACTTCTACTTTTTATGCAGCTGCACAGGAACGAAAAATGGGAAAAAAGACAATATTTTCTTTATAAGACAAAACGTTAGATTCGGCTAAAATCAAATTCCTATTTTTCTGTTATGTTAGAGAAACTCTATGTTAACTTCTCTTATTTGTATTAACACGTTAAGAGTCTTTTATCCCACTAAAAATTTCTTTTAGATTCAAACTAAAACGATGAGATCGAGATACGAGAAATCGTAGAACCGTAGAAAAATTAATAACAAAGACGAAGTATAAAAATCTTAAATCTTGTTATTAAAATAATAATTATTATTTTACGTATTGTAAAATCAAATGCAAGAGAATCTCCGATATTTTCCAGTGAGTTTTCCTTTTTATATGTGCAAGAATAAAAATATATATATTTCTCTATACATATCTTAAGTAACATGTTTTGATTTAGCAAAGATGTAACATTGTAAAAGTACAAGTACGATGCAATTTTACCAAATTATTAAATGCCAATTGTGGCAAAAAATAACTACATCGGAATAAACAAAAAATAATCTAACAGTGTAGATAATGTTTCGTAGTGTTCTATGAGGTGAAAGAGTAATGGTTGATAAAAGCACTGAGCATAACAAGTTCACTTACGACTAATCAGATTATGCAATAGATCAATGTTTGTACATAACCAATTATCTTCCTTGCGATTTCAAGAACAAGTACGCATACAGTAGAAAATTTATGTTGTTTCACGAAGCGTATATGAGAAGCGATAGAAGAGAAATAAAAGTTATTTCTATAAAAAAAGGAGTCATAAATAGGATGCAGGAATACAATCTCGTTTCTTTATGAATTTAAAGATAAAAATTGAAATATAATAATAATTCAGATATATTTCAAACTTTTTAATTGAATCGTTTACTTTACGTTAACTAATTAATTACGAAGCTAATACAATAAAGTAATAAAACATGTAAGTACAGATATTGAATTTCTATTTGAGATAGTTGTAATTTTCAGAGTTAAACAAGCGTTTATACAGCGAGAAGGATAATGAAATAATTTCTTAGACTTCTTGTCAAATATCTGTCTGTATTTTTAAAAACAACGAAACAATGAAATATTCTCTTCTTTCTCCTACATCGTTTCGCTTTAGTAACAGAATTAGAAAAAAAAAAAAGAAAAACAAAATTAGACTGTGTTAATAAAATATGCTACCAAGTCAATATATTTTCACAAGCTCGTCTTTTAGAACTGTTCTATTGCTTCTGACATGTCGTATATTTTTCGGGCCAAAGTATACAATGACGTATCGGAGACTTGGTTCGATGTAAAATAATCAACAATTTGTTTATTTTGCAGAAAGAATTGTGAGGTTGACGTACATAGAAAATCGATCGTGTGTATTTTGAAATTTCTAACAATAGAAGGAACATCAAGCCTACGAAAATACGAAGTTACTAGTACAACTGCCGCATGAAAATAACCACACAGAATTTGCTTTCGCGCATTGTGTGAAACAGTGAAAGCAATAATATGGCGGAAGAGGAGCCGTCGTCGAAACGTCGATACACCAAAAATCGTGTACTGTTCGGCAAGAATCGCGTTCAAATGGAATTTCAGCGAGAAACAAAATCGATCTGACCTTCTCGACAGAAGGGTGAAACAGGAATAACTGTACAAAGCATTTTTTTGCGTGGCGGTATTACATTGCAACCAGAACGACCGCGCGACGCGATTTCCGCGAACACGACACTACGGCGGCCTCAGCTTTTGCAACTTTCTCCTTGCGATTCTGTTCGCTGGAGAATCAACGAATAAGGGCACTGGTTTATACAAAATATTACAAAAAAAAAAAAAAAAAAAGGATCTAGGACTAAGTTTATAGTATTTACGGAAAACCATAAAAAATGTACGTTTCTCTCTCAAATTAACATACGCAAAACATTAATTCTTTTTGTAAAAAAATACAAAGCCCTTAATATCTTAATCCGAAGATTAATCCTTTTTGGGAAAAATACAAAAATTCGTTTCCACGTTTCTACGAAATTTTCGATACAACTTCCTCTCGTTTTAATACCAATTATCACATTCCTAATAATATGAATTAATATTATCAGCAAAGTTTCAATCTCATTACCGAGATACAAAACCTCGCTAATTTATATAAATAAAATAAATATTTCGCTAATTCTTGACGTGAAAACTAATCGATCCTAAATACCAAAATAATGTTTAAATTAAAAAAAAATTGTTAACTACGACGAATATTCATGTGAATAGAACCATCCTTTATCCTTTATATCCTTTATCCTTTGGATCACTACGAGCCAACTGACAATATTGACAATAAGAAGTTCGTAAGTAACCAGCGGAAAGGTTCACCGTTACTCTTCCGATTGGTTCGCGGAAAAAAAGGCGAGCGTTTCGCGTAAATCAGTCGTCGCGATACTTCCGCTCGTAGTCGGTTTACACGCGGTAAACGGGAAATATTTGCACTGAAAATAACGGTGCCGTTTATGACAAACAGAGTAAGGGAAAGTATGCACGAAACTTGGCCGTTAAACCATGAAAGATAAAACACTACGTGTGGGCCTTTTTAATGTTTGGCGTAGGCCGAGAAAATAAGCTCGGTCGGAATCTAGAATCTCGAAAGCAGCGAGGAATAATTCTGCTCGATGGGTTCTTCGTCTTTTGGATCGTGCATTGCACAGCTCATAGATCTTTGATGGGATTAAGAATGAATGGTCAAGAACGTGGAACGAAATGGATTCGCGGTAGGTACGAAATGAGTTCCTCGTATTGCAAGTAATTTCTGGTATCCTTGATATGTTCGGTGTTTCAATTAATAATATATTTTTTGATGTAGTGTTATTTTTGCGAAAGATTAAATTGGTAATATTCGTGAAATATATAATATCCGAATTAATTGTTTAAAAGAATAAAATTTCTATTGTGGGTATAGTGGTTATAGAAAAAAAAGTCATTGGATATGTTTTACAATGAAGTGTTTCTTCTTATCAGGTAATATACTTTTAATATTTTTACAATATTTATGGCATTCCTAGTCTTTTCAGCATTTTTTATAACCTCTACGCATATAATTCTACTGCGTTTAGTATTTTATGGTCTTTGGCGTCCCTAACACAATTCGCTGATATTACGTAATGTTTCTATTAATAGGGTTGACTAAAATAGCACATCTATTTTTATTTTATGAATCGCAAAAATATTGTTCCGGTAATTTGAAAAATTTTGCAACTTTTATACCATCAATACTATAATTGAAGAGATTTTTGGTACCAAGTATCCTAAAAATATGAGATACGATAGGACAAAGATAACGTGTATGATGTACGTTGTATTTTATCAAAATATTTCACAAGAAAACAGGTACTCCAATTTTACGTGGAAATCTAACCTAAGCCTAAACTATAAAACATATACTCCAATTTTTCAAATTCGTTCAAATAACTTAAAATACCCTTTAAATTAAGTAAAGTAAGAAAAGAAACCTATCTATTTATACTGAAACCTAGTTACTATTTTCAAAGTTACAAAAAAAAGAAAATGATTTTTAACTCGATCTAATTAATTGAATCAACCTTAACCAATTCCATAATCGCTAGAATAATAAAGAAATAAGAGTCGTATAAGACGTGTAATTTTCATATTTTTCCAACAAAGATTGATTAAATACGAGCAGTAATGATACGTGTAACCATTAAAAACAGTGTATGTGTGTAGCACGTCAGGGCGATAATAATTTTCGCGATAAGAAGTTAACAGCGACGACGATATTACTACACGAGTGCCACACGATATAGTTAGCGACATTTACCTATCATCGCTAAAATATCATTATCTTTCTAGCCACTTACGGCTACGTAATTATTACGAACAAAATACAACATCCTAACCGCATACTCATGTTTCATTCACGAACCAAAACGTGCACCATCTGTTCACAATGTTGATAACAAAACTAAATAAGCAAAAAGATAAAAATGTTCGATATTCCAAGAACAATAAAGCATTTAATGTATTTCAATTTTTCATTGTTTTCAACGCGTATTAAGTAACAACGCATTTACATAAAAAAACGGAAAAATGACGAATAGTGTACGTACAAGTAAATGCTGCCCTCTCATCTCGTTAAAGACCACCTTAAACAAAGGCTGGACAAATTCTAATCACGTTAGCGTAATTAACGAGCGCCGCGAGACAAGAGTAACACAAACCGGTATATACATATATAACGTGTCATGTATTTGTCCGCGTTATTGGAGAGGTTAGGGCAACAATTGTTCGAACGGTGTACTTTCCGACTTCCTTAAACACATCATTAACTTTCAACGATAAAATCGTAAATGTCGTATAACTAAAAATAATGTTACACGAAATATAATATTCAATATGTTGAACATAACATTCACGGTGTTGCATAAAATATAATATTCACTGTAAAAATCTCGAAGTACTTTCGACAATTACGTGATGCAGAATGGCGAGTGATATTTTTCTCGATATCGGACGATTATCGCGTTAGATCGATCGTGCGTCATTCAGTGAGACAAGTGAGTGAGACAAGATTTTAAAGGCTACGCGAAATGTGAGCGATTCGAAAAAAAAAAGTCAGCATAGGTTAGAACGCGTTAGCCAGAAATATCGTGCAATTTATATTCTACATACATAAAATTATATTTCTTGTAAAACTGCTCTTTGAAAGAGAAGAATGTTTGAAGTGGGCGGTGTGTCACGCCGAAAATATGGAATGCGTTCTTGCAGAGGAAAATAAGAAACGTAAGTCGGGAAAAAGTGGCGTCAGTGATCTCACCTGTTGGTACGTTGCTCATTTTGTCGAATCGATGCGCTTACGTGGATGTTTCCCTCTCGCTCGCACACGGATCCACCACTCGCGGTTAATCAACGAAACAATAATACGGACACGTTTTTCCGCGAGAACTTTCGAAATGTGGATACTGTGACGTGTTCACTGCTACCGAACCGAGATCGATTCTTTCCGAATCGCTTCTGAGGAACGGCACCGCGGCCATATTGAAAACAGTCGGCGAGTGGCGGCGCCAAGCGACCAAGCAGGAACTAACATGCGCGCAAAACCGCGTTTGAATTTGTGGCGGCATTTCATGATTTCTGCGATATCAAATTGCCTACGTGCTCTGTACAGTAGCTGCAAAAAGTATTGGCACATCATTGTATCTATTAAGTTATTTACGTATTAATCAATTAGGCTCGAGCAGATTAAATTTTGTACCATTTAGTAGTACTTTCGTATGATTACATAAATTTCATCGTTCTATGAAAATAAAATGCAGAAACTGATAAAAAAAGCTCTTCATTGAAAAATAAGGATATATGCTTCTAGTTTCTGTAGCTACTGTACGTCGATATTGAGATATTGAAAATGTGAAAAAAGTGTGCGTATAACTGGCACTATAACATGATTCATGAAAATATTTGAACAGTTACCGTAGAAAATGGTAAGAAGTATAAAATTTTGTGGATAAATATATGTCTACGACATTGTGATAATAAAAGAAAATGACAATTTTTCTTTATAACATTTATTTCTAATATTTATTTATCTATGTACAGATACATACATTTGTCTATGCAACATAAATACAATTATATTCTACAGTCCGTGACCCCGATAGTGTAGTTCTTCTAAATATTATTGGCGCTCTTCAAGTAGTATATTTATATTCTGCCGTTCTTATTATTAGTGTAATAATAACAATTCGCGTTCGTAGTCAATGGATCATACCGATCATCAGAAACGTTATACAGAAGCGTAAGAATGTTTGTTATTACGCAGAGATCAATTCCTATAAGTGTATGTATAATCCATGCGTAATACTGTTTTGCTTCGCAGTAATACTGTCGAGTACATTAATTAATGTCTATGTGCTGTGATGTAGAGAGACTATCTTATCGGTGTTTATCAATAACATCTTTCTTTCCTTCGTCTACGCGACAATAGTCGAACAATTGACTTTAGTTGAAAATGAACTCCATATATTCTAAATTATCATTACAAGTATCACATTTTTTTTTAACATATCATTAGCCAATAATCTATTAATTCATCTAATCTTGTTTCTACGTTATTTAGTACAGGCGAAAAATTAGAGTTGTTTAAATTATTATTAGAAATTTAAAGAGTCTTTTACATTACAAACGTAATATCAATGGCGTATGATTTTTTTAAATAATATGTAAATTATCACACAACTAATTTCATAAAGAAACCGCTTTGTACAAGGATACGTATGCTCTGTCATATTCTAAAATGATATCATAATTCTTCAATATAAAATACGTATTTCAAATTATATATAAATATAAATAAATTACCCTGAAACGAAGAAACGTCTTAATATTAACTTCTATTGCATAAGACATATCCAGTAGCAATTAATTGATGTATAAAGTAGCCGGCCAACGATATAATATGTACAAACTACCTCATGTTCTACTTTCTCCAAGGTGTTGCAATCATCTCAATTTCATCCCTAAACAAAGGTGATTTATGAAATATGAAATCGATAAATAAAGTAAAAGCAATTGGTGGTTAGCTTGAAAGATTCTTGAAATACAATATACATACAGTTGTAATACACACGTACGTCTACCAATTATGGTATCACTTATGACAAATATTTCGTCAAAGTTGATCAGGATCCTCTATAAAGCAACACATTTGGATGATTTTATACAACAAACTCTAAGATTTGATGGATGTTAGCTTGTCAAAAGCGATGAACGTACTTTTAGCTCATACTGGCCTAAATGTCCACATAGTTTTGCGTAAACAAATCGTTAACAAACCGCGATTACAAACACGGCCGGACGACACTTACACGCTAACGATAAGCTGAGCTAAACCCTATTTATGCACCGGTGAAACTGGCAGAAAATGTGTGAATACGTACGACTATACGTTACACGTTCGAGAAAAAATTAGCATGTTGTATTAGCATGTTGTGTTGGCACCGCTGAGTATCAAATAGCCTGATCTACGTTATTTTTAAATTTCGAATCAAACGATCTACGCTATTTGAAAAAATTAAATTGCCATACGATCGTCATTGGTTAGTCGATCATACGCGCGTAAAGGCTCTCATGGCTTTTAGCTGTCGTAAATGAGTCTACTATCGAAATTATGGAACCGAATCGGAAAATTTTGTAGACAATTTTTATTGTGTATTTCTAACTCTGTTCGAGAATTTTCACGAACGGTAAACAGTTATGGTTGAAGTAACATAAAATAAAATTATAAAATAAAATAGCGTAAATCAAACTTTAGTTTAAATCAAAATTTAAGAAGTAACGGTGTTGGAAAAATTAGTTACATCGTTGACTTCATTTGCAAATACGTTCCAAGATAAGTTGCATATTTCTTACGGATATCAAATGGAGATTTGAGAAATTTAATTTAATTTAATTAACCAATTTCCAGTAGTATTATCACGTGCTTCGAATCTATATGTCAGATTTTAAAATGAATATCAAGAAACATCATTATGCAATTAATATACGCAGTGAATTCCATAGACACAAATTTCGACAGATAGTAACCTTAAAGAAATCCCTATACGTATGATGGACCATTACCATCGAGCAAAAGTCGCTTCTGAATGGAGTCGGATAATGTAAAAGACGCTAACGAACCGACCAAAGGTCTGAACAACACCAAATGAACTTACGAAGAAAGAATAACGACTAATATTAATTTATTGCTCGTTCGATGCGTGGTTACGAAGCTTCCCCGGAGACTTGAGCTAACTATTTTGAGCTAACTTGGTCGAGCGATCGCTCATTCCGCTAGAATTCACCGCCTCGCGCGTAAAATCCTTCTAAATCATTAATATTTAGATACAAGTGTATAGTACAGTCGCTGTATGTACAGAAACCTACTAGTCAAAACTAACGTATCGAGAAGGATGGCGTCGGCTATGGGCCGTGCCGAGCTCTCGTTTCATTTAATTCTCTTTTTGTTATAAAAATAGTGTCAGAAGTGATCTTGTGTGCTACATGTAATCGTAAAAACGAATGTGTTTGCATGAAAAAGATACAATCGCTGCGATCTCTCGATGGTTCTCCTGGAAGGAAATCGAACAGAAGTACCGTTTCTGTATATGTCCTGCGTGTGTGAGTTTATACGAAGTGCGACGATACAGCTTCAGGAATAATTCTGGGCGGAAATCCAACAATGTAGACAATTACCTTCATCTGATCGTTTATTATTAGTTAACATCGATTCCAGAAATTATGTTAATTAAGGATAACACGAACAACGAATCAGCAAACGATCCTAGATTTTAGTTAAAAAGATTAGTGCAACGGTAATAATTTAAAAAAAAAAAAACGGTAATAAACGAATTATTCTAGAAACATTACTGTCATATCTCGTACATGTATTGTGTCTGTCTTTATGTCATAAAAAATTTGCGGCTATTCGTTCACCACAATTTCGTTCTACAACGAACATCAACTAACGGATGGACGTCGTGCTGTTATCCTTGTGCCATGGGAACCACCTTAACCGCCCATGCGAAGCTTTTATAACCGTTTACCGGCCGCCACTACTCTCGCAAAGAACAGCTCGTATAATGATAATAAATTTATGTAACCCACTTTCCTGAACGAGGAAAAACAAAGATGGCATAAAGAAAATAACAATAATTCAATTTTCTGCAGCTTTGAAATGATAGACGAAACATTGTAACTGAAGAGAGTAGTTTCGTATGCTAAAACAACGATCAGCAGAGATCGTGTCATCTGGTTCGTTTCTTCGTGTCGTAAATTCTGCTATGCCGCGTTCCTCGATGGCACTCGAAGATAGAGCGCTAGAACACGTATTTGATTACCTAAAAAACACTATGCACGTACGACCTGCATACGGAATTGCTCTACGAGGCGTAAGCTTGCTCGTCCGGTTCGATCTATCCGACAGTAGATCGGACATTAGAGATTCACTGGCATTTTCTCTTCGTGGCGCAGCTTGAGTAACACTTTCCTTTGGATCGCGTCGAAAGAATCTGTGGAGGACGATCTCGTGTGAGTACGAGAAAAAATACGCTAGCGGTCAAAAGTTTGGAACTGTCAGATGTTTAAAAATGTATCGAGATAGAGAAGATCGTTCTATTTGAGAGCATCGATCCAGTGATTGTCGAGTCTTCGATCGGTAATCATTTGCGTTACAATTTTTATTTTTTTGTTTTTTTTTTTAGTAGAATAACGTATTTTAACTGGCAGAAGACATTTGTAACACAATGACATCGATATCTCGATTTATTGACGAAAATTACCGAAGGCTCTACAAAAACCCTTTTACATTTCAACTTGCAATCAACAACGCGAATTGGCGGAAGATTCGGTACAACTGATTGGAAAACCTATAGCAAATCTTCTCCCAGATTGGCAAAACGATGCCAGACTTTTGACCGACAGCGTAGATTTCCAGAGTACCGAGATCGCGTTATCGAGATAAGCGTGTGCCTGTCGTGTAAAGCTGCGAGTTGTACAAAAGTTTCGCTCCTCGCAACCGGAGCATTTATTTGTCCTAGAAGTCTGGCGCGGTTCTATTCTCGTTGATCGATCGTACAACTGTCATCGTCTTAATGGAACACAATGGTACTTGTGGAGAGAAAAAGCTGCTCTTTACTCTTATTGCGCTTTATCCTTGAACGTCCGAAACGTGTATTCTCCACGTACTCGACGACAATGTTTTCACAAGTGTGTTTGCGCGTCGTGCTTGCACCTTCTGTATGATTGACTCTCTCTTATTCCTAGATCCATAAACGCATACGATATCGATACAAGCGACGAGACTTCGGCTTCTTTAGATCGTTTGAGTACAACAAATCGACCAACGATACAAAATTCGAACGGTATCAAGGTTGAAGGGCAACCACCTTGATTTAAATATACCGGCAATTTGTCTGAATATTCCTCGCCAGGACATGCGAGCGAACTTTTCCATTCTGCTACTCGTTAATTATTCCGCCCGGATGAGGGTTTCCACGTATATTAAAAGATATCTTCCATGTTGCCGTAGCCACGGTCCCAATAGCCTCCGCGGTATAACCAGTCCATTTGGTTTGTGTATGGATTCATGCCCAATTGGAACCACCTGTGACATATCCGATAATCGATATTATCTTGAAAGAGCAAGATAGTATATATATATATTAATTTTATAATGGAGTGACTGATACTCGATAAAACAAAATTGAACGAGATTAAGCTTGACGAAGTGAAAGTTTTAGAATAATTTTGAAGGAAGCTGAACGATTTTAGATGGCCTTCTAAAATTTAGAATTTCAAAGTTCGAAGGAAATATTGCGCGCATGACGGCACTTCGGCAGATATTTTTAACATAAAATAGATTCTCCGAGCATCGTCACACGGTTTACACTCACGAACGATTTCGAACATCCGCTCCAACTTTGCTTATCTATCTCACGTGACAATAATGTTACATAAACCTCCGTGTAAACGTACGAACGAATTAAAGATGTCTCACGATATAAGAATAATTGTAAAAGAAGGAAATTCAATAAGCTAGAAACCATGAGAAGGTATTATGATAACTTTGAACGAACTGAAATATTTATTGTTTACTGGTATTTTACTTTTTCATCGTGCCTAAATAAACTAATCTAATAGAATGATTACATCGGATTGATTGATATTATATATTTTTCCTGGCTATGAAAGCACAAATTCTCTTCTAAAAAAAAATGATTCGATAATTATCGAAGCAAGTCATTACCAATTACCTAGCACAGCAAAGAAAAGTCGTCTGTATACTATTCAAAGAACGGTATCTGGATGACTGATCGTGACGATCCAATGTTTAAAACCAATATAAATATTCAAATGGTTTCTAGGAATATTTAAACAACGTTATTATACGTATTCTCTAATTATCTACTGAAATCAATTAAACAACGAAGTGACTCTGCTGCACCAAATAAGCAAGTGAGGAAATCAAAGGTGAAAAAGTGTTACGCAATATGTTTGATAAATTATTTGTATGACGTTATGTGTGTGACGTTATGGGAATAGCATATACAATACAATTATTTTTAATTGTTTATTACCTGGGTGTCCAATCGTCTCCTTTCTTGTGCTTTCGCGATTTCCGTGTATCTCTTTGCTTCTCCTCGAGTCTCGTCTTCTCAGCCGCAGCTCCGTCTTGATCGCCGTTCTCCAATTTCCTAATATCCGGTCTTAATCTCGAATCCGTCGGACATATAACTTTTTCTATTTCCGGTGTCAGTTCGTTTAACGACATTGCAAACGTTGTAAACTGGTAATACTGGAAATCGATCCGACAAATGTTTTAAACGTCACGCTAATACGGTGACTCGCGAAAGTATTTAATTACACTCACCAGGAAATTTTCCTATGGATATATTATGTGCATTATAAATTTATATGGATTATGAACTTTCTAAAATTTCGTTAGCTCTGTGACGAAACACGACTGTCGTGATTATAATGGTATTTGAAACCGATTGAAAAATCTATATGGAATTTACAAGACGTTAATTGCAAACGTACAATTAGTAAAAAAATTAGCGTACTAATACACGAACAGTAGCCTTAAACGTATAATTAAAGCTAACAATGGTCTCGTTACACGTAGCTTATTAATACAGTGAATAATCGACTGTTCAAGTGGTCTGATCATTTTTGTAAAGTGTATGCTTTCGAAATACCTTGCAACTTGTTGTATATCCATTTTCAGATTCGTTTCAAATTTCACGAATACAATCGCGATAGTCGTCTCTCGTTACAGAGCAAACGAAATTTCAAAACATTTCTAGAAGCGTCCGAAATACTTTCGTGAGCCACGGGGCATCGAAGGAAATAAGTTTAGTAAAATGATTAAATGGAATACAACTGCGGATATTTATGCAAAGTCATATTTTCGTGAATATAATTAAAAACAGAGATTTGTCACGTCTATCAAATATCGTAGTATTCTACTTTGGATATTTTATACATTTTCGCGTATTATATGCGTCCTGTGAATTTTTCTGCCTTCAAATTTCTCACAAATGCATAAAACACCCGCAGTCTGATAATTATGAACAACGTTTTATTTACATCTGCGCTATTAGTTGGCCTCGGCGAAGCTTCCCAGAGAGTTATCGATCCAGGAATATCTTCGATCGTTGGAATATCGTCTCCGTCTATACTTGCTGATGGATCGTCGATCGCATCCTTAAATTACCGTGAAAATTGTTTCAAAAAAATATATCGAAATATTTCAGTGGAACGTACTAAATCAGAATACGTTAAAACGAGATAGAGCGAACGCTTAGACAGCAATATTTTATTAGAATCAAATATCGTAGAAATATCTCATTAGAAATAATCTTAATACGATATTTTATAAATTTTTAATGTTCTAATTATTATCAACTTTTAACCGCAAGATTTCTTCGAAGAATGACACGATATAATTACGTAAATTACGTGAAACATTTGCTAATCCTTTCACGGTGAGATTTTTTATGAAGAGAACTCGTTGAAGTTGTTGAATATTCAAAGCTTTAATGAATGAAGGTACGTATAAATAGGAGTAACATATGATGATCTATATATAACTCGCTTTTAAATCAGTCACTTGAAAGTTAAGAGCATAAAACTGATGAATGGAAAGCAAAATTTTTATTCTATAGTATAACGTAACCAATGAAATTATATTCATAAAAATATGAATACTTCGCTATACACGTGTGTTTTATCTTTTGATCGTAATTATCTCAAATTTTAGAGAAATTTCCCAGAAAACACGAATACTTCGCTATACACGTGTGCTTTATCTTTTGATCGCAATTATCTCGAATTTTAGAGAAATTTCGCAGAAAGAGGAAAGATCGTTTCAAGTTGATTTTAACGCGTTATATCTAAAGCGTCAAGGTTACTCGTACACGTTTGACATTTATCTTAAAAAGGCAAATCTCCTTTTAAATATTGGAATTAAAATTTGTAATAAATAAACACGAAACCAAGAGACTACGATACTTTGTTCATAAACACTCGGAACATTCATAGCAGGCAATTCATAAATCCAAAATCTTGTGCATCTTTCCCTACATTTATTCCACTTTCACGAAAATAGAAAACATTTATTTCGTGTTTCCATCGAGTAGTTCAATTAATACGTAAAACTCATAGTAAAAAAGGATACTAAAAGAAATAAGAAACATACTATTCATCTCTCTCTTTGAAAAAGAATTCAATTCTGCCAAATTTCTATCAAATTCCTCGATTAATATCCCAAATACCTGGTGAGAGGGTTTGAACGCTCCGACCTTGAGGCTGTGCAGTTTCGCGAGGACCTTCTTATGGCCAGGACTGCCCTGGGGACTCTTTGCCTCGCGTTTCACCTTCTCCAACGCTTCTTCGTACAACGCAGGGTCGCACACCATCATCCTCTCCGTCCATTTTCCATAAAGAAATAGCAGTTTCCTTTTTCTAAACGGTGGACAAACGAGACTTAAGTCCAAACCATCATTTACGAATAGAAAATAACGAAACTGTTGTCGATCGAAACGCGTGTAAAACGTGTGTACGATCTATCGGCATGCGGCTCGGTGTGCTACAGAGAATCGCTGTTACGTTTGCGAATTCAAGTGATGATAAACTGTTACCAGCTTACTCTTGATCCGTTACGAAGCCTTCGACTCGGTGAAGGTCCTTGGCATTGCAGCTGGCGCTTTTGAAGCACAGAGTCGCCTTCAAGTTCGCTCCGCCGATTTGTTTGATCTCCAAGGAACCGAGCTGTTCCATCCATAATTGGCCTACCAGCACGTTGTGCAGTATGCAATTGATATTTTGCCAAGTATACGCTTCCTTCCATCTGAATTCGTACAAAGTGCTTCTTTTAACGTTAGAACGCCACATGCAGTCGGCTAGGCCGTCTTTATTTACCGGGTTTTTGTTATTTTGGTGCCTTTGGTCTTAGACCTTTGTTTATGTGTTTCTTTGAAACTGGTTGTACAGAGCTTCTAGTACAACGAGAACGATGATAAGAAACCGTAATGGAAATCTATATATTTTGTACTATTTCCACGAAAGAATGTACCTACGTATGCGTATATTGCTGTATGTGCGTGGTCACTTTTACAAATTACACGAATGTGCAGCCAAATTTTGTTACTGTTCGTGGACATTCGAAAGTAATTCTATTGGCTTGGCAACTAAGTGACTGCGGATTTTATCAATACCACCTAATGACAAAATCCGCAATCACTTAGTTGCCAACTCAATATACGTAACGATAAATGAATCGGCTACTTACTTAGGAAGCTCGACGGTGACAATACCCTTTGGATGTACTTGGATAGATGTGCCCCAGAACTTCAATTTCGGGTGTATAGTGCCGTGGAATGTGAATTCTTCGCTGTCCGCGTGGAACGCGGATACCGGTGGATGATGCGACACTTGTTCGCAGACTATTCTAAATAAAGACACAGAGTAAACATGCGTGAACGAGTTCCTACATTTTCTCGATAATGTTACAAATTTGTAGACTGCGCTGTTTCCATGCTTAATGGCAAATAGCCTTTAATTCTTTGGAGTTGTCTAATCGTTTCTAGGATATTCTGGGAGAACAATCTCCCAGATGCTTCATTGAAATATAATCGCAATACGAAATGTATTAGGTTGTCCGAAAAGTTTCTTTCGCTCTATAAGACGATACTGGACGAACAACAATTTCCGTTTAATATTGAATTAGGTATGATCTATTTCGTTATATTTCTATTATTATGTTCGTGCATAATTCAATAAACTAATATAAAACGCAAAACATGGTGCGTCTATTATTTCCTTATAAAACGAAAGAAACTTTTCGGACAACCTAGTATTTCGATAGAATAATTCAATATGAAGATTTCATTCTGAATCGACTACTTGTTATCTACTCAACGAGGAGAACAAGAAATATCACCGATCGAGAAATTTCCAAACTATTAAATTTAATCTTCGGTGTAGCAATTTAATTAAAATTCATCGAGATATTATCATTTGATAAATTCATCAAATGACAAGTCGATACTCGTATAATACTTGCCAGAGACCGTCCTAATAATTGAATACTTAATTAACTTCAACTCAGAAACTAAACTAAACTGAAATGTCTTTGATAACTTGGACGGTCGGCTACTTACCGGAAGTCCTCACGCTCCAACTCGTACGTTTCACCGAGTATCGGATTGAAGGGTTTGCCAAGTCTTTCCCAGTTCGAAGCCAAAGCACTTACAGCGAATGCAGCGACGTACTACGACACAGAGAATATTTTTTACGCTTAACGAGAAAGATTCTCCTTCGAACAAATTCCGCAACCTAATAAAAACTTCCATTTACCTGCAACCTTCCAATTGGAGTTTCTTCTTGAGCCGCTAGCTTAAGCAATTTCGCGTATTCCATGTACTCTGCGACACGTTGGAGGAAGGAAAGTGGTTCGTTAAAAATGACCGGCATGGTGATCTTGCTGAGGTCTTTGCCCAGTGATATCACCGAGCATAAATTCACTTCCGAATGGCCCGGAACTGGTAACGTTGTTCTTAAAAGAAAACAATTATTATAAAATTTCACGAAGAATTTCCACTCGATAAAATTTGTACGACGATATCCAAAGATCTACAATAATACAGATACTTGAAACCTTCTATACGGTGATCTATAAAAATCTTCGTATATTCTATAAAAGAGACTATTCTTTTAAATGAAAATGTAAAACGAAATTACAATTAAAATTAAAACTGAAATAAAATTAGAAATATCCTTTATTACTGATGTAATATTACTTATGCAGGTAAAAGAATGTGCTACGATATTTCACTGCCAAGTTAGTATTAATTAGCACGTACTGTGCTCAGTAAGACGACTAGAAACTGTTTTATTATTACTGGACTGCGTGTATTTATACAGACTCGTATCATATTTGTGAACATAATTAAAGAAATGAGATATAAACAAAGCTTGTTTCGCCTACTAAATATTACGATCGGCGTTCTACTTTGGATATTTCTATTTATTTTTTCATCCTCGAATTTTTTATAAACGAATAAAAATCCACAGTCTGATTGTTGCTTCATACGTTAGGAGAATAAATACGTTATCGTACAATGCGAAGAGATATCAATTTGGTCAACTCCAACGACGATAATTATTTGATTTCTAAAAAGTTGAACGCCAATTACACCAATTAATTAATTAGTAGTGTAATAATGAATGTTTTTCCAGCGTGAAATGAGAGAGACTCGGGCAAATCGTTAAATAGTATTATACGTTACGTATTTTAACAATTATCATACATATTGCGATACCTGCTTTATTTTCTGAATTTTTCGCTTGTTTATTATATCGTCAAGACGTGAAGAATTTTTCAAAAAATAAAATTCATTATTTTAATTTCTGAACAGCTCACGTATATTTTATTTAAACAAAGAATGGTCTATTTATAATACGCATAGAAATTTTGACGACTGATTGGCACAATCGAAACACAGATTTATATTTTAGACGTAAACCTATAGATCACAAAATAGGAAATATTTGTCTTAATCGATCTTGCTAATAAGCAGCGTAAAGCATGCATGTGAGAGCAGTGCGCAAAATATAATCGATTGTCCTATAAACGAGTTGCTTTAGCAACAATAATATTTAATCGGAATCAATAAATCGGCCAGAATCTGGTCAAGTACTGTCGTCAATTACGTCATTTAAAACACTAGCAACACGCTTATGCAACTTACAGTCGATGTTCGTGCGAAGAATTTCCGAACTTTCTTACCAAACATTTAATCCATCTGCACAATTATCTCAATAATTATTTATCGAGCCTCGTAAGAGCTGCATAGGATCTTTAAAAATTTTGCAAAACCATAACACGTCCGTTATTATTGATTTTCCGATTCTCATGTTGCTCGATGATTCGAAGCATATTATTACCTAACCATTGCATAATTGAAAAGATACAACCAATTAAACCGAAAGATATAAATCTTTCAAAAATATAGTAGTACGTTCACGACATCTTTTGGAACTGATACTATAGAAATCGATATTTTTTGGTGAATATATGTCTAATTTCAAAATTAAGTAGAACCAAATGAATTAAATTAAAAAGCCAGCAATATAATATCACCGACAACGATATTGGTAATATCGTCAACCTGACGGTACAATTCGACACGCTTCTGAAATTATTTGAAAACTGATTCCTCATAGAGAAATAAATAATATAACGCATCGCGTTTTTCCTCTACGATCTTCGCACACTGTCCCAATTTCCACGAGTCATATGCCAATATCGAGCAACAGTCGCGAGGATCGCTTAACAAAATCGTCGTAGCTGCTGTTCCGGTACTTCGTCGGGAAACAGAGAGCGGCTTCGTGGCCGGCTGAGCTCTGATTCTCGCAGCTAGTATTCTTTAGGAAAAGCCTCGAAGCGACCAAGCGATCACGCACCTGTACGGTCTCTGTGTTATTTCGTTGGCCATCATATACGAGCTTATCGCGATTATCGAGCGTGGGCAACCGTGTTCCTCGAAACCGTGGCCTCGAAGAGGCTCGTCCCGTCTCTCGGTCCACCGTCTCTAAACGACGACGTCACGGCGACCAACGACATCCAGATAGGGATCAAAGATTCGTAAATCGCGTGGCTACACGACGCACAGCCGCCCTTTTCTCTTCTTCTTCTTCCGCTACGGTAACCCTTTCACACGTACAAGAAGTACATTCACACGTACATTACACGGTTACGCGACGGTATGCAAAGAACCTACACGAATGAAGATGGGTGCACGAAGACGACCCTTCGCGTTCTCCAAAGATGCAGTAGCCGGCTATCGCCGTAACATCGTCAACTCGGATGCTAAGAACACGATTTAGAAGAGATTCGTTGGAAAAAGTAAGGTCAGTTTCAGAGGGATCACTGGATTGCTTGACATGTGATCACGACGATATAGCGCGCCTGTTTGCTTGCGAATCACGGAACTCGCGATCAGCTGTACACCCGGAGACTGCACACGTTGAGCATGCGGGCGTGACGAGGGCTCCGGCGCACCCTCTTCACCCTCGCCGCGTCCTACTCGCACCCTTCCGGGCTACGCGCTTCGCGCGGCATACCCGTCTCACTCGTGTCGCGCTCGTTACTCTCCAGAAAATATCAATAAGTTGGAGCATGGTTATTGTGGCTCGCACAACGTTCTGTTCCGTTGGACGGGGACGTCTTATTCGCTGTGGCGACCCGGCAAGAATGTGCGCAGGCGGACGCGGGAAAAGCTTGTACAGAGATTTGAATTTCAGACGCGGCGGTCTTTTTTGTCAAAGGCCAGTTCTGTTCGAATTAATATAACGTTATTTAACATGCAATTATTCCTGATCGAAGCTGTATCATTAAATTCTAAACGTTTCTAGATCGTTCTAGGTTCTAACGTTATTTAAAAGATATTGAGCTCGAATGGTCCGATTTGAAACTTTATTAGGAATGAAATCGTGCAATTTTTTCGTTGCACTTAATTCCTTGATATTGAATTACCCAGACAATTATGCATTTTTATATATACTCGTTATTATTATTAATATACATAGTTCTTAGACAATTCAACGAGTTCGATGACCATAGTCATAATCTAATCGCACTAATACAGAACCAAATACAGCTTCACCAACGGAAGATACCAAATTTATTAAATGAAGTCAATAATTAAATAGAATACTCTGAAACTAAAGTAATAAAAATTGTAATTGAACAATTTCCTTTTTCAAAGCCAAACCCCTTCCATAAATGTCACAAGTACTTATATCAGGCTTCTTGAGTGACCCTACGTTGGCACGACAACAGTTAAGTGGGCAACAGTTTATTTTTAACGCAATTTCTAGCACGCTGACTATCACCGGAGCAATTATACCGGGTTAAAGAAATTCTGTTCAGCTAACGCGTTCTAACGAGATGATAGCTGAGTAGACGAAAGGGCAAAAGTTCGTCGCTGACCCGTGTGTTTGCGACTACCGTTTATCGATTGCAGTACACGATTACTTAGCCGATACGAAACCGTGCACGGTTTAATCGATGCGGTAACGAAGTTGTTGGCGACATGTCTGCGTAATTGTAATCGAATTTTCATAGCTCCTAAGGGCGGTGCGCAATATGCCATCGCACAGAAACGAGAAACCAACCCCTCGAGGACTCGATAGCGCTTCGATAAATATCCTTCGTGCTCTGCGTCTATTTCCCGAGACGATAGCACGCGATGAAGCTCTTACCGCAGTTTCAATGGACTATGTATGACGCACGTTAATTAAAATTCTTGTCTGTTTTCAGGATATAGCGGCGACTGGCTACTGGTGATTCAGAAATTTGATTCTATACGCAGGTTAGTCTGAAAATTGTGATATAATCGAGAAACGAACTTGTTAACACGATGGCTGTCACGGTGATTATACTCACGTTATTAAACTTTTTCGAACGATTAAGATAAGATAAATCTCACGGATTAAGAAATTTCCAACAATGCGAATGATTCTGATTAATGATCACAAAAAGGTTAATACCTTTTGTTAAATTTTCTTATCTTAAGTATATTTTCTCATCTTAAGTATAATCACAAAAAGGTTAATACCTTTTGTTAAATTTTCTTATCTTAAGTATATTTTCCCATCTTAAGTATAATCACAAAAAGGTTAATACCTTTTGTTAAATTTTCTTATCTTGATATATATGATATATGATAAACTATATTTTTTTAATAAAAATTAGATGTACTTTTCTCGTTAGCGAAGTACGAAGCAGAAAAAAGTACTAAAGAAATTTTTATGAATATTCTTCACATTCGTAAATACGCATTGTCGTCGCAACACGCGTTTAATTTAATTGTATGCATAACTCGAAACGCAATTATGTAAATTCCTTGCCGTTGTCGTTTCATTCCGCGTGTAAAAAGCGTAATCAATTAAAAATTACAAAAATTGATAAATTAAATATACATTACTGTATCGTCATTTTGTTATTCTCATTATGTATTATTTAATGCTTATAATTATGTATATTTCACTATCGTAAACGAAAAAGTTCTCTAATTCTTTATGATACATTCAAGAGATCTTCTTTCCTCCCTCTTGTACTTACATCTTATCAGAAACTGTGTATTTTACATATTTTTCAACATCGTAACAAACTTTTCCTACAAAAGTTTCTTTATGTATTCCCTGAAGCGTGCATCCCCGTTAAAGTAAAATGACATTTATCCTTTCTTGTTATTTTATAAAAATAAATTTCTCAGTTCTTTGTAAATATAAATAAATATTAAGAAATCAATTTAAAGTTGAATGTAGATTATACATATGCAAATAGAGGAATCATATCAAGTAACTTCTTATTGAATGCAAAACCAGATTCTTGTTGTCTCTGTAGTAGGTACTTGCCTCAAATATAATGTCATCATGGAAAAGTATAATAAACATAATTCAATTAATCCTGTGCTTGATAATGTTCGTCTCAAGGATCGCGTAATTACCACTCTACAGATTCGTCCCAAACAGCAAATTCAGTACAACTGCGACAATAGTGTGTTACATAATATAAATACAACAAACCAGGAACTAGCACACCTGCCACTTCCGTTGCTAAAAAGATTTAATTTAATTCTCTAAACAGGTATCTTCACGAACTATCGTGCAACGTACAAATGGAACGCGAGTCATAGATCGTTCGTGAGCTTCGTCGCGGCGTGACTTTATCTGGCTCGCAAATTCCTGAGATTACCGCATAATCTTCTCGCAGCCGGCTAATTGGAATAGATTAATGGTTCTGTGTGGGAAGTTTGGTGGTCCGACGTGTACACAGGCAAACGCATTGGAATAAGAATGAACCGAATCTCTATTGATTTACCTGGAAACCAAATCGATATCCGTACGAGGCACAGGGGCTCACTTCGTTGCAGATCGGCCAACTTTCGTCGGATCAACGGAGAGACCAGTCAGACTCGTCGAATCGACCATCGAAAAATTCTCCAGTTCGAGCTGCGCGTTTATGGCGATCATCACGTTCCCTTCTTTCGACCATTTAATTTCAAATTTTAGCTTTATCCTGCGTGAGTAATCGTTTTCTGTGATATTTCCGTTCGATAAAGTACACTTGAACAAACAATTAAATATATTAATTATTCTAAACACCTTGGAAAATCATTGACTTGTGCAATTGTTTATACTGTTTTTATGAATTTTTCGACCATTGAATTGAAATCGGAAAATGAGAATTGGTTGGGTTTCATTCATAAATGATTCATAGGTAAATGATTTATAAAAAAAAAAAGAGTCGATATTTTTCTGTGAATTCGTAGTTTATGTATCACGATGACTAGCCAGGAAGGAGAGAAAATCGTGGATACGGAAAATGACCTGGATCATGATAAAGAAGAGCTTACGACCGAAACGAAGGAAGATATTTCTACAGCGAAACCACGTGCTAGGAGATATCTCACGAAACATATGAAATTATATCCGGAATTGTACAGAAGCGATGTCTCGATACATCCAAGTTATACTACTCTAAAAAATCTACCTTAGTAAGGATTATTTCATTCGTGAAAATAAATATCATTATTTCTACTAGATTATACTTTGACTTGAAATTAAATTGGATAGTTTTTTAACAATTTCTTCTGTCCTTTGGTAAAACTTTATATATTACATTCAATATAGAATAGTTTCAAAAATATTAAAAGCAAATTTAGTTTTCTTACTTTGCTGTTATGATACTTCGATATAAATTTTTATCTTTTCTTTATATTCTCAACGATTCAACGTAGGTAGCATCCTATTTCAAGACTGAAATGCTCTCCTTACTCTTTAATACCCTTCCATCCTAGATATTCTTAGTTTTATTGATAATATTTGTTAATCTCGTTGTTTACCTATTTTTCTAAATATTTTCTGTTGATACGCGTATCAAACATTTAACGATTATGGCCGTAATTCTCGTTGAACATCCAACAACTAAATTTTATCATAGATAATTAAGACGACACGACGCTAATAACAGTGAATGTGTCAATATCGTAAATATTCAGAGAATCTTACATTATAAAATACTTCAAAACATTTTAATATCTCCTCAATATTTGAATATTTAAAAAGTCGTTTTTCGACAAAATGTTTAATCTGTTACAAGTTACGTGGTCTGCCGACGACGTGTACAGAGGACCAAGAAGCAGATCAAGCGTCAGCTGAACCGCGATATCATGCACTTTGCGATGATGCAGTTGTTCGCCATCGATAGCGTCAGGATCGACCGTGTATTCAGCGTCGGGATGCCACCGAAGACATTGATTGTCCCCGATTTGCTAACCGTGAACGAAAGACGTCACATCAACGAGCTTCTTCGTGACACATAACGAAACAGCATCTCATTGTGCTCCCAACTTTCATTGTGTACGATATGTATCGACATGTGCGATCGAATAAAATTTGCATTGATACATTGAATAAAGTGGGCGAGTCTATTTTCTTCCTTTAACAAAAAGGTAAACAGACTCTCGAAGCTTTCACGCGAAATCAGAAGAGAAAACAAATTCGATTCGACTAGGAGGGAAACAAAGAAATTCTCTTACTTTATGTCTATTAAATGGTTAAACGTGACGTTTTCTTGGGATAATGATAACATGAAAATATTATAATACATTTTCCTTTTGATTATTTTTATTAATTCGATGAGAGCAGAAACGTAGGATGTTTCGTAACAAGTATCAGCATGGACTTATGTCTGTTTTGTACAGCTGCGGATCACGTCCGCTAGAGTTATGGGACATGCACGTAAGTTCATCAATATAAAGAAAACATAAGGAAAGATAACACTATTTTGTGAGATTAATAGAAATAGTTTCACTGTCAGATTTATCGCCATTAAATTTCTCCAAATATTGTATCTCTTCAAGTTAGTAAGATACATTCCATTGCATTTAATCTGTTTGCTCCGAATATCAATCGTCTCGAACAGGTGAAAAATGGATACATTCGAAGAGTAACAGACGACGAAGTGAAATCTCTAGCTCTGGAAATAGCCGGAACCAACGTCACAACAACGTACATCTTCTGCCCATGTGGTCCCAAGAAAGTTCTTGGCATTAAACTTCCGTTTCTCATTATGATTATCAAGAACATGAAGAAATACTTCACGTTCGAAATAACAGTAAATGTCTCACGGGGAAAGCTCTTTAATGATTATATCTTTTTCAATAGCAGCAATGGCATTTCGTAAAACTACAATGAATGTAGAAAAGAAGTATATTTCATTTTTGATTCGACAGATACTCGACGACAAGGATATGCACAGAAGGTTTCGCATGAGTAATTTTCAAAGCACCACGCGAGTTCGGCCATTCTGCACGTCGATGCCGATCGGCCTATCCGGTGGTTGGAATCAAATTCAATTTAATCTCGCGGACTTTACGCGGAGAGCGTACGGGACAAATTATGTCGAAACTACACGCATACAGATCCACGCAAACTGCAGGGTTCGACGTATCTATTTTGCGGACAGGTAGGAAATTGATCTGTTTTTTGCATTATTGGTATGAAACGCATGAAATTAATAGCTACCTTTTTTAAAGAAATTTTTCTTGCATCGAGTTTATAGAATGATAAAATATGTTTTACCAAACAGACTTTATTCGGAAGATGAATTACCCGAAGATTTTAAACTCTTCAAGCCACTTCAGCGAGTGAAGTGCGTGCGGGAAAAGGATGTGGCGAAAGAAAAAAGAGAAGAAACGGAAAAGATTGAAACCGAAGAACCACCACCTTTCGAAGCGGCTGAAATACCAGAAGAAGCAGAAGAGCCTGAAGAAGAGCCAACGGAAGATGAATTGGCCGAAGAAGAGATTGTTCCTGTAGAAGACGTGCGAAGGCCAGATGAAACGGGGGAAGAGGATGAGGAAGAAGAAGACGAGGATGAAGTAGAACCAGCAGATGTAGGTGATTACGAAGACGAAGGTGACGAACCTGCACCTGCTCCAACAACTCCTGGATATGCCACAGAAGACGAAACTGATGTAGAACAAGATGAAGGCGATGAAGATGAAGAATACGGAGTTCCATAGCGAACAGCCGTCGACTTTGTGTAAATACGATGAATAAGATGCGTATATTTGCGAGGCTTAAAATAACATTCAAATAAATTACCTTCTAAATAAGTTGGAATTTGAGAAATTCTATTAATTTATTTAGACAATTATCCTACTTTTCTCTTTATTATCTTTTATTGTTCCATGGAAATATTTTACAATACTGAACAAAAAATATCCCCATTATTCTTTTAATTTTCGTTTGGAAAATGTTTAGGGGAAATATAGTATATAAAATATGATGATTTATAACAAATATATGCAAGTAGAATGTGAATTTGTTGAATTCGCTATGTACACATTTGTACAGTGTCTTCCAATAAAAAATATACGGTTTCATTGGAATTCTTATATAAATTTCAAAAAGATAAAATTCAATTAAAGCATTATGTGAAATGATAGAATCATTTTGATATTATATACACTGATTCAAACGATGCAAACAAAAAATATAAAATAATTTATCCGCGTCCTTTATTACTATGAAACGTCATAATCGTCATCTTCTCTTTTCCTTTTCATAGAATCCTCGATCTCTACTTTGATAGGCGGCATTGTTTGTCCCGAAGAAATCTGTATTTTTGGCTTGGCTACTTGTGCCTTTACGGTAGCTCCTCCAGTTGTGGCTATAAATTTAAACAATTAATATAAGTAAAAAATGAAAAATATAGTAGCAAATATTATTATTACATACACAATTTTGCATCTTACGTATTAATGAAATATGGATAGAGGGAACAGATGTTTGGGAATGCAAGGTCCGGAAGGGATCTGTGATATGCGATGTAATTAACAAATTAGTTCCTGTTATATATTCTTTACTTTCCTGTATCATTTACCTGTTGAAAATTTCAGGACAGGTTTTGGCATTGAAATGCTTTGAGTCCTGGCAACTGTCGCAAGTGTCCCCGGCCTTTTAACTATGGAGAGGCCAGATTTATTACTTTCCACTTTGATCTTAGACTGACCGCTTTGAATGTTATTTCCAACCAAAGAATGCAGTGGTTTCCCAACTATTTTCTTCGTTGAATTCTTAAGTTTATAATTTGTTGCATTCAGGCAAAATCTGTCAGGTGGTAATCTTAAACCACTGTTTGATTTGACAAATGGCAGTGGTACATTGTTTTTTGTCCGAGCAACATCTAGTAACACGTCTCTTGGGGGTGGATTTGTAAACGTACGTTCCAATTGCATCTTAACTGCTAATCTAACGTCATCCAAATCGATAAACTTCTTTTTAGCATGATTTGCGTAAATTCTACTGTCGTCTAATATACAAGTAACATAACCTGCGGAATTTAAACCGAAAATAACTTTATAGCTTACTTCCAAATGTAAAATCATAAATGCAAAATCATGCACGATTTTATACTTTATTTCATCTACATTACTTTAAAAAAATTATAAATATAATACATTACGTACGATACGTAAATTCGAGCAATTGGTTTATAACCTTCGAATCGTAATCTGTTATTCCCATGTCTTTCATAATTGACATTATAACTTGAGCATCTTTTGGAATATGTTTTACGTGACTCATAGTTTTCGCTTTTTCCGCCATTTTAAGGAATAGTTCTCTTATAATCGTACTTTCTATAAGAATTCGGAGTCAAGATTGTATGTATCTTGAGTTTTCAAGTCAAAGTTCGACTAAACACTATGAAGTACACGCCAATATAATGCAGTGCTACCATTTATAAAGTTCAAACTTTACAAGATCAGAAATTTATTATTTTCAAATTTCGTAATTAATATTAATTATTCATTGCTGTAATCATTTTTACTATTAAATATTTTTTTTGGAAAATCAAGAAGTAATTACATGAAAAGACGTGAAAAAATTTGTAGTTTTAGTGCGGTAGTTAGTGTAGTTAGTGTGGCAGCCATTAAAACAGAGCGCGTCACATTACAGTTAAATTTACTGGGTTCGTGAGTTGATATTTGTTATTTTGGGCGAATGCATGTATGCATTATAGAATTATCAGCTACCAATTTTTGAGGTAAATATACCTCGCTGTATTCAACTGATTTTATGCGAATTATATTTTCAAATATAATCATATTTAGTTTCTATTTCATTTTGTTTTACATTTTAGAGATATGGTCAAAATTAACAGCAATGGCATCCTTAGGGATAGTTGACAAACATCATGAACAAGAATTCTTAGCTGTAATGCAATCCTACATGTTGTGGGATACTGGTGCAGGAGCTGATTGTTCCCAAAGTAGTGGCTTGTGTGTGCTAGGGCTCATTCATGCAAAGCATGGGACAGCAATTACAGATTACTTACTTAGCCAGTTGAAGGAAGCACAGAATGAGGTATAATGATCTGCAAAAATATAGTGTAGTCATAGAATCAATTGAGCAGTAAAGCAAATGCGTGTTGAGCAATGAAATGACAAATTAAAAGATAAAGCAGGGAATAGTAAACTTGAACTTATTGATCATAGTTTATTAAAAGTTAAAGTATCAAATATTATGTAGAAGGTAAAGTTAAAGATATAAAATTAACGTTATATACATAGGGTTGAATAAAATAATATTATGCAAGATATGGTATATTTATAATCTGAAATGATTTTCGTATAGATGGCCTGTCATTGGAGCTGTTTAGGACTGAGTCTGGCTACTACAGGATCGCACGTGGACAATTGAAATTCAGCCTTTATCAAAGTGATATTATTATGGGTTAAGGGTTCTGCTATAGGCATGATCATTCTTGGATCCAGATCAATGCAAGCAATTGAAAATATGGTTGCGGTAAGTCGAAATAAAAGTTTGTTTACACATATTTCGATGATTAATACGATCATCTGCTATTTATTTTTCAATTTGAATAAATATGTTACATATTCATATGAAGAATAACTTTATCCACCAACTGCATATGGATACTGATAGTTAGTTTGGAATGTGTAGGTTCCTTTAGCTCTGTAAAAGAAATTGATATGTATTAGTATCAGAAAATCAAATTAATATTAAAAAGAATAGGGCCCAAACAAAAATGTTTCCCTATTAAATATTATAATAAGTACTGTACTTTGGCTATCTGCATTCTATGCATTTGCGTATCTTCATATTTCTCGGAAATGCGTAACGCTCTGCAATCATAAATTAATGACAGTAGTAAAATAAAACTCACTTTGGGTCAAGAGTAGGACCACCCATGTATGCCATTGCACCATTCTGAGATACACCGAGGAAGCCTTTTGAATTCATAACAGATTCACTGTAGTATTCGTAGCTGCGTGAATGTGCGCAAGCTCCTGTGTTTCATAAAATTTATTATTAATATTGTACATACGTGCGCGCCCATACACATACACAAGATGCGCAATTAACATTTTTCAACTGATATCTGTTAGTAACTCGAGACACTATAGTATGTTCCTTACCTATCAAGTCATTGACGCATCCTGGTTGATTTCTTCCATCATTGGCAAAGAAATCGGAAGTACCAACAGAGATATCCAGACCTAAATATCCGGCGCATGTGTGAATAACTTGAACATTTCGCGCGTCCAATTTATCAACTCTTCCATCAGGTCCTTTGTGTTCAAACATTGGCTTGGCAGCGTCGAGTGCTATAATGGCAAATATTTAGGGATTTAGTATAATTTACTGTATCATGATTGCCGGATATAAAATCAATTTGCATTAAAATGTATAAAGATTTAAAAATTACTTTTCTCCGAGTTAAGTTAATCTAAATACATCTTCGATGTTTTAAAAATTTATCCTTCAAACTTGAAAACTTCACTTATCTTTCTGTTTATCTTTCATTTGCCAATCTCGATCAATCTATTCTATTGTTTCCTATGTGACATTAAAAACTGCGTTCCTCGATCTTCGTGGAGAACTTTAGAATACCATTCTACTAATATATCGTTACCCACCGATAACTTCCGCGACTTGGCTCGACCTTCCTATCTCTAGTGCACTTAAGCCTGCCACATGAGCACCCAGGGAGTGTCCAACAATTTTCAATTTAGACGTTCGTAAACCAGCGCTAGTTTGTAGGAAATTCACGAAATCAGCTACACGCAGAGCAACGCGTGGTACGCTTTTTGCAACGACGGAATAAAGCAGGTTTTTCGCTATGTTACCCCAATCGACGATAATGACGTTGCTATCCCAGACATTAAGGAAAGCTGAAAACAAGAAATATTGTTTGTCATAATATTGAAATATTGAAAATATAACCATTAGCGTTCACAAGTTGTAGCACACCCTTTGATATTCACCACGAACTCGATACTTTTTACTGCTCTTATTTTCTAAGTGTTTTGTTATAAATCTATTTCGTTGGTCCGTCTTATAATGTACGTAATGTAAATATATATTTGTCTTATAACGTAAAATATTGATTAAGTTCAACTCGATAAAGTCAGGAAGATTCTATGTCTCGAAATAAAATGAAAATCAAAAAATGAAATTTCCAACGTGATTCCGTTGTTAAAATCTTTTATTCTTATTTCGAGTCACAGAATCTCCCCTGGCTTCAGTTATATCACGAATTTTAGCTCACAGTGTATTTATTACACCGACGAAACTTATTTACCATCGCGTACGAGTGTACATGACGAAGATCGACCATTGGCATTCCAACCGTGAGTAACTATGATGGTTTCCCTGTGCGGGTTCCAATGACTCTCTCGTACAGAGACTACGTCGTTTAGATTTAGCACATCACCAATCATAGGGTTATCTCTAGAATAAAAATTAAATTTTTCAATATTAATTCCTCGAACACGGTATGACCTACTTGTAACTGTTTCTTCTCTGCAAAAAAGAATTTTTACCTTGCAGACTTATTCTCATTTTAGCAAACGAAGAGCAACTGTAACGTCTTAACGTAGAATGGAAAATTGATGAATAACGATAAGGCACATTTTGCTCAAACTGAAGATTCTTTTTAATGTTTGAAATTTTTAATGTAATGGATTGAAAATGATTGCAATATCATGCGAGGTTCTTTATAGTTCTCTATAGTTTGTGCATAAAGGTAGACTGACAGGCGATTATTATAGTGATCTTTCATAGCGAACAGATCAGCTTTATTATAATTAGTTTAGTACAAATTACTTTTCTGATTAATCAAATAATTTGAAATACTTTTTCAGCTTATCGTAGCTATTCAGCTAATCGTAGTTAGATCGTGCATTTTTATGCACTCGTGGAAAACTTAAATATGCAAGAATATACATAAACGTACAGAAGATATTTTCAATAAATAAAAAGGTTACCAGAAAATAATTCTAACCGTGTGTAAAGGTTGAAACTGATCGATTCCACATTGATACCTAAAATGGCGAGTTCTAATTCAGTTAGTGGAGAGTTATCGATTTTAATCAGATGTGGCACTCCTGTTTCATCCGGAAAGATCGTATAATTGTTTTCCGTTAATACCGTCAGCAACGCAGGATAAACTGAAAGGAAATTTTTTTTCATTAATCAGTTACTCGATTTGTCCGTGTCTAGATCGAATAATATTCTAATACGAACTTAATGCTATTCCAGTTGCCATTGCTGTTGTCGTGGCTCACTATGCACACCGCAATATAGTAATCCGACTTCTTGGCTTTCGCGTTTTGCCGCTTCTTTTTATAGGTTTAAGGGAAACAATGGTAATCCACTCGAGTATTATACAGTTGATAAGTGACTGATACTCGATTGATGGATTAATAGCGAGTCACACTCACGAATCAACTACAAGTAGTTAGAAAAATAGCGTGGATCTTCTACTCTTAACGAAAGCACGGTCTTAAGTACGAAGTTAAGTTCAGTTAAGTGCGAAGACATTTAATCATTTGTTTTACCTATATTTTAGACATATTATATGTATTAGAATTTCTTTTAATTCCACAAAAGCTGAATTCTAATATCTAGTTTGAATCTTTGACTTGGCAATGCTTTAAAATAGGTTTGATTAAAATTTTTCTATTCGCTTCGCGAGTATTTAGGAAATTCATTTCGTTACTTTGAAAGTATGTAATTTAAACCTGTTGACTTAGAGTGTTAAGCTTCTTTTTAAACTTTTATCTAAATTTCAAGTTAAATAGCACGTAATAATTTCGAGTAATGCGAGAAACAATATAACGCTGACGTCTCTAAAGTTAGTCTTTTTTCCTTTTTTTTTTTTTAATTGGAGCTATCAATTACTTGAGTCTTTTCTTGCTCACCTGGTAGAAGCTCGTTAAGAAAACTACTCAATGAAGTATTATATTTTGTGTCATTTCTTTATATTCCTTTTCGAGCTTTTGGGGCCACCTGTGAAACAACGTGAACAACATACAATGTAAATAATTCATTATAATGGAAATTCTGGTTATACATAAATAGCTCTTAATTCTTTAAAGTTCCTTGAACAATCGATAAGTATTAACTACATGCCTAGTAGACAGGTGTTTGTAATTTTAAATAATCATCATTATGGATCGTAATAGAACTCATTTGTTTCTCGAATTTTTCAGGACAGGTGTTTTTACATTTTCAAGAATCGCTCCTTGGACATTGTAAGACCCGTGGAAAACCGTAATTTGCCATTTCTTTTCACTCTAGTTGTTTTTATAGAAAATTACGATAGTTGTTATTATCTTACCCGTGGCATGTGATTAAACGATCAGATTAGACGATTCAGACTGTCCGTCGGTTTCTTCATAGATTGTTATCGATTCGAAATTATTGTAGCATTATCAATATGGATCGTACTATCATCGAAACTATCATTAGAAGTAATTTATTTCGTGATAAAGTAACTATTTTCCCAATAAGTTTTATGCTCCAGAGTATCTTAAGTTTCGAAAGACGAAACAGGGGATTATTCGAAATTATTTCACCGTAGACTTCGCACGTCATTTGTTGATTACATTAGGCTTGAAATATTGGACGTGGCCACTCGTTGATTAAATAACTTTGGAGATAAAAAATTGCACACCATCGAACGATCGTCGGGCGTTTATCGTTTTTTAGACTCACGAAATCATTGTTAGCTCGTCTCCTTTAGAAAGAGATGCGTTTGTTTTCATGTTTGCCATGTAGGATTTATAATAACGATGCGAGATTTCTATCAGAACTGACCTAATATCAAATCGTCTTAGCCTTGCTCCCATTATGGTTAAGTATTTTTCTTTATTTTCCTCGGAAATTCGTGCTTCATGGCACGTGTTAGGTACCTGATATTCCTGGTACCTGATAATAATTAGAATTCCAAATATATGCGTTATCCGCTAAGGATCTCAGAGTGTTTTTTTCGCCGACTGGTTGCAGCTATTTTTGATCGCAATTTTTCGCTGCGAGCAATGCCATATTTTCCTAGAGAGACTCTTGCATAATTTTGGCTCATTTATTTGCCAGATTCTCCTTCGCAAATACTGGCGACGAAGAGATAGGTGCAGGACTAACCCCATCGATTTGTCAACGTTGTTTCACTCGTCTCCGACATAATTTCGTCTCGTGCTACCTCGTTATCGTTGGAGTAAAAAATCACACTGGATTTTTCAGATAATATCGATGGAAATGTTTATGCACGTATGTATAAATCTCGTCGCTATTACATGACAGGATGACGATTCTTCGAAATATTCGCGTTCTTCGAGATCATGTGAATTATCATTCTCGATATCTTGAGAAGCCTGTAGCTTTTTTCTAGGTAAATACGTTGAGAGCGATAAGTGTAATTGAGACGAATGTTCTTCAGATTCTATGTTTTTATATGTTTCCATAAGACGATAAAAGAAAATGGGAAAAGAAAACTATGTGAGCGATGAACGAAAGGATCCCTTTTTTCTTTCTTCGGAGAGGTGAATTAATGATTAGTTGGAAGAATGTGTTTGTAAAAATTACGGAGATTCCTTTGAATTATTAATTTTTATGTAATAACTTTTACGTAATTGCGTAAAAATTATTATACTTGAATATAAGCTAACACTTGGCCCTTGTTATTAGTAGAATTTTAAGGACATTGAAATTTATTATCAAGTTCCCTTTTCGCAAATTATACACTTCGTATGTTTTTTTCCTACAAATTATACTTCAGATGCGGATAAATAATCGACATATGTGCTAAATACAAATTGTTTACTTGCGCCGATTCAAGTTGACATTTGGTGCGTGTATTGTTCTTAAGAAAACACTATTTTGTATATTTTGAAATTTATCTTTTTGTCTAATGCTATCAGTACACATAGGAAAATAAAAGTTAGAATATGATTTACGTTCGTATTCCTACAAAAATTTATATACTATATATATAATAACTAGATATTAAATTGTTAAAATATAATATAACGTGATATTTTTATAAAATGAGGAATACGAGATATCAAGATTCAATGTTTTCAGGTTCATTACGAATTACAAAGGATTATATTCGGTCACAGGTATAGGATTCCTCTAAGTGTTCAGATGAGTATCAATAAAGAATACTTAAGTCAGTGGAATCAATATGACATCGCGGAATGCGAATTCCTCAAAGTGACCAGCTAACTGTCGCTGTCTTTTCCGCGAGTCTGATATTCCACGCATAACTCGCATTCGCGCGTCTTCACATATACCCTCCAGCGATTACTCAAATATATATTTGTTGCGTTTCTCACAGTGATTATTAGAATTTTTCCGAACTATTATGATCTACGAATGAAAAGGAATTTTGTATTTTGAAATTTTTAGCAGTCCAGTCCTTCGTGTAACTTCATCATTTTGCAAAATTCTTCCTTTTATTGGGTTGTCCGAAAAGTTTCTCTCGTTTTATAAGGAAATAATAGACGCACGATGTTTTTTCTTTTATATTATTTTATTGAATTATACAGAAATATAACGAAATGGATCATACTTAATTCGATAAAATAATATAAAACAGAAATTGTTGTTCATCTATTATCACCTTATGAAACGAAAGAAACTTTTCGGACAACCTAATATATCTTGCTCATTTAAAATCAGAACTTTTATAACGTAGCCTTATTTTATTTAGTCTTGCTAGAAAGTAAGGCTACATTAGAAAAAATGTGGATTTTTCATTTCATGTTTATTCGATAAAAAAAAGCGTCAAAATCTGATTTATTTTTAAACGTCCCGGTATAATGTATCAGCTTGATTCATATTATTTGTGTTTCTTTTTGTCTCGCATTGTTGACTATCTCGATAACCAGCATCCTACCGTATCTAAATATTGCTTCGAGTTGACGAGGGCTTTTAGTTTTATCGGATCGGAAGTTTCTGCGCAGAAGATCACTGTCGTTGATTTCCTGCTTATTTTTTATTTGAGATTTTAAGACGATAAGTCGTTCTTGCGAGATCAAAAGATTCGCGAAGGTTTTTAATAGATAGCTTATCATAGGTGATCACCGTTCGATGTTGACGTATCGTCTGACGTATGTTTATCGTATCGTCGTTGCTCTATTTATATACAGAGATTAACCGTGCGTGTGCCCAGTATTGTTCAAGAACAGGTACTTGAAGAGAGGGTTAAATTACTTGTACGAGCTCAAGATGCTTTTATCAATAGGATTTGTAATACTTGCGAAAGAAGGTAGAATTTCCAGTATTTCAATAAATAAGAACATTTCCAATAGTGGCACATCCCTTTTTCCTATAGCGATTGTTTAACGATTTTTATATATAGTTTATCGAACGATCAAAACAATCGTAAAAACGTCCATCATTAAAGGAAACAATAAAGTAGAATAAAGAACAAAAATAAAGTTGGTATTTGTGAAAATTACGTATTAGGTTGTCCGGAAAGTGTCTTTCTTTTGCAGACACGTCTTTTACAACGCATATTTATACAAACATGAAACTTAATCTGTCGAACGTTGTGATCTTTATTTTGATAGAAGAAAATGGATCATACGTAATCCGATAAAATAATATAAAACGGAAAATGTTGCCTATCCATTATTTTTTCCTTATAAAACGAAAGAAACTTTTCTGACGACCTAATAGACGATCGGCTAATTTTGTCGAAACGCTGTTACGTTACGTAACATAGGACAGTGTTACAATATAAGCCATTTATATTATTAAGCTCTTTGTTTAACAATCTTTGAGACAAAACAAGGTATTTTTGGTTAGCCTCTGATGGTTTGATCGAGTCACAGCTGTGTCGGAGTTTCTGTTTCAATAGCGAACCAGTAGGTTGTTGCTGTCGTGTATTTCTTTCATTTCCAGTGACTATTTATAAAGTTATTGATATTGTTATTGAAACAGTGTGCTATTCTTGATCAAAATTCAGATGGAGCGAAACGAGCACGCTGTTTCCGAGTGATCACAGGCGGATTAGCGAATGAAGTTTGCGTTTAATTAAATTCAAATCTAAAAGAATTATTGTATTAAGGTGTAATCTCTGCCTTGCACGATTATTTTCTTCCTTTAGAGAAGAATGATTTTACTTTAATCAGTTCGATATTAGTTTATCAGAGTCTCATCGGGAATTGAAAAATTGCTACAACCGAAAGGTTATGTTTAAATTGAAAATGATATTTTTGTTTCTTTACCCGCTTGATCGTCGCTTAATTTATCTTCAGAAGATTAATTATACATTGAGCAGTCAAAGTTATGGAGAAATGGCTAAATATAATATAAATAGCGTCTTCTCTCAAGTCGCTTAGCTTCTAAACCGAAAACAACGTTTTTATTACATCATTTGTTTCTTCTGCACTTTACGCAGTTTCAGAAAAAAAACTAACTACTTAGCTGATAATTTATTATACTTATTTACCTAAAATTTCGGAGAAATAAGTAAAAAATTGTATTATTCGTACATGTTATATAGCTTTCTGGCAAATTTCGAATTCCGTTGTGACGAAATGACACTGGAACTTTTTCGTATTTCGAAAATGGACATAAAAGTCAGCGATTAGAGCCACGTGCAACCCAACGTTGTCGTCATCGCCCTCGCTGTTGTTTCGCGAGGTTATCGACACTAATCGATCATAAAGCTGTCGTTTCAGACAGTTGCAGAAAAAGACAGGAAACTGTATCAATTAAAAGTAATTACTTGAAAAAAAGACTACAACTTTTACATACATTTATCATATGTCGCGTGAAGAGGCACCGTTACTCGTAAATTACATCACGTTGCACTGCTGGTGTTAGTTTATCGCGATTATTGTATCACGTTATTGCAAATGTTGCAAGCTCAGAAAGTCAATCAGACGATGCAAATTTTGACAATCCGAATTTCAAGACAGGTCTGGAAGGAAACGTGTTAAACGCACCATCTGAATGTGTACTCTTGCGAGTTGATGCGTTTCCTTTAACCCTTAGAGTGCTAAGGACACATATATGCGTTTGTCAATTTTTCCAAACACCTACGCAGAAGTAATACTATTACGTTTGTGTGAGATAAATATAAATGCATTGCTTATATATAATGCATATATTTTATATGAAAAATCTACTGCTTCGAAACAAAAATTTAGTGAATTTCATTTAGCGTTGATAAGAGACATTTTACGAAAATATTTCCAACGTAGAAGCACGGCGGGAGGAGGAAAGAGAAAGTCTGAGGACTTTTGTTTAATCGATAGGCATTTTCCATCAAAATGCCCTAATCGTGCCGGTACAACACAATTATCGAGAAGAAACTGTGTCGTTTGTATGAAAAATAAGAGAAGGAGCGACACGCGATACGAATGCAGAAAATGCGATGTCGGATTATACAGGGTGGTTGGTAACTGGTGATACAAGCGGAAAGGGGGTGGTTCTACGCGAAAAAACAAGTCGAAAATATAGAATAACAGCCGAGAATATGTTTGGGGTAAGTGGAAATAAAAGTCGTTTTACATAAATTTCAAGCCATAGTAAGATCGAATGTTATTTATTCCTTAATTTATTTTTTAATTTGTACAAGTACTTTACAATTATTGAAATACATCGAAATATTGAATATTCGAGCGAATAATTTTATCCATCAAGAACATAAGGATATTAACTGCTAGTTTCGAAGTGGTAAGTTCCCCTAGCGCTGTAAAGAAATTAACATATATTAGCGCATATATTAGCTAACTAAATTAAATTTTAAGAAATAATTCAACAGATATATCTTGCAATTAGCTCTCAAGTATCTATTATGAACTCAGCTAAAAGCGCGCGACCCAGGCAAAAATGTTCACCTCCTAAATATTATAACACGTACTGTTCTTTAGATATTTGCGTTCTATGGATTCTTTCAATTCCCCGGAAATGCGTAAAGCTGGATAATTTATCAGTAACAGTAGTAAAATAAAACTTACTGCAGATCGAGGTTAGCGCCACCCATGAATGCTGCTGCACCGTTGTCACCTACACCGCGGAAAGCTTTTGGATTCGTAATAGATTGACTGAAGTATTGGTAACTGCGTCCATGTGCGCAAGATCCTGCGTTTCATAAAATTCGATTTCTAGTATCGCATATACAGGCGCGCGCACACACAACCGCGCAAATAATATTTTTTACATCGAAAATTGTCAGTAACAGACGATACTGTAAGCACGTTACTTACCTAACAAATCATCGCCGCATCCTGGTTGATGTCTTCCATCATTGGCAAAGAAATCGGAAGTACCAACAGAGATATCCAGACCCAAATATCCGGCACATGTGTGAATAACTTGAACATTTTGCGCGTCCGATTTATCAACTCTTTCACCGGCTCCTTTGTGTTCAAACAATGGCTTGGCAGGGTCGAGCGCTGAAATGGCAAATATTTAGAGATTTAAGTATAATTTACTGTATCATAATGTCGTTTTGTTGTATGATGTTTTTAAAACGTTTTGCTTCGAGTTAACATAATGTAAACATATTTTGACATTTTTAAATTTATCGTCGAAACCTGCAAAGCTCATTTATCTTTCTGCTTATCATTCATTTGCAAAACCAGATCAATCCACTCTACTGTTTTCAACCTGACGTTAAAATCAACGCTACTGAATTTTCTCGCAGAACTTTAGAATGCCACTTTAATAATATATCGTTACTCACCGATAACTTCCGCCACTCGGCTCGATTTTCCTACCTCTCGCGCGCTCAAGCCGGCGACATGAGCACCGAGAGAGTGTCCAATAATTTTCAAGTTGGACGTGCGTAAACCAGCGCTAGTTCGCAAGAAATTCACGAAACTAGCTACGCGGCTAGCTACGCGTGGTACGTTCTTTGCAACAGCGATATAATCCGTGTGATCCGCTATCTTGCTCCAATCGACGACAATGACGTTGCAGTCGCGGACCTTAAGGAAAGCTGAAAACAAAAAAAAAAAAAGAAAAGGAAATATTGCTTGTCATAACTTTAAAATATCAAAGATATGGCCACTGCTGCTCGTAAATTGTAGGACATCTGTTGATGTTCGATGCGAATGGAATATTTTTGACTATTTTTGCTTTCAAGTATTTTTAGTATAAATCTGTTATTTCTTTACATTTAAAAACAAGCTTGGAAAGTAGAATAAAGTTGTCACGTTTGAGGCCATGTTTTGAAGAAGATAGGCTTCGAATAGGTTCGATCACGTGTGCTTGACAAATGCAATTTTCTCGAAAACGAATTTTCAAACGAACTAATTTTATTCTATATTTTCGATTTATTTTCGCACGTAGAATAATCTCTCACCAATCGTCTGCCTCTACACGATCAATATTTAAGCAATATATTATCAAACGTCTCGTGTTATACCATTTCGAGACGAAAGAAATCAGAAATTTTATTTGCATTTAGTGGCGTTAAAATATTCGATCATTAGTCTGTATAATTTTACTCAAAAGATAAAACTCACTGGAAATTTCGAATAGTTCGATATATCTTGTAGTATATTTGTCAAGTTTTCAAACTCGATTTTCTCGAAAGATCAAACGTGCAACGTAATTTCGCTATTTTTATTTTCGAGTCACACGATCTCTACTGACTTCAATTATTTGACACGAATTTTAGCACTTTAGGTGTATTTGTTATATTACATCGATGATACTTTACTTACCATCGCGTATGAGCGTACATGATTCAGATTGACCGTTGCTATTCCAACCGTGGGTGACCACGATGGTTTGTCTGTTTGGGTTCCAATGACTCTTTCGAACCGAGTTTATGTCGTTTAATTTTAGGACGTCGCCGTTTCTACTGTTTTGTCTAGAATAAATAGTATGTTTGAGCGAAGCTGTTAAACGTATTTCGAATGTATATTCATGTAACACAGTTGTTTGTTCGCTGGAAACAAAGTTTTAACCCACATTTTCCACATTTTTGCACATTTCGGTCTTACTCTGATTTTAGCGAACAAAATCGCTTTCTCGTATATTAAGTTCAAACTGAACATGTTTTCTAATGTTGGGAAGATATAATAAAAATGATGGAAAGAATGTAACAGGGTTAACATTAGACAAAATTCTATGGTAGCACTTGCGTGAAAAGAAGCTTGAAAATTAGCAAAAATTCTCTAGCTACGCGCCCCTATGGATAAAGCAAGAGCAAATTTTATGACATTAAATCGCAGGCTCCTATTTTCTTAAAATTTAACCTTTTCGAATGGGAACTCTGATTGCACGTTAGGAAGAAAAGATATAATTCGTTAGGGTGTTTTGCTGTGATTTAAAAAATTCAAGGTAATGATTCCCGTAAGTAGATTTACGACAGAAATGTACAAAATGTATATGAGGATTTCCCATAAAGAAGGAGATTGATATAAAATAATTCTAACTGCGTGTAAAGCGTGAAACTGATCGTTTCCACATTGGCACCGAAAAGAGTCAACTCTGTTTCACTTAGTAAGGGGTTATCATCGAGTTTAACCAGAGACGGATTTCCTTCTTTGGTCGGTAGAATCGTATAATTGGCTTCCCTCAACGTCGAAAGCAACGTAGGGTAAACTGAAAAAAAATTTCTTTCGTTCTAACTACGAATTATTCGATTTTTCCCGATCGAAAAATATTCTGATACTAACATAGTGCTAATGATGCATTTACCATGGCTGTTATCGTGATTCACTATACGCACCGCGGTATAGATCGACTTCTCAGCTTCCTTCCTTTGCCGCTTCTTTTTATAGATTTGATGGAAACAATGATTATTCACTCAAGCACCGCACAATTGATAAGAAACTGATACTCACCTGATGAACGATGGCCGACTCGCACTGATGAATCTTCTACAAATAATTAGAAAATTAAGGTGAATTGTTTCATCTTAACACGAAGCACGATCTTAAGTGCGAAGTTAAGTTAAGTTAATTGCAAAGGTATTTAATTACTTGCTTTGGTTATAATTTCATTTATTTCTCGGAAGTCTCCAAATTTAATTCTCCAAAATCTGAATTCTACTGAATATTTATTTTGAATCTTTGATTCAACCACGAAAATAGATAATTTACATTTGTTCACTATGAATGTTAAGCTTCTTTTTAAGCTGTTCAAAATTTAGATTTGAAGTTAAACAGTACGTGAATATTTCGAGTAATACAAAGAACAATAATGGTACTGTATCTAAAATTAGTTGTCTGCCCTTTGTTTTTATCGAGGCTATCGCTTATTTTAGTCTTACTCTGCTTACCTGCTACAAGTTACTCGTTAAGAGAACTATGCATTCTATGAAGTATATCGCCACGAATCAGTTATTTATATCTGTTTCAAGCTTTTTGGACCGTTTTTGAACAGATGCGAACATTGTATGTAATTCATTATGATGGAAATTTTGACCATACGTAAATTGTTCTTAATAGCTACTATTTTTAATGATTAGTTAATTAATTAACAGCTCTAAGGTTTTCAAAACAATCGATAGACACGAATTACGTAGTAAACAGGTGTTTGCAATTTTTTAAACGAGGGATCGTAATCAGATGTTGCTGCACCTTTCGTTATTAAGGTGAATTATCATCATCATGGATAATAACAGAATTCTATTTTTTTTTTTCGGAACACATGTCAGTATATTTTCGATAATTACACTCACGATCTGTTATCAATTGTAAGAATTCGTCTGAAAATTATAAGATCCATCCAAAATTGTAATTTACGATTTCTCTTCAATCTAATTGTTTTTACAGAAAATTATCATAGTCGCTATTATCTCATCCATGACTTGTGATTTTGTGATCCTTGAAAATTTTCAGTTCCAAAACTGTAATTCACGATTTCTTTCTCACTTCAGTCGTCTTTAGAGAAAATTACTACAACCCGTGATTAGATGATTAAACTATTCCGAGACTAACCATCGATTTCTTCGTAGATCGTTATCGAATCGAAATTATTATCGTTAATATGAATCGTACTATCGTGCAAACTGTCATTAAAAATAATTTATTTCGTGATAAAGTAACCATTTTCCCCAACAAGCTTTATGCTCGAGTGTGTCTTAAGCTTCGAAAGACGAAGCAGGGGATTATTTGTAACATCGTAAACGAAACTCAACTGTCAAATATGTTTCACCGTAGACGTCACACGTCATTTTACTGATTACGCTAGGTTTGAAATATTGGATGTAGATACTCGTCGATTAAATAACTTTAGAGATATAAACGATCAAAAAATTGCATACCTTCAAACGATCAACGGACGTTTGTCGTCTTTTAGACTCACGAAATCACTGTTAACTCGTTTCCCTTAGAAAGAGATGTGGCTGTCTTTATGGTTGACATGGAGAATTTATAATAACGATGCGAGATTTCCATCAGAACCGACCCGTGCTCCCATTCCGCTTAATTATTTTTTAAATGCTTCTCTGAAATTCCTGTTTTATGACACATCTTGGTCATTTGATATTTCGATAATAATCGGAATTCCAAATATATGCGTCATCCCCTAAGAGACTGAAAGTGGGTTTTTGGGGAGCGGTTCCAGTTATCCTTCCCCTGGCAACAATGCCATGTTTTCCTACGGAAAATCGTGCGTAATCTTGACCCATACTGCGAGACAATGCTACGAACTAATTTAGGATAGTCGCAGCATAGTAGTTTACAGACAGCGTCTGTTGATTCGAAACTTGTACACGCAGGCTATGGCTTATCATAAATTATCATAGACAAATCAGTTTTACATCGTTCCATCTCGAACTCTGTTTTGTTATTTGTTCTTTTATTGCATTACTCGTAACAGTCTTTTCTTATCTTCGGTTTACTAATAAGAATGATGATATCTTGAATGTAACAACTCTTGTGAATTAACCATTCATGTACGTAGAATGCCAACAAAAATATTTACCTTCTCCAACGTAAATACAATACGTTGTTTCTTGTGGGACAAGTGGAAACTGTTCCACTTAAGTGTCATCCCGCGTTCTCAGATATTGGTTTTAATCGACGTAAAAAATTGAACGTTATCAGGGTTATTACGGATTGCATTCTTAAGAAAGTCAGATAGGTGGATAATTTTACCAAGACTAGAATTGAGTTTTAAAATCAGGTAAGGTTTTACCAGCGTAGATTATGGAGATTTGTAGAAAGTATCGTTTGGAAAAAAAGAAATAGTGGAGAGATAAGTAAGAGGTATAAGAGTATTTCGTTTACTTCAAAGAGTCCTGTAAATCTAACATCAAAGGGTAAAATTCATTCATCGGATCAGAGAGAGTATTATCTAATGGCAGTTGATGATGATAACGATGCAACCTTTATGAAGGAATTTTTATAAAGAGTATTATGTAATCCCATTTAATACGTTTAACGTTTGGTATAAAGATAACAAGTACAGGGTAAAATATTATCGTGCAAGACTATACTTCAAAACAATTTACATTTTCAACATTTATTTGTCATTCGATTACACGTAAAATGTTTATAATGGAAAATCTTTTTAATGAAAAATGAATGATAATGTCTCAGGTACATTAAAATTACATATCTATCAAGGTGAATGGTGGTGATTTTTTATTCTTTTTTAATTGCTATCATGTCTGTTCGTAATAAACTATTAATTACTATTTTATCGAGTTCAATCAGAGAAAATAAGTTCAAAAAATTTCCCCGAGGCGGCTTGTCCCACCCGTTCCGTGTCCCACGGCGACAAATTATTATATTCACATAAAAAGACCAACGATTTATTAATTACGCGATTACACGACCGCATTACATAGAACCGCTCTTTCTTTCTTCTGCTATAGTACATTCCACGTACATCACGTACTCAAGTGCATTGCACGCTTCCGCGACAGTATGCAAAGAACCAGCACGGATCAACGAACAGTGATACGAAATAGATGCACGAAGACGTTCGTTCGCTCGCGTTCTTCAAAGATGCAATATCAATAGCATTTCAAAGCGATCACTGGATTGCTTTACATGTGCCATCGCGATATTATAGTGCGCCTGTTAGGCGACAAATTACGGAATTCGCGATTAGCTGTGCACCTGGAAATTGCACGTGTTGAGCTCGTGGGCGCGACGAGGACTCCAGCGCATCTTCTTCGCCCTCGCCGCGTCTTACTCGCACCCTTGCGGACCACACGCTTCGCGTGGCATACTCTCCGGATAATATCAATAAGTTCGAGCATGATCATTCGTAGCTCGTACGACGCTCGTTCCGTTGGACGGAGACGTCTTTTTCGCTGTGGCGACCTGCACGCATGTGCGCTGAAGCTTGTAATGAGACGATAGCGGAGTAGACGAAAGGACAAAAGTTCGTCGTTGACACATGTGTTCGCAACTACTGTTTATCGATTGCAGTACACGATTACTGAACGAAATAGGAAACCGTGCACAGTTTAATCGATGCGGTAACGAGGTTGTTGGAGACACGTCTGCGTAATTGTAATAGAATTTTCATGGCTCCTAAGAGCAGTGCGTAATATGCCGTCGCACAGAAACGAGAAACCAATCCCTCGAGGATTCGATAGCGCTTCGATAAATGTCCTTCGTGCTCCGCGTCTATTTCTCGAAACGATAGCACGCGATGAAGCTCTTACCGCAGTTTCAATGGACTATGTATGACGCATGTTAATTAAATTTCTTGTCTGTTTTCAGGATATGGCAGCGACTGGCTATTAGTGATTCAGAAATTTGATTCTATACGCAGGTTAGTCTGAAAATTGTGATATAATCGAGAAACGAACTTGTTAACACGATGGCTGTCACGGTGATTATACTCACGTTATTAAATTTTTTCGAACGATTAAAATAAGATAAATCTTAAGGATTAAGACATTTCCGACAATGCGAATGATTATGATTAAAGATCACAAAAAGGTTAATACCTTTTCCTTACCTTAATACCTTAGTACCTTAAATTTTCTTATCTTAAGTATATTTTCTCATCTTAAGTATGATCACAAAAAGGTTAACACCTTTTGTTAAATTTTCTTATCTTAAGTGTATGATAAACTATATTTTTTTAATAAAAATTATATGTACTTACCTCGTCAGTGAAGCATGAAGGAGAAGCAATTTTTATGAATATTATTCAAGTTCATTAATACTCGTTGTCACTGCAGTACGTGTTTAATTTAAATATATTCATAACTCGATGTGCGATTATGTAAATTCCATATCGCAATCGTTTCACTCAATCTGTAAAACATATGATTAATTAGAAACGATAGTATTTAATAAATTAAACATACATTACAAAGGTTTCTTTATGTGTTTGTTGAAGCATACATTTGTATTAAAATAAAGCGACGTTTATCCTATCCGTAAGGCGTACTACGGGCGGCTATAGACCACGTATTGTACATACGACGAGTATTGTACATCCTCGAGGCTTTTATTAACAATGGAATGGTGTAACAAGAGGGCAGTCCTATATAATATGTTGTCCTCTTTCCACAATGAAGAATTGGTTGACACGAAACATCATTCTCGCATGCAAAAAATGATTAAAAAGCCAAAGTGTGTTGTCGATTACAATCGATTGATGGTAACTGTGAATCAAATCGCTATACCAGTGCAAGATTTGCGATTTTGGCCTATGTGTAATACCATGTTTCGAAAAATATCACACGCAATACCATTATTAAAAGCTATTAGTATCATACAATTACATTATTACAATTATATCATATTATTATGTTCTGTAATGTTATTCGTTTCTAAATTGTAATTAAAAGCGAGTGTGTTGAGAAATTATTAATACTCTGTTTTGAGGAAATTTTTTTCTCTTCGAAAAACACCGTCAGAGCAGCTCGATTTGCAATGAACGCGGCCGCTGACGATCTTTCTCGCGTGCACTGTTCTGGCGCCGAGACTCGTTCAGCGGGAGTGCCGCGACGAAGAAGCCGCCCGTAGCGAAAGGGTTAAGACGACGCCTTTGCTCGGCATCGCTATGCGTATGCTCATGCTTGCATCGAAATCAACTCGAAGAATTCAGGAAACGGCTGCACTAAATCGAAATAAGATTCTTATACGAATTTCAATGAACAATAAAATCAACAGCTATTTATTTTTTAATTTCTGACATAATCTATACAAGTATCTTACTAATATTGAAATACATCTGCACAAACTACATCCAAATATTCAAAAGAATAATGTTATCCATCAAGAGCATAAGGATAATGAGAGTTAGTTTTGAAGTAGTAGGTTCCACTAGCACTGGAAAGAAATTAACATATATTAGCACCAGTTAACTAAATTAAATTTTAAGAAATAATTAAGCAGATATATTCAACAATTAGCTCTCAAGTATCTATCCAAATTCATACTTTTATGAACTCGGCTAAAAATGCAGGACCAAGAATTTTCACCTCCTAAATATTATAACATGTACTATCCTTTAGATATTTGCGTTCTATGGATTCCTTAAATTTCCCGGAAATGCGTAAAGCTCGATAATTTATCAGTAACAGTAGCAAAATAAAACTTACTTCGGATCGGGGGTAGCACCACCCATGTACGCTGTTGCACCATCTGCACGTGTGCCGAGGAAGCCTTTCGGATTCGTAATTGATTCAGCGAAGACTTTGTAGCTACGCACGTGTGCGCAAATTCCTGTGTTTCATAACATTCGTTTTTAACATCGTACAGACAAACACACACAGCCTGAGACACGGAAGTAATATTTTTTAAGTTGAAATGCGTCAATAATAGAATACTCCGTAGTATGTTCCGTACCAAGCAAGTCAATGCCGCATCCTGGTTGATGTCTTCCATCATTCGCATAGAAGTCTGAAGTACCAACAGACAGATAATAACCGAACTGTCCAGAGCATGTGTGAATAATTTGAACATTATCTGCGTCTGATTTATCAAGTCTTTCTCCGGGTTTTTTGTGTTGAAACATTACGTTGGCAGGATCGAGAGCTATAATGGCAAATACTTAGAGATTTAGTGTAATTTACTGTATCGTAATGATATTTCGCCGAATATGAAATCAACTTATATCAAAGAGCATATAGAACTTGAAAATGCTCTTCTACGAGTTAGAATAATCTAGACATATCTCCGACATTTTAAAATTTATCGTTCAATGTTATAAACCTCATTTATCTTTCTGCTTATATTTCATTTGCTAATCATAAATCAATCTACTCTACTGTTTTTAACCTGACGTTAAAATCAGCGCTATTGACTTTTCAGCGTGACTCACCGATAACTTCCGCCACTCGGCTCGATTTTCCTACCTCTCGCGCGCTCAAGCCCGCGATTTGAGCACCGAACGAATGCCCAACAATTTTCAAGTTGGACGTTCGCAAACCAGCCTTAGTTCGCATAAAGTTTATAAAACTAGCTGTACGTTGAGCAACGTGCGGTACGATCTCTGCGACGACAGAATAAATTAGTTTGTCTGCTATCTCACTCCAATCGAGAATAATAACGTTGCAGTCTCGAACCTTAAGGAAACCTGAGAACAAAAAATATTCTTCGTAATTAATATTAAATTATCGAGTATATGGTCACTGCAGCTCAAAATTCGTAGGACACTTGTTCACGTTGAGTAACAATTGAATACCTTTTACTGCGTTTATGTTCCAAGTATTTTAATATGAATATATTATTTTATTAGTATTATATATGTCCTATAACGTGAACTACCACGCAAAGTCAAATTCTTGTAGTTTATCAACAGATATTTATGGCCGACAGTGCACATATTGCATAAATGGGCATCTAAATTCGATACAGCCGAAGTCCAGGAGGATTCTCTGGCTCAAATTAAGACGAAAATCAGGAGCAACGGAGTTGCGTTGAAGCCTTTATTTTCGACAAACTGGAGTTTAGAAATTAAATAAATATACGTGAATCTGCCTAGTTCTTAATCACACAGGAATACAAAATTGGAAAAACGGGTCTAAAATGTAGAATAAAATCATCTCGTTCTGTAGTTTTGAAGAAGACACGGTTTGACGTTGGTATAACGATACCTTATCTATTCGACAATGTTGTGGGTTAAACCTAAAAGGAATAATACTGGTATTTTCGACGTGAAAACATATTAAACAGAATGCTTCGGAATTTTGAGGTCTTTTCAAAATTCTAGATCGCGCAATTTCATACAGCCGTATTCTTGGCAACTTTCGAAAGTCGTCTTTTTGAAAAACGAAACCGTGTAATTGTAGAACGTAATTTTGTTGTTCTTTATTTTCTTCCTAGTTCGAGTCACAGAATCTCCCCGAACTTCAATTATATCACGAATTTGCGCTCACAGCGTATCTACGTATTTACCATCGCGTATGGTTGTACAAACTGGAGCTTCACCGCTGTGAGTCCAACCATGGGTGACTATAATGGTTTGTTTAGTTGCGTTCCAGTGACTGTTCCGGACGGACTTTACGTCATTTAGTTTTAGGATCTCGCCATCTGTAGGATTCTCTCTGGAAAATCATATTTGGCTGAAACTGTTGAACGTACCTTGAATCTGCCTGTGCAATATTCGTCAAATACAAGACAACCTATACAGAGGGAAATTGATATAAAATAATACCAACCGTGTGTATAGCGTGAAGTTGATCGTATCCAAGTATGTGTCCAAAGTAAGGTTTTTAGGCACGGGTTCTTTATTGATTTCAAAGTGAGTTATGTATCCATCTCCATCCGTTTTAACTGTTGGACTGATAAAGTTCAACATCGAAAGAACCGTAGGATACACTGAAAAAATTTCTTTCGTTACTAAGTTACTCTATTTTTTCGTATTTCGATCTAGAAAAATTCTGATACGAACGTGTTGATAATGGTACATGTGCCATGGCTATCGTCGCTATTCACCACACACACCGTGATATTGTTTTACTTCTTCTTCTTCGTGTTTCGCCGCTTTTTTATACGTTGATGAGAAATAATAATTTTTCACTCATGTAATGCACGGTTGGTAAGTGACTGATAGTCATTTGATGATGGATGAAAACCGACTCAATTGATAATGGATAAAGACCGATATAACTGATGATGATTGACGACCAACTCAACTAATGATGGATGAAGACCAAAATTATTCCATAAGTAAGTAGTTAGAGAAATAAGGTGAATTTTTTAACTTTAACGGATGCATGATCTTAAGTGGAAAGTTAAATTAAGTTAATTGCAAAGATTTAATTATTTGCTTTAAATATAATTTAATTTATTTCTCAAAAGTATATATATATATATGTGTGTGTGTGTGTGTAAATTCTATAGAATTTAGAACACCAACCGAAGGCTTGACTTTCCCTATATTTATTGGCAGTCGATCGAACGATATAAATTGAGAAGGGCGGGTACTTAAGAAAGAAAGGGAGGAGATACTGAAGAAGACTTAGAAAATCGAATCTTGAGTTTTCACGAATCGATCGCCTGATTTCCATAAATATTGCGCCATTACATATGTATATATATATGTCGGAGAAGGGTCTGGGATAAGGTTGTGGGTGTTTGATAAATCTTCATTGGAATTGGTTATCGCCGTGTTATAACGAAGGTACGGTCTGTTAATACGAGTATGGATACTACCGACTCGACAATCAACCGCGGCGGTTGGACACTCGCGATACTAGTGATGTTGGTCTTAGGTTCAATAACGAATGCGCGGTCAACGGGATGATAGATGTACGTGCTCACAAAGATCTAAGTCCAACTCTTTGCGAAAACGTGGAATATCTACCGAGCGTACGGACACTAAGTAACTCTCTAATACAACCTCACGAGAGAATGACTCTTCGTCGCGATGATGCTACAGAGGAAAGCTATGATGAGCTGTGTTTGAGGATACGAGATCATCGGATTCGTCGAGGATAGCCTTCGTTCATAAGGTGAGGGAATTTGGCATTACTGCTAATTGGTCAATCTCCATATCGGTGATTAGAAAAAGATGCTAGCTGCCCTCAAAGGAAAGTTGCTAGTGAGAAACGCCGTTCTTTGAAAAATAGATCTCTCCTATCTTCCCGTAGCTGGGACAAAGTCTGTTCGTTAGAAGGACTTTAGTCAACTAAATTCTATGATTTATGACGGGCCCTCAGGCTAGCTGAACATGTATTGCGGATCGACATCTAGCAATCATCTTTCTCGACAGTCAAATACCTAGACAGGAGGCTAACTTGGAAAAATCGCATCATAGACAAGACAAAGCAACTCAAGAACAAACTCAAGAAATTCTATTGGCTCACTGACCGACGCTCCAACCTAAGCACACAGAACAAAATTAGCCTGTACAAGATAGATGCTAAGATCCCTAATTGATGCACCTTGGTATGTAACCAATGAAACAATACACCGCGACCTCAAGATACCCACAGTCAAAGAGGAAATAGCAAAATACAGCGATAGATATAGCAAAAGAGTCAACAAACACCGAAACCCCCTAATCACTGGACTACTTGATACGACGGACCAGATTCGCAGGCTGAAGAGGCACTACCCGCTAGACCTAAACTTTAATTACTCCATTACCTTTGTTAGACAAAGCGTTCATCCCGTGACCGCGGCTACGTTCGGCGACTGGCTGTCGCCTCGAGCCCAAGCTCATTATCACAACTCGCGAACAATTACAATCGGATTGAATAACTACAATTGTTTAATTACAGCTATAGTAGACTCTAGATTACAATGTTGCGAGATTATCCAAAGTTCCAAAGGCTCCGATGTTCTTTTATCTCCGACATATATATATATATATAATTATAATAATAATTTAATAATTTCGGAATAATTTTTAGCAATACGGAAAACAATAACAGAGATGTTTCTAAAATTAGCTATTTCTTTTATTGAAGCTATCATTTACCATAGTTCTTCTTTTGATTACTCGTTTCTAATACGTTCAGTGAATCACCGAATGAAGTATTTCATTATATAAGATATATAAGATTTCATTTATATGAGATTTATAATCTTTATATAAGATTTCAAAGTTTGGAAATTACGTAACTATAAAATTTCTTCTTCGAAAAATTTACATTAACTTTACAATTAAAACAGTTTGGAGTAATATTACGGTAGATCAATGTAAAAAATTAATAGAAGAAAATGTACCGAAGTGATAGGAAACAACGGATATTGGACAAACTATTGAATTTAAACAAAAATTGTGTATATTTTTTTACCAAAATTTAATACTTTTGGGTAGTCCTAAACTTTTGATCGACGAAATATTATACAGATTTCGTTCATTGTTTATAACTTGGCTACCGAGGAAAATATCAAAATGAAATTTTTTTTGTAAGTGTACAAACAAATTTCTAATTAGTCAATACCAAAATTAGAACACTGTATTTATATTTTTTGTGAAAAGTAAATCAATTATTTAATTCTTCCATTTCGTCTTAAACTTTTGTCCGCTACCGTATATAAACAATTGAAGTTCAACCTTCATGAAGCTGAGTCTTTTACTCGCCATCGCTGTGCGTATACTCACGCTTATATTGAAATCAACTCTAGGAATTCAGGATATGGCAATAGTTAGTTGAAATAAAAGTTCTGTTATACAAATTTCAATAAAATCAACAGCTATTTATTTTTTAATTTCCTTCATAATCTATATAAGTATCATACAAATGTTGAGATACATCTGCACAAAATACATCCAAATATCGAATATTCAAAAGAATAATGTTATCCACCAAGAGCAAAAGGATATTGACCGGTAGTTTTGAAGTAGTAGGTTCCCTTAGCTCTGTAAAGAAATTAACATATATTAGTACCAGGTAACTAAATTAAATATTAAAAAATAATTAAACAGATATATTCTGCAATTAGCTCTCAAGTATCTATCCAAATTCATACTTTTATGAACTCGGCTAAAAATGCAGGACCAAGAATTTTCACCTCCTAGATATTATAACATGTACTGTCCATTATTTATTTGCGTTCTACGCATTCCTTAAATTTCCCGGAAATGCGCAAAACTCCATAATCTATGGATAATAGTAGTAAAATAAAACTTACTTTGGATCGGGGGTAGCACCACCCATGTATGCTGTTGCACCATCTGCACGTGTGCCGAGGAAGCCTTTCGGATTCGTAATTGATTCAGCGAAGAATTTGTAGCTACGCAAGTGTGCGCAAATTCCTGTGTTTCATACCATTCGTTCAAACAAACATCGTACAAACAAACACACACAGACTGAGGCACGGAAATAATATTTTTTAAGTTGAAATGTATCAATAATAGAATATTCTCTAGTATGTTCCATACCAAACAAGTCAATGCCGCATCCTGGTTGATGTCTTCCATCATTCGCATAGAAGTCTGAAGTACCAACAGAGAGATAATAACCGTGCCCTCCAGCGCATGTGTGGATAATTTGAACATTTTCTGCGTCTGATTTATCAAGTCTTTCTCCGGGTTTTTTGTGTTGAAACATTACGTTGGAAGGATCGAGAGCTATAATGGCAAATACTTAGAGATTTAGTGTAATTTACTGTATCGTAATGATATTTCGCCGAATATGAAATCAACTTATATCAAAGAGCATATAGAACTTGAAAATGCTCTTCTACGAGTTAGAATAATCTAGACATATCTCCGACATTTTAAAATTTATCGTTCAATTTTATAAACCTCATTTATCTTTCTGCTTATATTTCATTTGCTAATCATAAATCAATCTACTCTACTGTTTTTAACCTGACGTTAAAATCAGCGCTATTGATTTTTCTCGGAGAACTTTAGAATCCCACTTTAAAAATATATCGTTACGTACCGATAACTTCCGCCACTCGGCTTGATTTTCCTACCTCTCGCGCGCTCAAGCCGGCGACATGAGCACCGAACGAATGCCCAACAATTTTCAAGTTGGACGTTCGCAAACCAGCCTCAGTTCGCATAAAGTTTATAAAACTAGCTGTACGTTGAGCAACGTACGGTACGATCTCTGCGACGACAGAATAAATTAGTCCGTCTGCTATCTCACTCCAATCGAGAATAATAACGTTGCAGTCTCGGACCTTAAGGAAACCTGAGAACAAAAAATATTCTTTGTAATTAATATTAAATTATCGAATATTTGGTCACTGCCGCTCAAGAGCCGTAGCACACTTGTTCGCATTGATTAAGAACTGAATACTTTGTACTGCGTTTATGTTCTAAGTATTTTAATATGAATCTATTATTTTATTAGTATTATATATGTCCTATAACGTGAACTACCATGCAAAGTCAAATTCTTGTAGTTTATCAACAGATATTTATGGCCGACAGTGCACATATTGCATAAATGGGCATCTAAATTCGATACAGCCGAAGTCCAGGAGGATTCTCTGGCTCAAATTAAGACGAAAATCAGGAGCAATGGAGTTGCGTTGAAGCCTTTATTTTCGACAAACTGGAGTTTAGAAATTAAATAAATATACGTGAATTTGCCTAGTTCTTAATCACACAGGAATACAAAATTGGAAAAACGGGTCTAAAATGTAGAATAAAATCATCTCGTTCTGTAGTTTTGAAGAAGACACGGTTTGACGTTGGTATAACGATACCTGATCTATTCAATAATGTTGTAGGTTAAACCTAAAAGGAATAATACTGGTATTTTCGACGTGAAAACATATTAAACAGAATACTTCGGAATTTTGAGGTCTTTTCAAAATTCGAGATCGCGCAATTTCATACAGCCGTATTCTTGGCAACTTTCGAAGGTCGTCTTTTTGAAAAACGAAACCGTGTAATTGTAGAACGTAATTTTGTTGTTCTTTATTTTCTTCCTAGTTCGAGTCATAGAATCTCCCCGAACTTCAATTATATCACGAATTTGCGCTCACAGCGTATCTACGTATTTACCATCGCGTATGGTTGTACAAACTGGAGCTTCACCGCTGTGAGTCCAACCATGGGTGACTATAATGGTTTGTTTAGTTGCGTTCCAGTGACTGTTCCGGACGGACTTTACGTCATTTAGTTTTAGGATCTCGCCATCTGTGGGATTCTCTCTGGAAAATCAAATTAGCTGAAACTGTTGAACGTACCTTGAATCTGCCTGTGCAATATTCGTCAAATACAAGACAACCTATAAAGAGGGAAATTGATATAAAATAATACCAACCGTGTGTATAGCGTGAAACTGATCGCATCCAAGTATGTGTCCAAAGTGAGGTTTTTAGACACGGGTTCTTTATTGATTTCAAAGTGAGTTATGTATCCATCTCCATCCGTTTTAAGTGTTGGACTGATATAGGTCAACATCGAAAGAACCATAGGATAAACTGAAAAAATTTCTTTCGTTACTAAGTTACTCGATTTTTCCGTATTTCGATCTAGAAAAATTCTGATACGAACGTGTTGATAATGGTACATTTGCCATGGCTATCGTCGCTATTCACCACACATACCGTGATATTGTTTTACTTCTTCTTCTTCGTGTTTCGCCGCTTTTTTATACGTTGATGAGAAATAATAATTTTTCACTCATGTAATGCATGGTTGGTAAGTGATTGATAGTCAATTGATGATGGATGAAAACCGACTCCACTGATGATGGATGAAAACCGACTCAACTGATAATGGATAAAGACCGATATAACTGATGATGATTGACGACCAACTCAACTAATGATGGATGAAGAGCAAAATTATTCCATAAGTAAGTGGTTAGAGAAATAAGGTGAATTTTTTAAATTTAACGGATGCATGATCTTAAGTGGAGAATTAAATTAAGTTAATTGCCAAGATTTAATTATTTGCTTTAAATATAATTTAATTTATTTCTCAAAAGTATATGTATATATATGTGTGTGTAAATTCTATAGAATTTAGAACACCAACCGAAGATTTGACTTTTCCTATATTGGGAATCGATCGAACGATATAAATTGAGAAGGGTGGGTACTTAAGAAAGAAAAGGAGGAAATACTGAAAAAGACTTGGAAAATCGAATCTTGAGTTTTCACGAATCGATCGCCTGATTTCCAAAAATATTACGCCATTATATATATATATATAATTATAATAATAATTTAATAATTTCGGAATAATTTTTAGCAATACGGAAAACAATAACAGAGATGTTTCTAAAATTAGCTATTTCTTTTATTGAAGCTATCACTTACCGTAGTCCTTTTTTTGATTACCCGTTTCTAACACGTTCAGCGAACCACCGAATGAAGTATTTCATTATATCTCGATTCTTTATATAGGACGTCAAGATTTGGAAATTACGTAACTATAAAATTTCTCCTGCACTAATACATAAATGTACTCAAGAAGTTGTAGCTCTTCTTCTAAACTGTCCATTTACGTACAAAGCTTGCAAATTTATTTCCTTCCTTTAGTAAAAACAGAAACAAATGCGCGAAGCATTTGATTTGATTTGATCAGGAGAGAAAACAAATTCGATTCGACTAGAAACGAAATAAAGAAATTCTCTTACTTTACGTGTATTGAATGATTAAATGTCACGTTTTCTCGGGACAATGATAAGGTGAAGATATTATAATACTTTTTCTTTTTCATTATTTTTATTAATTCGACGAGAGCAGAAACGTAGGATGTTCCGTAACAAGCATGGACTTATGTCTGTTTTGTACAGATGCGGATCGCGTCCGCTGGAATTATGAGATATGCACGGAAGTTCATCAATATGAAGGAAACATAAGGAAAGATGACTCTATTTAATGAAATTAATAAAAATAGTTTCAGTGTCAGATTTATCGCCATTAATTCTCTCCAAGTATTATATCTGTTCAGGTTAGTAAAATAAATTCCATTGCGATTAATCTGGTTGCTCCGAGTATCGATCGTCTCGAACTGGTGATGAATGGTCAAATTCGAAGAATAGCAGCCGACAAAGTAAGATCTCTAGCTCTGCAAATAGCCGGAATCAATTTCATCAGAAAACTCGTCTTCTGCCCAAATGATTCTGTGGCGGCACTTCACGTCCACACCAGCAGTAGTACTGTCACTCACAACTATATCTTCACCTTAGTTCCAAGAAAGTCATCGGGATTAAAGAAGTACGACACGAAGTACTTTACGTTCGTACGTATATGAACAATTGAAATTCAACCTTTATGAAGCTGACTCTTTTACTCGCCATCGCTGTGCGTATGCTCACGCTTATATTGCAATCAACTCTAGGAATTCAGGATATGGCAGCAGTTAGTCGAAATAAAAGTTCTGTTATACGAATTTCAATAAAATCAGCAGCTATTTATTTTTTAATTTTTTTTCATAATCTATACAAGTATCTTATAAATATTGAAATACATCTGTCCAAAATACATTCAAATATTGAATATTCAGAAGAATGTTATCCATCACGAGCATAAGGATACTGACTGTTAACTTTGAAGTAGTAGGTTCCTTTAGCACTGAAAAGAAATTAACATATATTAGCACCAGTCAACTAAATTAAATTTTAAGAAATAATTAAACAGATACATTCAGCAATTAGCTCTCAAGTATCTATCCAAATTCATACTTTTATGAACTCGGCTTAAAATGCAGGACCAAGAATTTTCACCTCCTAAATATTATAACATGTACTGTCCATTACTTATTTGCATTCTACGCATTCCTTAAATTTCCCGAAAATGCGTAAAACTCCATAGTCTATCCATAACAGTAGTAAAATAAAACTTACTTTGGATCGAGGGTAGAACCGCCCATGTATGCTGTTGCACCATCTGCACGTGTGCCGAGAAAGCCTTTCGGATTCTTAATTGATTCAGCGAAGAATCTGTAGCTACGCAAGTGTGCGCAAAATCCTGTGTTTCATAACATTCGTTTTTAACATCGTACAGACAAACACACACAGACTGAGACACTGAAGTAATATTTTTTAAGTTGAAATGTGTCAATAATAGAATATTCCGTAGTATGTTCCGTACCAAACATGTCAATGCCGCATCCTGGTTGATGTTTTCCATCATTCGCATAGAAGTCTGAAGTACCAATCGAGATATTCATACCTAAATTTCCGGCACATGTGTGAAGAACTTGCACATTTTCCGCGTCCGATTCATCAATTCTTTCACCAGGTTGTTTTTCTTGAAACATTGGCATGGCAGGATCGAGTGCTGTAATGGCAAATATTTAAAGGTCTAGTATACTCCGCTGTATCATAATGTCGTTTTGTCAAACATGAAATCAACTTACATCAAAATATATATAGTTTTTAAAAACGTATACCTTCGAAATAAGATAATGTAAGAATATCTCCGACATTTTAAAATTTATCGTTCAAACTTGTAAACCTCGCTTATCCTTCTGCTTATCTTTCATTTGCTAATCACAAATCAATCTACTCTACTGTTCCTAATCTGTTATTAAAATTGGCGCTACTGGATTTTTTCTCGGAGAACTTTCAATTGACACTTTAATAATATATCGTTACTCACCGATAACTTCCGCCACTCGGCTCGATTTTCCTACCTCCCGCGCGCTCAAGCCCGCGATTTGAGCACCGAGAGAGTGTCCAATAATTTTCAAGTTGGTCGTTCGCAAACCAGCCTCAATTCGCATAAAGTTTACGAAACTAGCTAAATACCTGGCAACGTGCGGTACGAACTTTATGACTTCGTAATAATTTATGTAGTCTGATATTTCACTCCAGTCAAGAATAATAACGTTGCAGTCTCGGACCTCAAGGAAAGCTAAGAACAGGAAATTTTTCTTTGTAATTGATATTAAATTATCGCATATATGGCCACTATCGCTCAAAACTCGTAGGACACTTGTTCACATTGAGTAACTATCGAATACTTTTTACTGCGTTTATGTTCCAAGTATTTTAATATGAATCTATTATTTTATTAGTATTATATATGCCCTACAACTTGAACTACCACGCAAAGTCAAATTCTTGTAGTTTATCAACAGATATTTATGGCCGACAGTGTACATATTGCATAAATGGGCATCTAAATTCGATACAGCCGAAGTCCAGGAGGATTCTCTGGCTCAAATTAAGACGAAAATCAGGAGCAACGGAGTTGCGTTGAAGCCTTTATTTTCGGCAAACTGGAGTTTAGAAATTATACAAATATACGTGAATTTGCCTAGTTCCTAATCACACAAGAATACAAAATTGGAAAAACGAGTCTAAAATGTGGAATAAAATTATCTCGTTCAGTGTGTAGTTTTGAAGAAGACACGGTTTGACGTTCGTATAACGATACCTTATCTATTCAACAATATGTAGGTTAAACCTAAAAGGAATAATACTGGTATTTTCGACGTGAAAAAATATTAAACAGAATAATAGCAATAGAACCTTCACCATACAAAAGAAACACAACTCAGTGTATCCGATGCGAAAAATATGGGCACACCATGAACTACTGTAACAGAATTCGAGCATGCGTTAAATATGCCGAGATTAACCTTTTTATTTTATAATATTTTTCCTCTGCTATTTGTATATTTTTCTTTTTATTATTTAATTTGTACTTTACAATTTGTCCAGCTGGACATTCGATAAATATTTGTGTATGAGGATGTTAAAAAGGTTAATGAAGTCACTGAGATTTGTGGCATTTGAGCGGTCATCCCCATTCAGATGCAATTGCAAAGTGACGATGTATTAAATTGTGTCAAAATTTCCTTTCGTTTTATGCGGAATTAATACACACAACATTTTTTCTTTTATATTATTTTATCGAATCACGTATGATCGTAACGGTAGAAATGTAACAAAATGGATCATACGTAGTTCAATAAAATAATATAAAAGTAAAAGTGTTGTGCATCTATTATTTCCTTGTAGAACGAAAGAAACATTTGTGACAATCTAATATATCTACACACTTGTACGCGTTTGCCATGACCGGTATGTACTAATCATTTATACTGAGACACGTGGAGGTGATATGGACATTTCGAGTGATGTGGTCGTAAACTTTTACTGCTAATTCGTATTGCTGTATCGTTCAACACAGTTGCGTATCTCCTCCTATTTCGGAATTTCGAGATCTTTTCAAAATTCTGGATCGAGCAATTTGATATTGCCGTATTCTTGGCAACTTTCGAAAGTCGTCTTTTTGAAAAACGAAACCGTGTAATTGTAAAACGTAATTTTGTTGTTCTTTATCTTCGTCTTAGTTCGAGTCATAGAATCTCCCCGAACTTCAATTATATCACGAATTTGCGCTCACAGCGTATCTACGTATTTACCATCGCGTACGATTTCACAAGCTAAACCGCCTTGTATCCAACCATGAGTGATTATAATTGTTTGCTTGCTTGCGTTCCAATGACTGTTCTGGACGGACTCTATGTCATTTAGTTTTATGATGTCTCCATTTGTGGGATTCTCTCTAGATGAAAAATCATATTTTACTGAAACTGTTCAATGTACCTTGAATCTGCCTGTTGAATATTCATCTAACACGACGAAGCTACGATGTTGTCTTTTCGCTACGAAATATGTTTTAGCCATGTCAACCCGCGAATTTTAATGTTTCAGTTTTATTCTCATCTCAGCATGCAATAGCGATGTGTAATTCTTTAAAAAATATTAATTAGTCCTTATATTCATCTTTCAAACATTATCATCGTAATCAGATTGCCAATTTTTATTCGTCTCTCGATAATTTAAATATGCAAAATGTACATAAAGATATTCCGTAAAGAAGGAAATTGATATAAAATAAAACCAACCTTGTGTATAGCGTAAAATTGGTCGCGTTCAAGTAGGTGTCTAAACCGTGGTAATGAGGCAGTGGGGCTACGTGGACGCGAAAGAGAGTTAAGTATCCATCTCCCTCTGTTCTAAATAGCGGATTTGCATAGACCAATATCGAAAAGAGCGTAGGATAAACTGAAAGAATTTCTTTCGTTACTAAGCTACTCGATTTTCCTCGATCTAGAAAAAGTCTGATACGAACATTTTGACGATGATACATTTATCGTGACTGACATCGCGATTCTCTACACACACCGCGATATTGCTCTTCTTTTTCGCTTCCGTTTTTCGCCGCTTTTTTATAGGTTTATGGAAAACAGTGATTTTCCATTCGAGTGACTGATAGTCAATTGATGATGGATGAAGAACGACTCACACTGACGAATCTAATTTTTTAACTGCAACCGATATACGAACTTAAGAGGAAAGTTAAGATAAGTTAATTGCAAAGAATTGTTTAATTGCTTTAAATATATTTTAATTTATTTCTCAAAAGTACATATATTTGAAGTCAAACAGTACGTAATCATTTCTAGTAATACGAAAAACAATAACAATAATGTTTCTAAAACTAGTCATTTCTTTTATTGAAGCTGTCACTTACCGTAGTTCTTCTTTTGATTCTTTCTAACACGTTCAGCGAACCACCGAATGAAGTGTTTCATTATATCTCGGTCCTTTTTATAGGATGTCGAGATTCGGAAGTTACGTAAGTATTAATTGATGCTGCGCTGATACGTAAATGTACGCAAAGATGCTCCAATGTTTTCGTCACGTCGTAACTCTTCTTCCAAATTTTGCATTTTCACAATTGAAAGTAGGAAACAGAGTATAATTGGCAACAAACATGTAATATTATCCACAGAGTATATCGTCTGAGTATTTATTTAGCATAATTACGTAATTTGTCTGTATTATCCTAACTATTTAAATACTTCCATACGACATCACAATTTCTCACTCCATTATAATGTATCTGTCATAATTTATTTTCGTTAAACGCTGTTTCTCGATGCTGTTACTCCTAAGTCCAACTTACGCTGTTGTTAGAATACCGAGTATTGTTTTGTATCGAATATTACTTGATTAATATTTTTATATTATACACAGACTCACATTGTATTAAATTAACGAATTAAAATTTAACACTAATATAATAACTACACGTCGCTTATAGAATTATAAACATACCTTCGATGACAAGTGTAGAGTGCCAGAGCTTTTGTACATGTTCCTGCTTCGTTCGACGTTTTTCAAAATTGACATTGAACTTTGCATGATCAGTCATTATACAGTGAATCATGTTAGAGCTATATACATATGACTATTACAAATATGAACAACATTAGTATTTCCAGCCGTAAAAAAATTTCCTTCGTCGGTTATCTTTAAAAGTATTATGTTAATTTTGTGAAAAATATGTTAATACATTTATAGGATGATGCAACAAACATGACGAGATATCTATCTTCATTGCCTATTTCTATCGATTCTGTTTTCTATGCCCAATATCCGCTCATCCGATTCTCTTTACAATCATCTTCAATACGCGACATTTTCGAACACAAAATAATTTGGCCGTGAACCTCAAAGATCTACAGGTGTATAAATCAAGTTTCTCTAAATCGTTAACTTTCAAATATTAAAGCGGTAAATCAAATAAATGAAATGACTGACAGCAATTTGGCGACTGCGGATCACGTCCGCTAAAGTTATGAATGGAGAATATGCACGCAAGTTTATCAATATAAAGAAAACATAAGGAAAGATAACTCTATTTTGTGAGATTAATAGAAATAGTTTCACTGTCAGATTTATCGCCATTAAATTTCTCCAAATATTGCACCTGTTTAAGTTAGTAAAATAAATTCCATTGCAATTAATCTGTTTGCTCCGAGTATCGATCGTCTCGAACAGGTGAAAAATGGATACATTCGTAGAGTAACAGACGACGAAGTGAAATCTCTAGCTCTGGAAATAGCCGGAACCAACGTCACAACAACGTACATCTTCTGCCCATGTGGTCCCAAGAAAGTTCTTGGCATTAAACTTCCGTTTCTCATTATGATTATCAAGAACATGAAGAAGTACTTCACGTTCGAAATAACAGTAAATGTCTCACGGGGAAAGCTCTTTAATGATTATATCTTTTTCAGTAGCAGCAATGGCATTTCGTAAAACTACAATGAATGTAGAAAAGAAGTATATTTCATTTTTGATTCGACAGATACTCGACGACAAGGATATGCACAGAAGGTTTCGCATGAGTAATTTTCAAAGCACCACGCGAGTTCGGCCATTCTGCACGTCGATGCCGATCGGCCTATCCGGTGGTTGGAATCAAATTCAATTTAATCTCGCGGACTTTACGCGGAGAGCGTACGGGACAAATTATGTCGAAACTACACGCATACAGATCCACGCAAACTGCAGGGTTCGACGTATCTATTTTGCGGACAGGTAGGAAATTGATCTGTTTTTTGCATTATTGGTATGAAACGCATGAAATTAATAGCTACCTTTTTTAAAGAAATTTTTCTTGCATCGAGTTTATAGAATGATAAAATATGTTTTACCAAACAGACTTTATTCGGAAGATGAATTACCCGAAGATTTTAAACTCTTCAAGCCATTTCAGCGAGTGAAGTGCGTGCGGGAAAAGGATGTGGCGAAAGAAAAAAGAGAAGAACCGGAAAAGATTGAAACCGAAGAACCACCACCTTTCGAAGCGGGTGAAATACCAGAAGAAGCAGGAGAGCCTGAAGAAGAGCCAACGGAAGATGAATTGGCCGAAGAAGAGATTGTTCCTGTAGAAGACGTGCGAAGGCCAGATGAAACGGGGGAAGAGGATGAGGAAGAAGAAGACGAGGATGAAGTAGAACCAGCAGATGTAGGTGATTACGAAGACGAAGACGAAGATGACAAACCTGTACCTGCTCCAACAACTCCTGGATATGCCACAGAAGACGAAACTGATGTAGAACAAGATGAAGGCGATGAAGATGAAGAATACGGAGTTCCATAGTGAACAGCCGTCGACTTTGTGTAAATACGATGAATAAGATGCGTATATTTGCGAGGCTTAAAATAACATTCAAATAAATTACCTTCTAAATAAGTTGGAATTTGAGAAATTCTATTAATTTATTTAGACAATTATCCTACTTTTCTCTTTATTATCTTTTATTGTTCCATGGAAATATTTTACAATACTGAACAAAAAATATCCCCATTATTCTTTTAATTTTCGTTTGGAAAATGTTTAGGGGAAATATAGTATATAAAATATGATGATTTATAACAAATATATGCAAGTAGAATGTGAATTTGTTGAATTCGCTATGTACACATTTGTACAGTGTCTTCCAATAAAAAATATACGGTTTCATTGGAATTCTTATATAAATTTCAAAAAGATAAAATTCAATTAAAGCATTATGTGAAATGATAGAATCATTTTGATATTATATACACTGATTCAAACGATGCAAACAAAAAATATAAAATAATTTATCCGCGTCCTTTATTACTATGAAACGTCATAATCGTCATCTTCTCTTTTCCTTTTCATAGAATCCTCGATCTCTACTTTGATAGGCGGCATTGTTTGTCCCGAAGAAATCTGTATTTTTGGCTTGGCTACTTGTGCCTTTACGGTAGCTCCTCCAGTTGTGGCTATAAATTTAAACAATTAATATAAGTAAAAAATGAAAAATATAGTAGCAAATATTATTATTACATACACAATTTTGCATCTTACGTATTAATGAAATATGGATAGAGGGAACAGATGTTTGGGAATGCAAGGTCCGGAAGGGATCTGTGATATGCGATGTAATTAACAAATTAGTTCCTGTTATATATTCTTTACTTTCCTGTATCATTTACCTGTTGAAAATTTCAGGACAGGTTTTGGCATTGAAATGCTTTGAGTCCTGGCAACTGTCGCAAGTGTCCCCGGCCTTTTAACTATGGAGAGGCCAGATTTATTACTTTCCACTTTGATCTTAGACTGACCGCTTTGAATGTTATTTCCAACCAAAGAATGCAGTGGTTTCCCAACTATTTTCTTCGTTGAATTCTTAAGTTTATAATTTGTTGCATTCAGGCAAAATCTGTCAGGTGGTAATCTTAAACCACTGTTTGATTTGACAAATGGCAGTGGTACATTGTTTTTTGTCCGAGCAACATCTAGTAACACGTCTCTTGGGGGTGGATTTGTAAACGTACGTTCCAATTGCATCTTAACTGCTAATCTAACGTCATCCAAATCGATAAACTTTTTTTTAGCATGATTTGCGTAAATTCTACTGTCGTCTAATATACAAGTAACATAACCTGCGGAATTTAAACCGAAAATAACTTTATGGCTTACTTCCAAATGTAAAATCATAAATGCAAAATCATGCACGATTTTATACTTCATTTCATCTACATTACTTTAAATAAATTATAAATATAATACATTACGTACGATACGTAAATTCGAGCAATTGGTTTATAACCTTTGAATCGTAATCTGTTATTCCCATGTCTTTCATAATTGACATTATAACTTGAGCATCTTTTGGAATATGTTTTACGTGGCTCATAATTTTCGCTCTCTCCGACATTTTAAAAACTACTTCTCTTATAATTGCACTTTCTACAACAATTCCGAGTTACAACTATATATATCTCACGTTAGCATTTCAAGTAAAAGTACGAGTAAACATTATAAATCATACGCCAATATCATGCAGTGCTACCATTTATAAAATTTAAACTTTACAAGATCAGAAGTTTATTATTTTAAAATTTCGTAATTAATAATAAATATTCTTTGTTGTAATCATTTTTGCTATCAAATATTTTTTTCGAAAATCGAGAAGCAACTATATGGGAAAACATGAAAAAGTTTGAGAATTTGATAATTTTATCATCGATGTTAGTGTGGTAGTCGTTAAAACAGCTTGCGGCATATTTCAGTTGAATTTGGTTGATGAGTTCGTAGTTCGGTATTTGCTATTTTGCTATCAAACTCTCTTCGGGAGTCTTTGTTGCAGGCAGACGTATTGTACGAAAACGAAAATGAATATCACATCAGCAGGTAAATTATGTGTTTTAAGTAGGATAGTAAATGTATATCTAGTTTTTATTATTTACAAATTTATTAGTACATTTTTACATTGTGTTTGATTATCAGACATGCAATGATTTGCAAATCTCGTGGGCCATAACCTATATAATTTTGTATTCGAAGTATTAATATAGTCGTTTAGTTGATATTAACAGACATCGAGTTTTGTTTTATGATTTTAACGTTTTTTAAGTTTAATTGATTAATCAACTTTTTTTATCTTATTTCAGCTGGTATCATTTCCCTCCTTGAGGAGCCGATGCCTGAATTAAAGGTGTTTGCATTGAAGAAGTTGGATATGATAGTAGATGAATTTTGGCCTGAAATTTCTGAGGCCATAGAAAAAATGTATGTACTGTATATATCATCATCTATTTTTTTTTAAGATAATTTTAATGTTTTATTTAACAGAATGTTATATTTTTCAGTGAGATTCTTCATGAAGATAAGGCATTTCCACAACATGACTTAGCTGCATTAGTTGCTAGTAAAGTATATTATCACTTAGGAAGTTTTGAAGATTCTTTGACTTATGCTCTTGGAGCTGGAGAGCTCTTTGATGTTAATGCCCGCAATGAATACGTTGATACTACTATAGGTATTTTATTGACTGTTAGTATTAGATTTTATTGGGTAGAGATTCTTTATTATTCTGTATTATTTCAGCTAAATGTATTGACTATTATACTCAACAACGTGTGTTGGAAGCTGAGGGAAAATTACCACCAAATAGCAAAGGAATCGATCCAAGATTGGAAGGAATTGTAAACAGAATGTTTCAACGATGTTTAGATGATAATCAATATCGGCAAGCTTTGGGTCTTGCTCTTGAAACAAGAAGGATGGATATCTTTGAAACAGCAATTATGCAATCAGTAAGTTATATTACATGTTAATTTATGCAAGTAATGTAATATAGATAATATAAAAATTATATTTATTAATATGTTTGTTGTAGGATGATGTTAGTGGTATGTTATCCTATGCCTTCCAAGTTGTCATGAGTCTTATTCAGAATCGTGGATTTCGTAATACTGTGCTTCGTTGCCTAGTGAGCCTTTATCGTAACTTGGGAACACCAGACTATGTCAACATGTGTCAGTGTTTGATATTTCTGGACGACCCATTAGCTGTAGCTGAACTTTTAGACAGACTCAGTAAAGGCTCGCAAGATTGTGTTCTTATGGCCTACCAAATTGCATTTGACTTATACGAATCAGCAACTCAACAGTTCCTTGGTCGTGTCTTACAAGCTTTGAGAGCAACAGCTCCTATCCCAGGAGCCCTTATGGTTAAACCAATTGTAAAACCAGCTGTAAAAGCAACCACTGAAGTTAGCACTGAGTCTGCAGCAGCAACAACAGCAGAGACTGAAAACAGTAGTAGTACGCCAGCTCCAGAAGAGAAATCTCAACGTAGCGTTGAAAGTTTGGTAAGTCTTATGGTTTAAAGAAATAATACTATACAACATTTACTATATTGTAATACACACTGTGCCAATTGATTATTTCACTTGTATAGAATGCAGAAGAACGTGAGCAACAAGAACGCGTAGATGCTTTGTCAAGTATATTAGGCGGAGAAATTTCCATCGATTTGCATCTCCAATTTCTTATTCGTAGTAATCATACCGATATGCTGATACTGAAAAATACTAAAGATACTATACGTGTGTCTATTTGTCATACTGCCACCGTAATCGCGAATGCATACATGCATTCTGGAACTACTAGCGACCAATTTTTAAGGTAAATATACCTCACTGTATTCAACTGATCTTACGCGGATTATATTCTCAAGGAATATATTTATTTTTCACTTTATTTGTTTCACATTTTAGAGATAATCTAGAATGGTTGGCTAGAGCTACGAATTGGGCAAAATTAACAGCTACTGCATCCTTAGGAGTAATTCACAGAGGTCATGAACAAGAAGCCTTAGCTCTAATGCAATCTTATCTCCCGCGAGATACTGGTGCGGGAGCTGGTTATTCCGAAGGAGGTGGCCTGTATGCGTTAGGGCTCATTCATGCAAACCACGGCGCAGCAATTACAGATTACTTACTTGGCCAGCTGAAGGACGCACAGAACGAGGTATAGTGGTCCATAGAGATATAGTGTGATCATAAAATCAATTGAGTGGTAAAGTAAATGCGTTTCGAGCGACGAAACAACGAATTAAATGATAAATCAGGAGATAAGAAACTTGAAGTTACTGATAACATCAATTGAAACCGCTATCTAATATTGTTAAACCGATTAAATTACTATCATATCATATCTTTTTCTTAATTTTATTAAGTACTTGAAACTTCGGTAGAAATCGATTTCAGTCTGGGACAACTATACGTCACTATTGTTTTTTTATCTCAGTTTGGAACCATACGATGTCACATATTTAGAATCTGCAATGATTTTCTTACAGATGGTTCGTCATGGAGGTTGTTTAGGCTTGGGTCTGGCCGCTATGGGATCGCATAGGCAAGATGTATATGAACAATTGAAATTCAATCTTTATCAAGACGATGCTGTTACTGGCGAGGCTGCGGGCATTGCTATGGGCATGGTCATGCTTGGATCGAAATCGACGCAAGCAATTGAAGATATGGTTGCGGTAAGTAAAAGTAGACGTTTTTTTAGGAAGATTTTAATGAATCATCGCATCAAGAGTTATTTACATCCCAACTCGAGTTTAATATTTTACATATTCAAAATACACGCGAAGAATAATTTTATTCACCATTGACGATCTTTCTCGCGTGCACTGTTCTGGCGCGGAGACTCGTTCAGCGGGAGTGCCGCGACGAAGAAGCCGCCCGTAGCGAAAGGGTTAAGACGACGCCTTTGCTCGGCATCGCTATGCGTATGCTCATGCTTGCATCGAAATCAACTCAAAGAATTCAGGATACGGCTGCACTAAATCGAAATAAGATTCTTATACGAATTTTAATGAACAATAAAATCAACAGCTATTTATTTCTTAATTTCCGACATAATCTATACAAGTATCTTACTAATATTGAAATACATCTGCACAAACTACATCCAAATATTCAAAAGAATAATGTTATCCATCAAGAGCAAAAGGATATTGACTGCTAGTTTTGAAGTAATAGGTTCCTTTAGCTCTGTAAAGAAATTAACATATATTAGTATCAGTTAACTAAATTAAACATTAAAAAATAATTAAACAGATATATTCAGCAATTATCTCTCAAGTATCTATGCAAATTCATACTTTTATGAACTCAGCTAAAAATGCAGGACCAAGAATTTTCACCTCCTAGATATTATAACATGTACTGTCCATTATTTATTTGCATTCTACGCATTCTTCCAATTCCCCGGAAATGCATAAAACTCCATAATCTATCAGTAACAGTAGTAAAATAAAACTTACTTAGGATCGAGCGTTGCACCACCCATGTATGCCGTTGCACCGTCTGCACGTCTACCGAGAAAGCCTTTCGGATTCGTAATTGATTCAGCGTAGAATTTGTAGCTACGCAAGTGTGCGCAAATTCCTGTGTTTCATAACATTCGTTTTTAACAATGTACAAACACACATGCACAGATTGAGGCACAGAAAGCGTGGAAATAATAATTTTTAAGTTGAAGTGTGTCAATAATAGAATACTCCGTAGTATGTTCCGTACCAAGCAAGTCAATGCCGCATCCTGGTTGATGTCTTCCATCATTCGCATAGAAGTCTGAAGTACCAACAGGTAGAGAATAACCGAACTGTCCAACGCACGTGTGGATAATTTGAACATTTTCTGCGTCCGATGCATCAACTCTTTGATCAAGTGCTTTGTCTTCAAACATTACCTTAGCAGGGTCGAGTGCTATAATGGAAAATATTTCAAGGTCTAATATACTCCACTGTAACATAATGACGTTTTGTCGGAGATCAAATCAACTTACATAAAAATATATATATAATTTTTAAAAACGTTTTCCTTCGAGTTAAGATAATCTTAGGATATTTTCGACATTTTAATGTTTATCGTTCAATCTTAGAAACCTCATTCATCATATTGCTGATATTTCATTTGCAAAATCTAATCAATCTACCGTGCTGTTTTCAATCTAACGTTAAAATCAACGCTACTGGATTTTTTCTGGAGGATTTTAGAATGACATCCTAATAATATATCGTGACTTACCGACAATTTCCGCTACTCGGCTCGATTTTCCTATCTCTTGCGCGCTCAAGCCCGCGATTTGAGCTCCGAATGAGTGTCCAATAATTCTCAAGTTGGACGTTTGCAAACCAGCCTCAGTTCGCATGAAATTTACGAAACTAGCTACATGGAGAGCAACGTGTGGTACGTCCTTTGCAACGATGGAATATATCAAGTTGGCTGATATCTTACCCCAATCGACGACAATGACGTTCCAATTCTTGACCTTAATAATAGCTGAAAAGAAAAAATATTACTTGTCATAATATTGAAGTATTGTATAGATACAAGCTGGATATTTTTTACTGCTCTTACTTTCTAAGTATTCTACTATAAATCAAAAATAAGAAAATTATTTCATTGGTATTATGTGTGTCTTATAATTTAAAATACTAAATAAAGTAAAATCTGTTTTTAGTTTTTCAGTAGATATTTATTGCCAGCAGTCTATACATTATTGGAAACCTAAATTCTGTACAACTGAAGTGAGAAAGATTCCATGACTCAGAGTAAGAGGAAAATTCAGAATAACAAAGTTGCGTTGGATTTCCAAGAAAATGGTGTTTAGAAATTAGCCAAATGCACGTGTATTTGCCTAATTGGTATTAAAAAAGAAAAAAAAAAAGAATTGGTAGCAGGCTACTGTACACGTGAAGATAAGTCTAAAATGTAGAATAAAATTGTCTCTTTTAAGGTCTTGTTCTAATACCTTTAGTCGTGTGTACTTGATAAACTTTTAAATCCGATTTTCTCGAAAACGAAACTTCATTCTAATTTTATTCTAATACGTTACATGTTATATCCTATCGAGGCTAAAGAAATCCCAACTTTCATTCTCTTTTCTTCCATTCAAATATTTAGCCATTATCGCGTATAACGTGCATAATTTTTATGGCAACTAAACTATGTCAATACCACCTAATCACAAAATCCGCATTCGCTTAGTTGCCAACCCAATACTTAAAAGATAAAACTCACAGGAAGTTTCGAATAGTTAAATATATCTTGATAAATAAAAAAAAAAAAAGAGAATACTAGATAGAACATTTTCGTATTGTAGCGTGCTTGTCAAGTTTCCAAACTCGATTTTTCCGACAAATCAAACGCGCAACGTTTAATTTTGTCGTTCTTTATTTTTGTCTTCGAATTACAGGATCTCCATCGACGTCAATTATGTTACGAATTTAAGCGTACGATTTATTTATTACATCGATGATACTTTACTTACCATCGCGTACGAGTGTACACGACGAACTTAAACCATTGTTAACCCAACCGTGAGTGATTATAGCGGTTTTTCTTTCCGGGTTCCATTGACTCGCTTGGACCGAGTTTATATCGTTTAGTACTAGGACCTCGCCGGCTGGGTTTTCTCTATTATGAAAATTATATTTCAGCGAAATTGTTGAACGTAGTTGCAATGTTTCAAACACAGGATGAGCTACGAAAAATATTTTAACACTACTGCGATAACAAGCACGAAAGGATTGCGATATTTTAAGAAAAAGCTTAACGTAGTGTAGAAAAAAAGAAAAAAAGAAATAAATGGAATCGCGAATAGCGACAAGACTTTAACACATTTTGTTTAAACCGAAGATACCTTTTAACGTTAAAAAGACAGAACTGGGTCGAAAATATTCGAAAGAATGTAACGGAGTTCGAGCTAGACAAAATTCTAAAAAGAAGTTTAAAAGCCTGTCGAAATTCTATAGCGTACATTTCTATGGACAAAGCAAGGAAAAATGATATAGCATAAAAAATTGGGTTATATACGTTTGAAAGATTGTAGGGAAACTATCAGTACATAAATTACAAGCTTTTATCTTTTCACGATTTAACCTTTTTCAATTAGAATTTTGTTGGTGTGTCGGAAGACAGATCGTACAATACAATTCGTTATGGCTTTTAGCTGTAACTTGAACAAAAAATAAACAACAATTGCTGTATGTAATTTCAATGACGCAGTGATGTATACAGTGTATACATTTCATTCGAGGTTCGCTATAGTGATCGTTTTTGGTTAGATTCACAAACGGTTACTATAGTGGTCTATCGTAGCGAGAAGATTAAGCAAAAAGATTATATTTTTCGCTAATCAACTAATTCTTAATCACATTCTGAATTTACCTTTTAAATATCGTAATCAAACGATGAACGATCGTGCCATTATGGAAAATTGAAATGTGCGAAATTGTGCGAATTGAAAAATGTGCAGATTTTCCATAAAGATAAATATCAATAGAAAGACGATTCTGACCGTGTGTAAAGCGTGAAAGTAACCGTTTTCAAATTGGGACGTAAAACATTCAGCTCCAATTCACTTAGTAGGCTATTATCCTGATTAATCAGAGATAAGTTTGCTTCTGCGTTCGGAAAGATCGTAGAATTGGCTCCTCTCAACGTCGAAAGTAGCGTAGGATAAACTGAAATATTTTCTTTCGTTATTATGTTATTCGATTTTCCCGTGTCTCGATCGAAAAACCTTCTGATACGAACTTAGTGTTAACGATGCGTTTACCATTGTTGTCACTTCACTGTACGCGCCGCAATATGGGTCGATTTCTTAGCTTCTTTCTTTGCCCACTTCCTTTTTATACGTTTCAGCGAAACAGTAATTTTCCACTCGTGTATTGACCAAATGATAAGTAACTGGTACTCGATTGATGGATTATTACCGGGTGGGTGGTCACATTCACGAATTAGTTACAGATAATTAGAGAAATTTTTTTTTTTTATTTATTTATTAAAATTACGATCAATTCTCGCGTTGAGAATTTTCAGTAATTTTTCTGGCGTGGCGCAGTGACATGGCTGATTATTTATAACAAGTTAATACTTATTATAGATAAGTATAATTCATAAGTAGGTGTTATAAATAAGTGAATATTACTTAATATAAATATCTAATTAAATCTAGTGTTTAGGTCTAACGGGTAGTGTCTCTTCAGCCTGCGGATCTGGTCCGACGTATCAAGTAATCCAGTAATTAGGAGGTTTCGATGTTTGTTGACTCTTTTGCTATATCTGTCGCTATATTTTGCTATTTCCTCTTTGTGTATTAGTCGATGTATTAGTTCATTGGTGACATATCAGGATGCATTTATAAGGGATCTTAGCGTTTTCGATTGGAAGCGTCGAAGTATTTCAATGTTGGAATTATTTGCTGTTCCCCATAGTTGGATTCCGTAGGTGCAGACAGGTTTTATTACGGTCCTATAGAGGGTGATTTTGTTCTGTGTTCTTAGGTTGCAGGATATACTTGACACGCGTATTTGCCAGAAGTATATTCTTCCAATCGATGAAAATTTCAATTCTAGCAATATCTATTTCCGATAATTCATTTAACAATACTTTAAAATAGCTTTGCTTCAAATGTTAATATCTTCTCGAGGAATACGTTAGGAACTTTTGTGTCGGACGTAGGCGATTGAAATTCTCCGGCTAGGAGCATTATGCATCTTTTTTGATTGTACGAGATTTGGATTTGATTTTGAACAACGCGTAATAATTTGGAATATTGGACGACACGGTAACGACGGTGTTTGTAAAATTGACCGTTTTCTTTTAATCGAAGCTATCAGTTATTTTAATCTGTCATTTGCTTGCATATTACAAACTCGCGAGGAGAACTACCGAATAAATCATTTCGTTTGTTCTAACTCTCTTCCATCTATTTTCGAGCTTTTGCAATTGTTATATAAGCGTCATAAGTTTTCGTATTATCTTGTGGCTACGCGCGGACGTTCTGTGACGTTAGTATTCGTGAAACGAATTATGTATTTTCGAAGTTTCAGTCTACAACGAACCGCGTGAAGTCACGAAAACAAACATGTTATCCATTATACAATTATCAAAATACTTCCGTAAAATTTTTTCTACTCATTTTAATGTATCTCATAAATTGTTCCTATCAGATATCTCGACTTGTGCCAATATGAAATTACCGAATATTAATTTATTGCCATTTTACTCGTAGAATTGTGAAATACTAATGTAACTCGTGGTTAATGATTATTTCCTTTGACTTCGAAAGCAAGCGTACGATGTCTGAAAATGTACTTTACGAAATTCTGCTGTAAATGCTCTTACACGTTCACAATCTACAAACGTAATGTACGTTGCAATTTTATTTACTATAAAATACTGCACCATCGTTACTGGAATCAATTCTATAACCGTTTTGCAACAAAGAACCTAAAAAATAGTAGTTGGAAAACTAATATGGCATAACTGGTATAAGAACTGTAACTGAAATCGATATAGTTCGAAATTCAGCTTCTGCATAATAGTCATTCAGAATTGTTACGTCGGGCGACACTCTACTTAGACCAGGCTACACACCGCGGACCAAACGGGAACCAGATGTCCGCTCATCCTTACTGCGTATCCTCAATAGTCTTAAGGACCCATGATAAATCTCGGTAATTTGCTAGCTAAGGTCCTTCAGACCGAACAAATATCTTTGTTTCTAAATCATTTTCTACAGATTATCGTCTACTACGGCTTGACACGGGAAAGTTAGTTTTTCTCACGTACGATGCTTCCCACTGGCAACTTTGCATCGAGGGCGGCTAAGACCCTTCCTAGTCCGCCAACCTTCGTCTATCCAATCAGAAGCAATGTATACTGCCCTGACTTTCCTAACCAAAAAATGTCATGAACAAATCCGATGATCCCGTGCGCTAGACACACCCATCGCTAGCTTTCCTCCGACACAGCATCGACACTGTAAATTACTTATTCTTCGTCGTTAGAATAGTCAACATGTCATTACCGGGTTACTCTCCTTAAGTACATACTGAACAGTGTAGCTCATAAGTGTTGGAAATATAAAGTTTGTAACCCTGTTAATCGCAACGTTATATTACCTTAACCACCCCTATTATCTCAACGGAAATCAGGGGGTCGATCTATTCGCGGTGTCGATTATTATAATCGTAACGGGAATTTACGGCTCCCGTTGACGTGTTTCCCCGCGATTGGTCGAATATACAAGAGTAGAGGTTCTTCGTAACCGTTTTACTCGGGTCCTTCATATAACAGTTTGAAACAGTTATTTACGAAACTGTTTCAAAGCCTCAGCTATTGGTTTAGTAATATAAGATCCGATGTAATATAACATTCCAAGGACTGGTCGAAGCGCACGTGTCTTGGCTCGTATAAAACAGAATGCAAAGCAAAAGACGCAGTGTAACGTACTTTAATTTACATACAATCTCGGTACACGCTTTTTAATTTCTCGTTTATTTTAATTAATCGAGAGAACCGGTATTTGTTGTCGAATCAAACACATTCATCAGAAGTGAAAATAGGAGCCGCTTATGAACAGATGTGATCGGTATGGAATTTATTGTGATGGAAATTTTGGACGTTAATTGCTCTTAATAATTAATCTTTAAAGTTCTTTGAACAATTGTCTTTTTATGTGTATTACGCAGCTGTTGTTAGTTTGTAAAAGGATATACGAAGAATCGTAATTAAATGTAACAGTACGTGCAATCGTCGTGATCGTTGTTATCATGGATCAAAGCAGAATTGTTTGTTCGTTTAATGTTTTGAGACACTTGTCTTAACATTCTCTGGAATTGAACACTGCCTCGCTCGGCTCTTGAAAATTTTCAAATGCAAAACTGTGATTCACGATTTCTTTCTCATTCCAGTTGTTTTTGGAGAAAATTACTACAACCCGTGATTAGACTACCGAAAGATTAAACTATTCGGAGACTAACCGTAGTTTTCTTCGTGAATTATTATCAAAACGAAGATATCGTAGCATCGTCGGTACGAATCGTACTATCATCGAGAAAATGTCATCAGATATAATTTATACAATTTTTTATAAAACAGACGATACTCCGCTTGTCTCCATAGTTGACACGTATAGGATTTATAATAACGACGCGAGATTTCCATCAGAATTGACCTAACGTTAAATCACTTCGGCCTCGATCCCATTATGGTTGATTATTTTTTGAATTTTCCTCCGAAATTCTTGCTTTATCCCGCGTCTCAGGCGCCTAATATTCGGCTAATAATTAGAATTCTAAATATATCCGTCACCCTCTAAAGGTCTCTAAGTGCTTTCCAGGGGACTGGCTACAGTTATTTTTGATCGTAATTCTCCTCTGGTTACAACGAAACGTTTTCCTAGGGAGACTCGTGCATAATCTTGGCCCATTTATTTGCGAGATCCTTGTTCGCAAAATAACGAGGCCCACGTGACGCCGTATTTCTTTGCGAGACGATTCTCCGGCGGGTAACGACGAAATCCACTTACTGTCGACGGAAAAATAGGTGCAGGACAAACTGCATCGATTTGTCAGCGCTGTTTCAACTGTCTGCGCTGCGGCTGAATTTCGTTTCGTTGCTGATACTTCCTACGATTTCTCTGTCACGTGTTACTTCGTAAAAAATGCCACAAGATTTTTCATCTAATATCGATCGAAAAGTTTACATACGTATAAATATTTTTATCGTAAGATCGCTGTTACACCATGGGACGACGATTCTTCGAGGTATTCGCGTTCTTTAAATGAAATGGTTTTAAATGAAATTTCCTAGGCGCATTTTCAATCAGTCTGTTATTTTATTAGGTTGTTTCAAAAAAAAAAAAAAAAAAAAAAAGAAGAATGTCGTGCGTCTATTATTTCTCTATAAAACGAAAGAAACTCTTCGGACAACCTCGTGCAATTATGACACACTTTTTGAGAAAATCGCATCGAATGCAATTTGAAATCCAATTGAAACTCGTTATCGAAGCTTTGTCATATTATCTTAATTGATTTTGCGCACATATGCATTATATGAATTTATTTGCTCATTTCCCGATAGTCCCATACAGTTACAGAAATCATTTTCCGAACCATTCGCTTTTACCGGATCATTAGACTCAGAAATTGCCTGTTCTTTCAGTGCATTTGTAAGTCGTTTCGCTTCGATAGAGCAGTATCGAATGCAGGAATCATTTGTCTTGCGCGTAAACGTCGATTATATGAAAAAGAATCCAAGTCACGTAAACGTAACGCAAATAAGATTTACGCGATAGCGGCTGACAAATTGTTAACATGGTGTTTGTTACGACCGTTCGCGGAGAGACGCGGTCGCGAGGAAAACGCGTCGGCGAGAGGCGTAAATTCTCGCTAATCGACGCCGCGAAATAGTCGTTCCCCTCTTTCGATCAAGATAACAGAGGTGGTTCGAACGAATTTAACACTGTATTAACAGGTTAACATAAAATGGTATATTTGACAATATTTAAAAATAATACGACGAGCACGCCACAAATTGTTTAGCAATGAATACAGTAAATATGTTACAGAAATTCGACCCGACCTTACGATATCTCTCAATGAATTCGTTCGACTATGCGACTTTAATTTTAATCGTCAGACCTCTCGATGCATAACGTTTGACTCTTCAGAAGAGACTGATTGCCCTTCGATCGTTTCTTTGTCTTCTCTGGGATCATTTCTGAGGAGTTGATAGCTATCGTTTTGGTGTTTAGATGGATTAAGAAATTTTGTCGTTTTATACGTTTTTTCGTAATACGATGAAAGGAAAAGGGGAAAGAAAACTACGCGAGTATTGTGTTAAAGGATCCTTTTTCTTTTCTTTCTTTGGAAAGATAACGGATTACTGATTAGTTGGAAGAACGTGCTTGTAAAAATTGCGTAGGATCTGTTGAATTATTAATTTTTCTTATTAATTTCATCGTATAACTTTTATGTAACTGTGTGTTAGAAATTATCATACTTGAATATAAATGAAGAAGAAGAAGACAAAAATTTGGTGCTTGATTTTAATGGAATTTTAAGGACATATATGTAACAGGCTTCTTTTTCACAAATTACCGCCCTATTATTTCCTTTTGCGAATTATTTTGATATTTTTCATTTCAATTTCACCTTCATATTGCTGCAAAAATTTGTATACTATGTTATAACTGGATACCAAATTGTTAAAGTATAATATAAACTGAGATTTTTATAGAATGAGGAATACGAGACACAAACTATATAAATACCTATTTTTCCCACTGATTTATTTACAATACTTTTAAAAGGACCTTCCTTTTTTTCTTTTGCCAACGCCCGCAATTCAATTTTTTACCTTTTCAATTTTTTACTCTTCCACCCTTTGGTTTATTCTCATTGATTTTTTGGGTTTCCCCATAGCTAATCCACTCACTTTTCCACTCGCTAAAGTGCACTCTAAAACTACCCATCTGTGCACTGCACATATTCACGCTGTACATATTCCTTCTAAAACTTCATTTTCATTCATAGAATCAATTGAAATACATACCTACTTGCTTGAAACAGGATTTCAATCTCGAGCAGCTACTTCATCTTTTTCACGTTACCTTAAATAAATTTCACGCGTTGCCACCTAAATTACCAGCATTTCATTTTACCCTCGCGTTTGCCTTTATTCGCAGAAAGTGAATTTCAAATTGAAACGCGGCAAAAGATGTTATTTTTACTCGTTAAAGATGATTACGTTGCAAATTATGCAGATAAACCAAATTGAAACGTTATTAAAACATGTTGTAGAAACGAAACGATGTTTCAAAAATTAGCACCACCGCGTTCGTTAAAATGGCTATTTCAAATTTATTCGCATTTTTCTTTCAATTATCAAAAGTTCGCCGCCCTGTACTTCTGGACCAATTAATGCGGAAGCTTTGAAACTCGCTAAATTTATTAAATGTGTCGCGTGTTCCCGTTTTCGTTGGAATTGTATTTTGCCATTGTTAGAAAATTTCTTGAATTCGACAAATCCGGATAAAACATGAGTACGAAAGAATTGTTATCGATATAAACGGGAAATCTGACTCATCGTTAGTTACATATCGAGGTAGCCTTAACGTTAAATTGCAAATCGTCGCGTGATTTCGCGAGTCGTTTGGAAAATTTTCAACGTTTTGGACCAGTCGATATTAAATTTCACTGTCCGTTTGCTAATTATTAAAAAGCGAATTATTAGGAATTTCTGGTCAAAACGCGAGATACTAAATTTGAAAATATACCACTTTTAGTTGGATACTAGTCCTTTGTAGTTCTACGTTGACCTGTTCCTGACACTCTATCTCATCCCATTCCCTCCATTTGTAGGATATTTAAACATACTCTTTGTCATTAACGTTTTCTTTGATAGAAATATTTTAATGTAAATGAGTATGGTCGAAAACGAGTACGAGGTCATCTAATAATTTAATGTTTGCTAGTAAAAAGGTTTATCAAAGAAGAAAAGTGTAATAAAACATTTTTCACGAATATACACTAATATATTTTTTATTATTTTATCGTATAATATTATTTCCTTTTTTTCGTAGTATGCCCAAGAAACGCAGCACGAGAAGATCCTTCGAGGATTAGCCGTGGGTATCGCATTTACCATGTACGGTCGTTTAGAGGAAGCTGATCCTTTGGTTGCTTCCCTTTGCGCCGATAAGGACCCGATTCTTCGAAGAAGTGGCATGTACACGCTAGCGATGGCTTATTGTGGAACCGGAAACAACCAGGCTATCCGGAAGTTGCTGCACGTTGCTGTAAGTTGTCGGGAACAAATCTCTTTTACATCCTTCTGTCTTCAACTTTGTTTCGTTATTTGTTCCTTTATCGCAGAGACAGAGAGGGAGAGAAAGAGAGAGATAAATAAGATACAAGAATATCTTGTTTACTTTGAAGAATTTTATGAATGTATCATCAAAGCGTAAAATTCATTCATCGGACCAGGCAGCGTTATATGATGGCAATTGATGATGATAAACGATATAATTGATACGAAGCATTATTTTGTATGGAAACAAGCGCGAAGTATTATACAGTACCATTTAATATATCAAACTTTTCGCATAAAGATAACAAGATAACAGGATAGAATATTATCGTGGAAGACTATGCTTTGAAAAAATTTAGATCTTCAACACCTATGAGTCGTTTAATTTCATAAAATATTTATCGATCTTTATGATAGAAACAAAAATGACAATTTCTCAGATACGTTAAAATTACATCTCGTTCTGGCTGAATGGCAAATTCTTAATTTTTCTTTTCATTATAATGTAAGATAATTAATATGTTTTCGTCTGTACATGTGCTCAGCCTTCGCATTCATTGTTTCATTCGAAAATTGGAATTCTTCACGACCTGTCTCTGAGTCGTATTTTATCTTCGCTGAGTAACTTCAAAATCTCATTCGCGTTCTTCTCTGTTTACTTAGCTTTTCTCTGCTTTAGAATATCAGGCAATTTCATGCGAGAAAAGGTAGAAAACAGAAGATTAATCTTCCTATTTAATTCGAATTGCCAATAGGTTGAACTTACAGAAAAGAAATTTCGTCTGTACTGGCCGATCGCTGATTAATTGCTAATGAATGACGATTACGTGAATGCGTTTTAGACTACAACGTGTGTAATATACAAAGGAAGGTACAAAACGTTAGTAATTATACTTAGTGGACTAGATATCATATACTTGGTACAAAGTAAGTCATTTATTTATCTGAGAAACAACATGGATCCGAAATATGTTACACAGAATTCTTATATTCGTTTCATTCAAAGTTATTATTCAAATGAAGTGCTAATACCTGACGAAAAAGCCAGAACTAATCTTGGTTAGTACTGTACGACTCTTGTCCATCCAAGAAAATTTGTTCGCTAATTCGCCAGTTTGTTAGTTACAATAATTCAACAAAAACACGCGAATATCAAATATCGATATTAATTAATCAATGATCGAAGTTCTAAAAATCAGCACTAAGGTAATATGGGAAGAAATAAGAACAGTCACGACGGTGCATTCAGGATTCTAGCGTAGGATGCTTAATTTTTGTAGCAGGGTTCTGAGAAATTGTTGCTATTTCTTTAGCGCCAGTAGACATCATTAGACGTAATTCGTCAGTACATAAACGTGGAAATGATAAAATATTTCTACAATTTTTTTCTTAACTCAGGACTACGTTACGTTATATTAGGTTGTCCAAAAGTCTCTTTCGTTTTATAAAGAAATAATAGGCGCACAATGGTTTCTGTTTTATATTAGTTTATTGAATTATGCACGAACATAATAATAGAAATATAACGAAGTAGATCATACCTAATTTAATAAAATAATATAAAATAGTTATTGCTCATCCGTTATCACCTTATGAAACGACAGAAACTTTTCGGACAACCTAATACTTTGATTTATAACAGAAAGAAACTAGTTAAAGTTAAAACTAGTTGAAATTTTATTTCACATTTGAAGCATCAAACAACCCGTTCTATCATAAGACGAATCCCATAACGTAAAATATGTTCTTTCAGGTCTCCGACGTGAACGACGATGTTCGGCGTGCTGCGGTCACGGGTCTGGGATTCCTGCTGTTCAGGTGAGTACCAGTAAAGAATACTTAAGTTCGCGGGGTCAATATGAGGTTGCGGAATGCGAATTCCTCGAAGTGACCAGCTTCCTGTCGGTGTTCCGGACCACAAGTCTGGTATTCTTCGCGTAACTCGCATTCGCGCGTTTAATAATGCCATTTTTATTTAGAATAGATTTTGTTCTTCTGGCCATACATTTTCTCCTCTCAACTGCAATAATCGTTGTTAGAAATAACGTATAGATATATATATACATACATACGTATATACATACATATATACGTATAGATATATATATATATACATACATATATATCTATACATTATTTCTAACAACGATTATTAACATTTTTCTAAATTACTTCGATCTATAAATACAAAAGAATTTCGAATTTCGGAATTTTAAACGGTCCAGTCCTTTCTGAGAATATACCGTATAATTTCATCGTTTCGCAATATTCTCCTTTCAAAAATATAGGAAAGTAGAGCTAAAAGCCACATTTTAATATCGTCCGAAAGAATCTGGATTTCTCATTTTCTATTTATTTAGGAAAGAAATGTCTGAATCTCGTTCATCTTTAGACGTCATGCGAAAGAAGGTAGAATCTTCGGTATTTGAATAAATAAGCAAACTTGGTCGTTCGAATAAGAACATTTCCAATAGTGGCACGTGTTTTTTTTTTCCTATAGTGATCGTTTAGTAATCGAAAGAATGACTTCTCGAGGATGTTGTTCGTACGAAGATATCCATTATCATTCGAGATATCAGAAGTAGAATAAACGAAGAGAATTACGTAGATGATCACGTTATAATGACACTGTATCGATTATTGAATTGAAAGTGTATAACAGGTACATCTGGCTGTTTTTGTCGAAACGGTGTTACTGTTAGTAACGTTAGGTGTTACCTATACGAGTAACGTAACACTTTGATCGTTTCATTGAGACGCAGCAGTGTCAGAATTTCAATGGAAATTCCAAAGCAATTGATTCTTGCTGTTGCGTATTTCTTTCATCGAGTAGCTACGTGCATGACAAGCGTTTCATTGTAAGTCATTCAAGATGAACTGTTTATGAAATTATTTATATCAATATTATTGAAGGAAATTTCAGATTGTGCGCTATTCTCGATGAAAATTCAAATCAAGCGAAACGCGCGCGTTGTTTCCGAGAGATCACAGGCGGATTAGCGAATGAAGTTTACATTTAATTAAATTTAAATCTAAAAGAAATATTGTATTAGGGTATAATCTCTTCGTTGCACGATTATTTTCTCGGGCATGTCTTTGAGAGAAGAATCATTTTACCTTAATCAAGTTGATATCAGCTTATCAGAGTTCCATCGGGAATTGATAAATTGCTACAGCTTAAAGATCGTATTTAAATTGAGAATGATTTTTTTGTTTCTTTAACCGCTTAATCGTCGCTTAATTCATCTTCAGAAGAGTAATTATACATCGAACTGTCAAAGTTGTGGAGAAATGATTAAATATGATATAAATAGCGTTTTCTCTCAAGTCGCTTAGCTTTCAACTCGAAAATCACGTTTTCATTAGTTTGTTGGTTTCTCTTGCATAGGACGTAGTTTCAGAAAGAAATAATTATGAAAATTTTGGAAAAATTGCTGAATACAAGTAACATACTTAAATCGTTTGGTTTTTAAATTGAAAATATATTATTGTAATGAACTTATATACAATGAAATTGTAAAATGTGAGTGATATTTTCAAATTGTATACGACTCTTCTTTTAGATTTCGTTCAGTTTCTCGTTCGTTCGTTCAGTTTCAAAAAATACGTATTTACATGAATATCCATAGTCTAACAATAATTAAACTTTATCGTCAACAAGAATTACCGGTAATGTGCACAATGTTTGCGTACAGTTTCGATCTTGTAATTGGTAAATTTGTTCGAGAAATTGGCAAATAATATTGAATTTCATAAAATAAATACAACGAAGGTGCATTATATAAAATATGCGATCTGTTGTTTTACTTTTCAAACAAAGCATGCAAAATATACGAAACGTGCAAAATAAATGTGTGGTTAAAACCTTTAAAGGGGAAACAAATTGCTAAACTGTGGGATATTTATGCGATATTATATTTTCATAAATATGACCGATAAAATGAAATTCGCATAGAAATTTCCTTCATTTGCTATGCGTTGTAATAGGTATTTTACATTGGATATTTTATATTTCTTTCATATTGTGCGTAATCTGTACGATTTTGCTCTTTTAAATTATCCACAAATTCGTGAACATCCGCGTTCTATTAGGTTGTCCGAAAAATATCTTTCTTTTATTTTCTTTATACAAACACGAAACCTAATCTGTCGAACGTTGTGATTTTTATTTTGATAGAACAAAATGGATCGTACGTAATTCGATGAAATAATACAAAACGGAAAATATTGCGCATCCATTATTTCCTTACAAAACGAAAGAAACTTTTCGGACGACTCAATGCAAATTAATTATCGATACTCCATAAGAATATTCACAAAGTTATGTTGGATTTAATAATGATGAAAAACCATTCTACTGTTCGAGTGTTTTATCCCATAATTCCTCGATTTTTCAACCGATTCAATTTCATCTATTGTAAATTTATCCGACGCTTAAAGGCGCGCCCGAATCTCTGAATCGGAGCTCTTCCTGAAAATTCCTCGAATTTCCTATTCCAGCCGTGCAGACGACACGGACCGTTTGTTTGCCATCGAATACCTGCCATTGTGCTACGAAACGCGCGAAACTTTTTTAATACGTCGACTTACCGGGTATCCCGTTGATCGACGATCGAAGACGCGAACCAGAGAACGCCGGTCGATCGATGCTTTTCATCTCTGAGAATTTGACGGATCGAACGTTCCTTTCGTTCTACCGTTAGCTCGTCCAATGTCCGCTTGGTCCGCTGGTCATTCTCGTTTCGCGATTTCACGCTGTAATTTTCGCGGTCCCGAGACCCGTACTTAATCTGCACCGACGTTTTCTATCAACCAGACGGGACCAAGGATCGATCAAACCCGTCACTGGTCCCTTTCTTTCGTTCGTCGTATCTTCGGTCATCAGCAGAAACTGTTTTTTCGCGATCGTTTTTATTTATCTTTGGAGTTTTATTTTTTCTATTTTGCTCCCATCGATCAGTTGTCGGGATGGCTGTTCTTAGCGATGGGTTCAAACGCGCCCCGAGTACGGAGATTCGAACATCGACTGTGTCTATAAACTCGAACCTTCAGTACGACGTTCAGAAACGTCGATACTTGAAGTTCTCTCAAAGGAGCGTATAGTAAAAACAAAAGCAAAAAAAAAGATCTCAATAGACGTACGTCGAAATATTTCGGAATTGTGACGTGTATACTCTTAAGTATAGTAGGGTCCAACTGGTATTCCGTACATTTGACCCATTAACCGTTTGAGTGGCAGGGGTCTTTGAAAAAACAGGGTGGAAAAATCGCAAACAGCGCGTTAGCGCTTGTCTTAATCGATCGCGAAGAGAAACAAGCGGCGCGACAGCGCTCGTCGTGTTTCTTATTTTTATAAGATACATCTATGTTATTATATATGCGTACCATTGGTTTATAAATATTTCAAGTCTTGCCCAATAAAAATTATTCTTAAGATAACGATGAAACAGAAAATACCGTCAGTCGTCCGTAGAGTTCAAACGTACTGCGACTTTTCCACACAAAATCTAAACAGCACGATCGCGCTGCTTGGCACTCAAACGGTTAAAGGCTGACCAGTGAAATGGCACGTAAGAATTGCATAAACGCGCATTATCGTAAAGCATGGCGCAATTTGCGCGTTTTAGATAAGGTTCTAACGTACTGGTAACTGAGAAAACCGCGATTGAAATATCCGGAGAACCTGAAATACGTCGATTTACATATTTATTAAGGTATAAGAAGCGTATTTATGGATAATATGTGATTCAGAGAAGTCCGCTATGCAAATCTGTAGCATATACGTTTTCCATGATCCGAGGGAAAAAATTGATCATAGGCGCTACATGTGTACATACCTCAATTTCCACAGGATTCATAAAATTTTCCCAGCGGATCTTGATGGCGGAAAAAAGTACGTATTAAAGTTGATCCCATCGCTATCCGGTTTCCTTCTCGTGTCTGTCGTAAAGTCTTTCGCAGATTCGATAAGGTAGATCCGATCCCGTTTCTGCAGGAATTTCCATTCCTCTTCGAGATGGATGAGCGTCGATATAGAATCGTTTCGTGAACGATACTCATTGTTTTCCTGCCAGAATAGGATTAGGGGTGGCTAGGCTTTTCTATTAATACCGAAAGAAGCTTTCCGTTGTCGTTTAACCCTCGTGCGACGAAGCTAGCTCGATCCTTTTAAGAGCGTCTAAAGTGGAAACGCGTGCACATCTTTCCTCGCGATTAGTTCCATCATAATGCCGCGACAGCGTTTCTTTTTCAATGACTTCGTCACTCGCCATCGTTTTACGAATTTACAGTCTTACGATCTAACGCGTAGTTTCCGTATCTTACGACGATCCAACTTACGCAAGTGAGTCGAGGTGTTTCGTTTCTCAAAAATCGAACGTTAATTTCTTTTGAATCTGAAAATATCGATTCTTTGAGAAAATGGAGTCTTCGCCACTTCGCAGACGAGGCTTGTTCTCTCGGAGCTTTGGTTAAAAGTATAACGGTAAAGCAACGTAAGTGTAAGTCGTGCAGAAGAGAGGAAGTGCGTCAGAGACGACTTTCGGATTTGGCTATCGTATCGTCGTTCCAGGGTCGGACGAGAAAGTTGCGTATCGACTTTCTTGGCCAAGGATTATCGAACGCCCACGCGGAGATTCGCTGTACCGAGCTTTACGACCTTTGAGTTAAACGATATCGTCGATGGCAGCGTGATTCATCCCCTGTCCGATTGACTTCTAATCTTTTCACCCTCAACGGCATAAATTGCGTGGAGCGTGTTGTTTCACGATTAAGCGACGGATGATGGTTTCGCTCGTGTTAGGAATATCGGCGTCTCGTATCTGGTGTTCAAACTTACGTAACATATATATATTTTTTTTATTTAGTTGTTTGCATTCACAATTTGTTCGATTTGAACATTTGGTAGAATTTTTTGGCTGTTTGATTATCGCGTGGGTAGCTACCCCCAGCGGGGCACCATCTTCGTGTTTGTTAGGTTATATCCTTTACGAGATCTACCGGGTGTTTCTTTTTTAGTCTTCTTTCTATGCTTGATGCGTTGATCGTTTCCGGTTCGAACGTACGTAACGTATGCGAATAATATTTGCAAAAATTTGAAACCATGCGAAACGATAGAAAAATTGTAAAGTTATATCACCGATGTATGCAAATATATCTTGTCGCACTTTCTACGATATAAATTACAAAAGGCAGAGAATCATCGATTCTCCGTTCAACGAGTTGCGAAACGTATCGGTTTGCTTGAAGAAAAAAATTGTTCTCTCGTATCGAAGTTTCATCGTAGAGCGTGTGTGTATGTGTTGGAATTCTTCTTGTTCAACGAGTTCAATGAATCTCGATCCGCGGTGGTCAATCGATACCAGGCTAGCTAGAAACTCTTAATTGAAAACAGTCGATCGATCTCCGTGGTATCGCGGAATGGACTGTCGAACAGGATGAATGGTTGGTAGCCTCGCAACGCGTGAAAGCTGTGGATCATTGAGCATCGATTACACAGGTTGAATTTACTCGCTGGCGAAATATTGTTGGATAACCTTTCGCTACGATCGGATCACTGATCTGTCTCAATGACAAAAGTCACGTTCGACCACGTGTATTCGTATTAATATTTGGATACCGCATTGGCTCCGTATCGAACGATTTAAAGAGATCGAATGATTTAAATATCGCGTTGCTTATTTCGTTAGGTTGTCCGAAAAGTGTTTTTTGTTTCATAAGGTGATAATACAACGAGCAATAATTTCTGTTTTATATCATTTCATTGAATCAGGTATGATTCGTTTCGTTGTATTTCTATTATTACGTTCGTGCATAATTCAATAAACTGATTTAAAAGAAGGAACGTTATTTCCTTATAAAACGAAAGAAACATTTCGGACAACCTAATACTTTGAATATAAATCATTCGACGCAGCTTGAAAATACGTAACCAACTTTTCTTTTTTCAACGAGCACGCTTAATCGTTCGGTAGATATTTTTCTTTCCATTTCGACGATGATAGGGGATTTTACTGTCTATCCTTGCGAAGTACTCGAGGGAGTTTGAAATTTCACGCTGCAACGAGCGTATTTCCGACTTGGAAACTTCCGCCACGCGGGTAATCGAATATTTACCGTGACTTCGGCGTCAGATACGGGGTGAGACGTGACCCAGGTGAGAGCGAGTTGTTGTATCGATGTCAGTCTTTTCTTTTCTTCTTCTAAGGGTTGTTCGTCGTTAATTTTGCGAACTTTTCACGCTATCGAGGCAAATATAGAGTAGAGCGATATCTTGTATCGCGCACAAGCATAATTTTTGTTTCGACGATATTGGTTCGAGTATAGAGGAAAGGATCTCTCTTCAACGAAGAGATGTTCGTGCGCAAGGGAAGACTTAGACATGTAACGTATACAGATTTATAAAACTCCGTAATCTTTGCGTGAGAAGTAGTTCGTTTAGAGAAGAAATTTTGCAAGGAAAGTACTACGTCTCTCGCGGATTAATTGACAACGATTTACTAAAACTTACGTTGATAGATTTGTACGTTTTGCTTCATTAATCGACGGAATATTGAAATCCAATTTGGAGCAAAGCTTTGTAAATATAGTTGGTATGCATTTAATTGAAAGTGATTTATAAAAAACGAAACAAGCTTTTGTAAATTTCGCTCTCCGATTCGTTGGATACCGTGGCTTTTTAACACAGAATCACGAATAATTGATGTAGCGCAGGTTAAATACGCTTGAACAGTGGGCGAAATGACGATAGCCTCTGACGTTTTCATGAAACGTAAAAGAGGTCCGAGCGAATTTTAAGCAGACAGGATCCTAAGCTAAGCTCGATTTTAATCAACGCCGGTAATCGGGGGATAAATGTAAATTAATTTCTACGAGGGCCAGACGAGCATTCCCATCCACTAAATGGGATCCGCGAATCGTGACTAGATTATTTCAGTCATCGTCCTCCTTAAACCGTGTCCATTGATTTCTGTTACGGATGCGATTGTTTATGCTTGTCATTGAACTTTTCCATTTGCAAATTTTCTCGTTTCACTGAAATTTAAGATTTCTACCTAAAATAGATTAGTTTGTCATGTAAGAAATTGCAAGAGATTACTTACTACTACATTTTAGATCGTTACAATATTTGATATTGTAACAGTGCTATTAAATTTGGCTGGAAATTAAATTTGGAGCATCGTAAAGTTTTCCAGATTTTTCTTTAGGTACGTGATTTTATATGTGATATCATCACGTTCGTTACGATTCGTATCTTCTTCGTTCAACTCTTTCCAGATGAATTTCTTTTTCAAACACGAGCACACGTTGATTATATACTGAGAGTATAATCTATTCTACCTATTGAGAAAATCCGCAATCACTCAATTGCCAACCCAGTAGAAGGAAAAACCTTGCGCATCTATTATTTCCTTCTGGAAAGGAAAAAACCTTTGGGACATCCTGACGTGTCGATAGACGACAGACGGGAAACAGCGACGAGGCATTTGCTGTTTTGCATTATTTTAGTGAATTATGTACCGTACATTTTGCTCTGTTCGAACAAAATGATATGCAACGATAAAATAATATATTGTGTTGGCAACTAAGTGATCGCGGATTTTGTCAATACCACCTAATGACAAAATCCGCAATCACTTAGTTGCCAAACCAATACTCAAAAACAGCCTCAGAGATAATTGTTCGAACGAGATTGTTTCGTATGTTGGGTAATTTAATTGTTGCAACAATAGAGTGCAGCCAAATATTTGGCCACCACTGTTACATCGCAGGCGCTTTTTATCGAAGCAAATCAAACGATTCGTATCTTCTTCGTTCAACCCTTTCGAGATGAATTTCTCTTCCAAAAAGGAGCACAGAGGTTGATTATATGTTGAGAGTATAATTTATTGGGTTGGCAACTAAGTGATTGCGGATTTTGTCATCAGGTGGTATTGACAAAATCCGCAAGCACTTAGTTGCCAAACCAATACTCAAAAACAGCCTCAGAGATAATTGTTCGAACGAGATTGTTTCGTATGTTGGGTAATTTAATTGTTGCAACAATCGAGTGCAGCCAAATATTTGGCCACCACTGTTACATCGCAGACGCTTTTTATCGAAGCAAATCAAACCGGATGCGGTCGATAACGGAGATATATCGCGGTCGTTAAGCGTAACGGTATTTGCACCGTGTCTATTTGCACAATCCATAATTTCTAGGAAACGAATAGAAATTCAACGTTGGACGAATCATTCGCATTGTTACGTCTTTCCCCCTTTTATCTTCTCTCTATCCATCTCCGTTCATAGCAATTTCCAGCACGAAATGATCGAGTTAGCCGAAAAATATTAGCCCGGAGAGCAGGATAGAATAACGACGAAATAACGTTTATATGCAACAGAGAATTTGGTTACGTGTCGTTGCAATAAGAATTTCGTATTTCCGTGTATTTCCGTATTTTCGTATTTTGTAATATTCGATGAGCTGGCATTTGAAAATCGAAATAACGTGACATGCGACGGAGGATTAATAAACTACATCGTTGAATGAGTTTTGATTAATCACCGTGGCCTAGTGCGATACCAGGAAGCAAGGATAATTTCCTTAAATTGACGTGATTATCAAGCTGGCCCCCTTTCCGCGACTTATCTTCCTGATTATCAGTGTGTAATGCATCATCCGCGATGACAACCATGATAATATGTCAGCTTCTTAATTTATTCGATTTTCCCTGCGCATCAAAAAATCGTAGCTAAAATCGTAGTTAAAAGAAGCGTGTTCTATATTCGGACTTTGTTCGACTATTTTCGAATTTTATCTTTGGAACTTTTCGTTTTATAATCTTTTTAATAACTTCGTTTTTGGAATTTCAAAAATTATTTTGGTTACCTGAGAAGAGAAACCTTCGCTCTGCAAAATTCTTTTTTTTTTTGAAAAATACAACGAAATTACATTTTGACCTGCAAGAAATTTCTAACAGCCACAGCTATTCGTTGTCGACGTATTTTTCCTCGCGTTTCACGATATCGAACATCGCTTGATCGAAGATAATCGATTTGATTTTTAATTACGTTCCATCCGATCAGCTATCCCACGCTCGCAATCGCAAGTTACCCGTACCAGATGATCTCGCAGGAAATGAAAAATCATTAATGAAGTGGAACCGGAAAAATCGAAGTTTTTTACTCCCTTAACTACTTAAATCGTTCTTATCAACCCTTCCGACGAGGTGGGCGTAACACTCGGATACCATCAACGTTTTTTGTTGTTTAATGAATTCCCTCGGTCGAGCTTTATAGCCGCTTGCGTACGCTCTGAAGTCGTTTTTCCTTTGAGTTGCTTGAGTAACCATTAATCTCCCGTGGAGGGTACTTAGCGTGCATGCTATATTTATGATAATTGCATCTGTTCCTTCGCAAGAAGTTCTCGATGCATTCGCTTGACGAGCACAGTAAATATTAACTGGCTCGGCACTGGCACAGCACACGCTATATTTAGTAACACAGATATTTCAAGAATGGATTAACATTTTTCAACGATTAATCGTTGTAGCCGATATTTCAATCTGTAATTTTGGCACATGCAGCGTGTGCAGCCTACGCGAAAACGAATACAGCGCGATACTTTCTGCGAGAATTAATTAACATCGTAGAATTGAATTTTTCTATCCGAGGCTCAATTTCTGCGACGATATCGATGATCTCCAACCTTCTAAGAATAAAATCTCTAGAATATATTTTATAAAACGAATTTTCCAATGCGCTAGGAATCAAGCAAGCAGGTCGAATTGAATTCGTGCATAGGATATATTTATCGGAAAAACAAAATTCACCGAAGCGAACAATGTGTTTTTACCATCCTGCTCTTTTCGCGTTTAAAGCCTCTGAAAATTTTCATTCGCGATATTATAAACAGCACAAAACCAATTTCTCTAAACTTTTATGGAAAATTGATGTACGCACGTAATACACACGTAGACGAGTTCTTTGTTAATATTCGTTACACGCGTTTAATTACCCGGTAGCTGAACGGCGAAGGTTATGCCCACGTTGGATTATTATTTCTCGCGCGATATTGTTACATCAGCATAATTTATATTTTATGCTCGTCGTATATACATTCGCGACCGTAAGTATCAGGACACTTACCGATATTTAGCACAGATCGAATATTCGAACGATCGATTTTATTGTATCGATAAAACTTCATAGTCAACTATGACATTGAGTATCATAACAATTGTAAATTGTAGCTAGTTATTTAAAATATATATGTCGGAGATAAGAGGACACCGGTGCCTTCCCTCTGAAACCTCGGGAAAATCCATAAAAACGTTGTAATTAAAATCTACAGTTGTAACTAAACGATTTGCCGTCATTCTAACCAATTGTATTTGTTTGAGACTTGTGACAATGAGCTTGGGCTCGAGGCGACAATTAGTCGCCGAACGTGGCCGCGGTCAACGGGACGAACTCTCCATCTAACAAACGCATTGAGTAATCCTATAGCTCTCCTTAAAAGAAAGATTTGTAGCGGCACGTGGCAGTAAACATTCCAACGGTTTCTGTCCCGTAGCCATCGTCTCGCCACACGCAGATCCTATTCTCCGGGCAGGATGTTTACCAGATGTCGACGCGTCTCCACAGTACGCGATCGGCTAGCCCGAGGACCGTCATAAACACTAATATCTAGTTACCTAAAATCCTTCAACAGATACACAGTCTTTGTCCCAGTTACGGGAAGACAGGAGAGACCTATTTTTCCACGAACGACGTCTCCCACTAGCAACCCTTCCTCAAGGGCGGCTAGCATCCTTTTCTAACTACCGATATGAAGATTGGCCAATTAGCAGCAACGTCAATTTCCCTTACTTTCCGAACGTAGGATGTCCCCGACGAATCCGATGATCTCGTGTCCCTAGACACACCCCGTCATAGTTTTCCTCTGGGGTATCACCGGGACGGAAAGTCATTCTCTCTTGCGGTCTCATCGACAAAAAAGGAATAACTCCTTACGGTCAGCGAATATTAACACAGAATCCGACTTAGATTTTTTGCGAGTGCGTACGACTACCGTCCCGTTGTCCGCGGATTCGTTATTGAACCTAGGATCATTGTCATTAGTCTCTCGAGTATCTAATAACCACGGTTACTTGTCCGGTTTTATGGTAATCGTATTTGCACTAGCCAATGTCTTCTCTATTGCATAACGACGACGTGTAATCCAAACGAAGATTCGCTTTACGCCCCTAACCCTAATTCTAATGTAAACCCGACATATAATTTATAGAGATTTATAGAGAATGACACGTGTGTGTTCCTCAATATTTATATTCTCCTGCTCAAAACAATCCCCATTAAAAATAATACAATTTTGTTTTTCCCAGTCCTCAAACCGTCTTTGGAATTCACTTTGTCTTACGCTTCTTAGATCGCTCATGTAGAACTCTTATCTTTGCGAATACGATTTAAGAAAATGGAACCTAAAGGTTCGTTTCACCTGCTGAATTTTATAACGAGTTTCTAATTAAAAATTGCAACGTAAATGCGTAAACACTCGCAGTCTGCTTATAACACAGAACACCAAATCAAGTAGAACTTAACACTAGAACTGCCGATAGTTAAAACAAAGCTATTTTTACGAAAACCAGTGAAAATCACTGATCTCTAAAAAATACTTAATGATAGAATATTTTTATATTTATTGACTCATTACTTTCTTACAGAAGAACTTCCATGTTATGTAGCACACTTTTGGTATTATTTGTTGAAGTAACTACTCGAAGAAAAACCCTACATCTTTATTTGTGTATATCTGTGACCTACAGACTGCTATTATACAGAAATATTCTAAATAAGGAGCGGTGCATATTATTGTATCGAGCATACATTATGTTTTGGGTTACAAGGTCTAGGAACAAAGAAACTAATAAACAGATTTCTATTTATGTTGCCTGTAGCCTCTAGCCCAAGTTATAAGCTTAACTTTTTTGGTAATATCCTTTTGCTATAAATATATGAACGTGCTCTCTATCATTCCACTGTCTAGTAGCACTAAGAGAGTAAGGATCTGAATCAGCATAAACTTATACATTATACTCATACTTACACCTTTAATTATTTCAATATACTTTTCTATTACAAATTCATCCACTCGGTCTTCAATCAGTCAACTTCAACCTCGACATTATTAATCAATCTGGGACTATGATCCCTAAACGAGGGTTGACACATTTATAAAATTGTAGAACCAGTCATTTTGACTGCTGTGGCATTTCAAGCGTTAGCATCTAGCGATCTAGCGATCGATTCGGAATTTTCCTGATAACCGATATCATCGTATCGAACGATACGCGGTAAAAATTTGAAAAACGCGTGGGAAATTGTACAAAACGAGGAACCTGGTTAATTGAGGTTCGATAAGCAGATTGCAGGACCCTTTTACGCTTTGACAAGTACCAGTCATTTTGACTGGTATTGGTGTAAGTAGCCTCGATACAAAATTATTTCTAGTTTGAATACATAAAAAAGAAAATAAAATTCATTATATTATTCTTTTGGTTATCGTTGCGAAAATCATTACATCATTGCGGGCGAAAAATATAACACGAAGTAGGAATTTTAAGATAAAATTGTAAAACCAGTTAATTTGACTGGTGTGGTAGTTCTAGTGTTAACAGATATAACACGTAGGTATCCCGATATGTATTTGTGGTCGTATAAATGTGTGTTTAATAGAGTCGCGAAGTTTGATACGTTAAATGAAACCGACCAATAAATAACACCGTTTCGTAAGAATGTAGGAAACTAATCTCGAGGGAAAGGTTACGCGATTTGAAGGGGAGCAGTTAGGACAGTAGGAGGTATGTTTCCCTCGGGGTTATTTTCCTTCCGGGTCATCGATGTTTCTTTAAATGGGAACACATCCTTTCCACAGCCTTGTAGGGGATGAAAAAGTAAATTCATATATTCATAACCTTTAAATATGCTTCTTCTATTTCTCGTATAACTCGTATCGATATTCCAACGTTTCTTCATCTATTTATTTGTTCTTTTGTTAATTTAACCGTTCTAATATTTTCGAACGAGAATTTTAGTTATCTTCATTTTATTGTACAATGACGCGGTATATTAACTCTTTGACGTGGTGCACATTACGAGTTTCCTATACCACGTTGTACAATAACGCGTCAGAGACGCTTTAACGACAAGGGATTATATAATTTTCATTATTAATTACTTAATTTCAAATACGAAAGCTTTCATACTGACGTCATATACGTTGTTTTTTTTTTTTCTTAACATCTCTATGGATGCAAAGATTCGAAGAAAATCGAATGGTATTTATAGGAAAAATTCCTTTTTGCTGGAACGTACGTTAAAAAGTTAAGCTACGTTAGTAGCGCGGAAAGCAGACTACAATGAAAATTTAAGTACAGCGAAGCCCATTTTATCCGAACACCCATTATCCGGATACCCTAATGTCTATTATTCGAACATAATATTTCCCAGCAACGGATACCTTTTCTCATTTCAAATATCCAGGTTGTATAATTTTTTACTTTCATAATACTCTCTCTATATATTAAACAAAATATATACTAACAAATATAGGCTTTTGTTAATCCTACATCTCTGCTCTTTCTTTTTTAAACAGAGATAATTATAGAGATATAAAGTAGAGTATAAAAGTTAGTTTTGCCCCTTAAAGTAGATCTTTTATCGTCTCGATGCGTGAAAGAGAAAATTCGAAAAACCTGGTTTATGGTACAGATAATTTTTTCGTAGGATAAAGAGCGTCGTGCAACAATGGACGGGTTAAGTAGTGTAGATACCGATAATACGCCGCTGAGTATACTAATCAAAAGCTGAAGCATGCACAGTGCACACAGCATAGGCGTATCAGGTAGCCAGATAATGTCATCCCAATTAGACACGCGATAACCAGCTGAACATACGGGTTCATCCGTGCAAAACAGCCAGCCAATAACGACAACTACGCATCGTTTACTCTAAGAATTTTACGATAATATCGTTTCTCTAATATTCTCTTCTCGTATAAATTGTTCATTCTTCGCGCGCATAAATAGATCGTAAACGTTTCATTCATTTGTGGCCAGATTGCGAACTCGTATTTTTCTACAATGAATTATTTAAAAAAAAAAAAAAAAAACAGAAAAAAAGAGAAAGGAAGAAATGGAAAGAAGAAATTGTTTAAGAGGATCTCGTAACACCTGAAACTAAATTCGAAACTCTAAGAAATCTAAAACACTTTATTATTTCGCAATATCTTGTTCCACGTGCTTGAACGCTATAGCTAAACGCCAGTCTCGGTTCTTGGTTTCGGACGATTGCGCCTGTTCGCGCAACCTGCACGGCACAGGTGCGTCACTTTTATTATGCAGATCAGCAGATACCGCGTAGAAAAATTCCCTGTTTCCCTGGATATTCGAGTTTATTCCTATGGAGACTCGCGGCCGACCGACCGATATTCAAATGTTGCCAATAACACCGTTGCACTGAATATCATACATGAATTTCAAGCCACTGTTATCCGGTGCACCCTGACGTATATTCGATTCGTGGTTTTTCGAGTCACCAGCAGCTAAGATCGAACAACTCCACCGTATTGTTGATTCACCGTATTATTTTAGAACGTCACCGATCAGAGGTGCAAGAATATCGTATTAGCTTGTCCGAAAAGTTTCTTTCGTCCTGTAAGGAGATAATTGATGCACAATATTTTCCGTTTTATATTATTTCATCGAATTACGTACGATCCATTTTGTTCTATCAAAATAAGCATCGCGACGTTCGACAGATTAGGTTTCACGTTTGTATAAAGATGCGTCGTTGTAAAAGACGTATCTGTAAAAGAAAGATACTTTTCGGACAACCTAATGTCTTGTTTTTCTGCTTCTTTCCAAATAGAATGCACGGTAAAGTCGATCAATTTTATCGAACGTCGTTTTCGTACGAGAATACCTCGGTTTCCTTCGCGATATCATTTCACCTGATTATTAAGAAATATCTTTATAGTACTATATTGTAGTACTATATCTAGTAGACAAAAGACGTAAATAGCGCGAGAAACAGACAGAGAGAGAGAGGAGAGAGAGAGATAGGTGCAGTGTAAAGGGTAAAGACGGACAACAAAGGAACAAGAAGAAGAAAGGAAAACAGGCGGAAAGAGAAGTGGGTGACGACGAGGTCGAAAAGCTATGTAATAGGTGCAAAGGGAGAGAAACGAGAAAAGGCATCATCCTTTCGTGCAACACTCATTTATATTCTTTAGGGCGCGTACAATTTTCCGTACAAGTTCGATCTACATTTTCTCGCTATAAATATTGTAATAACGCAATCGTAATAAAAATTTCTTCGTTTTCTCTTCTTAAATAAGTTAAACAAGTTGCACGATCGAACATAAACGTCGAATCGATCGAGTAATTTCCAACTTACGTATGTTCCGATTAAAAAGAATACCACACGCGTTTCGACAATTTTCAAACACGTTCCGTGCCGCTCGCTTTTAAAAAGCAAAAGATATCAATTATTAACCCGTGCATTTGTTAAATCTCTTGATACATAGTCGGCTTATTGAAGCCGTAAAATTGGTCGTTTAAGGTTCGTTAAGGTGAACAGGCATTGAAACGGATAGGTCAGGATGGATCGAAGTTCATTAAGTTATCGTGCATGGGATCGCGGTCATCCGTTCTAAATTTCCTTATCACGAGCACGTGTGAACGTATGAAACGCCGCCGTGTAGCCGTTCCTATCGATAACGAAACTATCGTTTACCTCGTTATCACGTTGTCTTGTCCAATTTGTGGTTTCACGACGTGGATTTCGTACCTAGCATCGTGTATCCATGTAATCGTTAAATTCACGAGTAGTAGAGCTCGAATGAGAACGAGTTTTAAAAATGACCGCGTACGCTTTCTCTTCCCTTGGCCATGCAACGAAAATAATTGTCAGATATAAAAATGATTCGATCGAGTTCGCGGCCACCGAATCTCTTGACAGTTCTTTATAACAGATTTTATACGAATAAATTTCAATATTTCTCCTTTTATTGATACAATTTTAGTTTCTCTATAATTGCGGTTCGACAGTTCACGATATAAACAATTTTTCTAAAATTACGCAAAGTACTTTGTAGGTTTCGATATATTATTATTCGATATATAATTATCTACTGGTTAACCGCTGATTACTCGCTACCGGACGACAATTACGTGGAAACGTTTTAATTAAATTACGTAAATTGGGATGATAATTACGCTTAATAGACTAGATCATATAATACACACGATAGAAACAAATCACATTTGCTTATCTGAGATGAAAAATACCAGTTCTAGAAGAAGTAGTTCCAGGATTTATACGAATCTATAGTTAGAGAGTACGTAGCGTTTAAAACGATTTCTTGCAAAGATACACGGAAGACGAATAGAGTAGAAATTTTGTATTGGCCATTTGGATTTCGCAAGATACGGATGTTAAAAATCGGCGAAATCCGGGCACGTTGTATTAACTCGGTTCACCTTGTTCTTTATTATTTTATGCCTTGTCTTACGAATTAATCTTACTGTGTATTCGCTTTGTTGTTAAGGTGGTACGCGTACGGTCATACAGCACTCTGTATAATTAAAAAGTAGACAAAGTGGAACGAGATGGCAGATGCTATTAATAAAACAGGTAGTTTCTATTAAGTTGATGTTAAAAATCTAGTTTCATAATGAAGTCATAACAGAATGGCTCGTTGGTAACTATACCATAATGAGAAAACCCGTAGAAAGCTGCTTACGAAATTTTTATCCGCGAAATAGTTACCGTTGAGAGATTTCATTAATTCGTAATTCCGCGTAATGCTATACCGAGGACAGCAGTTTGGCCGGCTCTTGCGTTTCGCATAAAAATTGACAAATATAAAAGCTGGAATAATATTACAATTTTTATTCTCGTTTCTCTCCTCTTCTTTTTTTTCCATTTTGTGGCACGTTATATAAGAATATAATCGAAATTTGAAAATTTCTCAATTTCGACTTGCCCGTTTTCATCTTCCTTTTGTATATCATATTTATATACATAGACTGCTATGACAAAGAACATTTGGACTAGAGCAATTAATTATTCCGCTATGAATGATTAGCTTAATTTTAATTTATTCCGAGAAGGTTACGAACAGCTGAACAGAGAAATGGAAAACAGTCCGACATAAATTTGCATTAATGGCATATGTGCGTTCCCGCTCTATCGATTTTCCCGCCAATTATATTCCTTCGTTTCTACGAATTCGACGTTCCTCTCCTCGTCCATGTGGCTTCATTTACGCCGCTTGAATTACACGGATTTCTAAAATTGCACTACGTCCTTTGCCAGAACAAACTAGAAATATTCTTCGACTCTTTCGATTCTAAAGGTTGAGATTCAATTCTATACAGGCGTAGAAATAAATTCTTCTCGACGAATTTATCTTTGTTTCACCAAGAAATCGACAACGACCTATTTCCATATCCAATAAAAATTACACCAAAAAGGATTAACCGAGATAATTGTATCGGATATACATATTTTTAAAGGGATACGCGTATTAGAAATATCCCTTGAAATTGAATTATAGTTGATACGAAGACGTTGTCGTTCAAATTTTAGCAAGAAAACTATCAAGTCGACGGAGATTAGACAATTTTACATTGTCTACGTTCTACGTTTCGCCAACCGTAGGATTTCAATTTCACATTCAGTTGCTCCGTTCTCTTTTTCTCAGTTTCCCTGGAATTATTTTATCGTCCGCGGTATTTGACACGATTCTTTCGCCGAGCCAGCAATTCGTCGATCGCGGTTGCTACCGCGGATTCCAACAGCGGCAAGTTGGTGCAAATAAATATTTCGTTCTCATCGCGTTAATGCCGGGCCTCTCGAGATGACACTGCCGGAAAGCTGCTACTGACATCCGCCGCGAGCTCGAAGGAAAATAACCGGACGTCGAGTGGAGTCGCTATTGTTTCCCCGGTACGTCGCAGATACTTGAAAATTCTACCGGTGGCTAGATCTGCCAGGCAAATATTATTTTCCATTTCGAGCGGAATTTTTGTTCGCCATCTAACATGTCCTTCATGGAGAAATTGTCTCGCGCACCTGTGACCAATGCGATTACACTTCGTACAATGCGTAGATTATTTTATTTTATCTTCGCGATAGCGTTTCGTCTCGTTAAATTCGTACAATTGCAACGTCGATTATAAGCTTTGAGATATTTTCGTAGGTGGGCAGAGCTCGTGGGAGTAACTTTCTCGAACGAGATTTCATTCCATTTCCTTTCCGCGTATAACTTCGTTCATTTGCTGATTTACCTTTCAGAGTTGGTCAACCGATCCGGCGGCTTCATCTCGTAGTTCGATAACAGTTGCCGCGATTTCCGCGGGCGAACGTAAAAAGAAAAATGGTTATGTTGGAAGAAACTCGGCTCCTTTGTTCGCGTGGATTAACGAGAAACTAGAAGCCACGGGATTAATTCTTTACGCGCAAACAGATTTCCGTGAAAGGAAATCGATCCGCGCCGTTTCTAACGGCCTTGTCCACCGGAAACCTGTTCGAGGATACTTGCGCCAGTTTACAGCCAACTAGGAAAATGTTGCGATCATTTTTGAACAATTTGTGAACTTACAACGCGGTTTAATGTACACAGGACGCGCTCTGCCGGTCTTTATGCTTCTGACGTTTAATTATTGGCTTGCATTTTTTTCTTTCTTTGTTCTCAGACCGGATAAATAATGGTAATATTGCGAAGCAACGGTTGGTAATTATGAATTGGAAAATAGCCTTCGTTATACGAAGTTGAGATTTGTTTAATAGTTTCGTGTACGTTGTAATGCTAAAATTGGTTGCTGACCGTAAGCTTGAAAAATTAAAACGTAATGCACAAGGTGGTTGACGTAATTGAATCGAGAAACGATATATAAAATTGGACGGACACGAACGTGGAATTAATAAAATTGTTTATCAAGTGTGGCTAATTTTCCTTCGATTTCCATTCTACGATACGATTGCCGCGCTTAACGTTCGATTAAATAAGAAGAAATTTCCTATACAGGTACCGTTTAATTTCTCGCGCATACAGCGGCGAAAAAGGAAACAATGTACCTGCAGTAGCGAGCGTATAATTAAAAATCCTCGTTCGCGAGTTTGATTAATTGTATTCTGAAAATTTATATTTTATCTATTGAATCAAAAATTGCTGTAATATTCTCTGTGGTAGACCTATTTCGCAGATTACATTTCAAACGTGACAATTTTTCTTTCTTCTTTTTTACAAACGACAGAAACGTTCGATAATTTTAAAACTTCGGGGAACTTGGACGATACTTCGATCTTTCAGATTGATCGTAATAACTCGAATTTACGATTTATCAACCATATTACGTCGCGAAGAAAGCGAATGAGATGGCACGTTTTAAATGATTTTAAATGACAGCCAACGACTATGACATACGTATACCAGAAGAATAAGAACAAGAAAAGCTCCCTCTCGCTGTACTAATTTGAGAAACACGCGTCGAAATGGCCATCGATATTTCCTAACCGTGTTTTAGCCTTCGTTTAAGAGGCTCTATTAAAATTTGTATAGGACTATTTGCGGAAGAAAAGCGCCGGTTTCGCGGCGTTAATGAGAAACGCGAAAACACACGAAATCACACAGGTGTTCCAGTTTCTTCGGTCTCGGCGTGCTGTTTCGCTTTCATTAAAATTCCGCGAATAAAATCAAAGTGAGTTTCGATCGAGTGGCGCCAGTCGCGCGTGTTTCCACGAATAAACTGACCTTCGAACGGATTACAGATACGACGTTTGCCGCCTTGCGTTTTCACTTTTCGTCGTCCCTGCACAGATATCGCAAATATTTGCTTACGCGAATAAAAAATCTCTCGTGTCTTGGAATAACGAGGAGCGGTCGACATCTGTTCGTCGATATCTTCCTCCTTCTCTGACTGTCGTTGGAACGATATCAACGTTGCCCTTTAAAACGACGTATTTCTGTGATTTTTGCAAATTGGAAAATTGAAAGAATGGAAAATGAACGAACGATTTTTGCTCTGATCGCTTCTCTAAACGAGCGTCGTTAGCATAGAGATGACGAGGTAGAAACTGTTGGAGCGCAATTCTCTCGGTCGATTTCCGCCGATCTCCTTCAATCCAGGATAATTACAAATTGCCTCTTAATTACCATCGGTTGCTGGAGTCGCAGTAAAAGGGCCCCAGGCTCGTATCGTCGACCAAATAATCGCGTCTTACAATTAGTCGGGCAAGTTATCCCCGACCCGGTGGCCAACTTCTCGCCGAGAACGTTCATTCCGATCGAGCTCTCGGGCTCTAAATAATGATCGATCCTCGGCCCGACAAATTCGGGACGACAGCCGATGCTCGATTAATCGGGCCGCTCTGTAGCGTAATTTCGTTCGCGACGACGTTTCCCGTCTGGAACATTAATCATCGCGTTCCAGCGGATTCCATTCGACGTTTTCGCACATGGTGGAAGAAGAATTCTCTGCTGGTTGGAATTACAGCGGCGTTCACGAGAGTGTTCGATCAGCTACCATAAAAATGTTTTACGTCCGTGTTGTAGAAAAGTAAGAAAAAGCTAACGTCTGTGTCAGCAGCGTTGAAACTGTTGCGAAAATTCAACTTAAAGCAGCGAACGCGTTGATCTATCGCGCTGGTTCGTCTGCAAGTGTTCGAATTCTTCTGCTAACGCTTTTTAGTGCAAGTTTTAATAACTTTGGACGTCTACGTCGATTATTATAAATTCCTTTCGCACGTCGCAATTAACGTATCGCTTATTCAACTTACAATTCAACTTGTAGCAGCGAACGCGTTGATCTATCGCGCTGGTTCGTCTGCAAATGTTCGAATTCTTCTGCTAACGCTTTTTAGTGCAAGTTTTAATAACTTTGGACGTCTACGTCGATTATTATAAATTCCTTTCGCACGTCGCAATTAACGTATCGCTTATTCAACTTACAATTCAACTTGTAGCAGCGAACGCGTGGATCTATCGTGCTGGTTCGTCTGCAAATGTTCGAATTCTTCTGCTAACGCTTTTTAGTGCAAGTTTTAATAACTTTGGACGTCTACGTCGATTATTATAAATTCCTTTCGCACGCTCGCAATTAACGTATCGCTTATTCAACTTACAATTCAACTTGTAGCAGCGAACGCGTGGATCTATCGTGCTGGTTCGTCTGCAAATGTTCGAATTCTTCTGCTAACGCTTTTTAGTGCAAGTTTTAATAACTTTGGACGTCTACGTCGATTATTATAAATTCCTTTCGCACGTCGCAATTAACGTATCGCTTATTCAACTTACAATTCAACTTGTAGCAGCGAACGCGTGGATCTATCGTGCTGGTTCGTCTGCAAATGTTCGAATTCTTCTGCTAACGCTTTTTAGTGCAAGTTTTAATAACTTTGGACGTCTACGTCGATTATTATAAATTCCTTTCGCACGCCGCAATTAACGTATCACTCTACAAACCATTTTACGTCGTACGCGATTTACTGCTACATTTGTCGTATTGTTGTTCGACGCAATATCTTGGGGAAACACAGCCAGGCTGAACGCTATAGACGCTGCGGAATAATTGAAGTTTGAATTATTTTGATTATCATTGAATCGTTGTGGAAGTGGAACTAGATCAAATTGGCTGTATATCAAAAGCCCATCGAGGACGAGCAAGTGTTCATTTGCGTTCCACTCGCGATTTAATCGTATTCAAACCATATCGGATTCAAATGTGTTCCTGGTCTGACTCGTTTTACGTTTAGTCACTGTTATTGGCTTCTACGCGCAATAAATCATAGCCGTTGCTTGCTTGAAAAACGGGCCTCCTGTTGAAACCGAGGATACGAACTGTAATATATAACGAGATTAAAACGTTCTGCTTACCCGACGTTTTTTGTTTTGCCTATCGTTCATCAGGGAAGATATGAAATTTAAATTAGCGTTTTTAAAGTAACCTTTGTTGCTACATCGCCATTCAAATTCTCAAGTATTTCTTTAGCTAGTTAAATGTTCATGAAAATACGAAATTGGTATAGTAATAACTGGAATAAGTAGAATTCGCGTTCTACTTGTAAGCATTCAGGTTTTAGTGTTTCGTATTTTTCCCAGTCCATTCGTTCTTTTTTCCCCCAGTCCATTCGTTCTTCCGTCATTCTCTTTCATCTCGTGGTTTTCTCATCTTTCTTAGGTTTTTTCTCCATTCGATAATTTATGATTTGGAATATTCTCAAAATTTATCGCAGCCGATATACCTTGAATTTTAGAACGAGAAAGTTATATTTATAAAAGTATGAAATAAAGACATATATATTTTACAGATTCATTGAGAATACCCGGTTTGTGCCGATCATCGCTGCAATATCATTTGTACAGACTCTTGAGGTATTTAGAATGTAAACAACGGATCGTGAAATACGAATGACATAATTCAAGACGAAAAATTCGCAATTTACGAAGGATTAAAAATTAATTGGACAACAAAGATAGAAGCCGCAAGAAAGATAACAGTTGCAACAGAACGCAAGCTTTCTTTCTCCCCTTAATTCGTGTCAAATATTGGCCGAAAGTGACAGTTAAAAGTATATCCAGACGTACGTTCATAAGACTAATCCGCGGGATAATGAAACTTTATTTTGCAGTCCGCGGCTTAAGACATTCCGTTCTTTAGTTATTGTGCCCGTAAGCCGTGCCATTTTTTAATCTTCCTTCCATCCAGAAACTGTAACAAAGTCTACGTAAAAGGAAGAAAAATACTACGAGAAGAGAAATTGTAAGGATTAGATGACAAAAAAGATCTTTTTCCGTCGAAATTTCGCGCTTCAATCCTTTCGTTGAATAACAGAATTTTGATTATATTCTCCTTCTTCTTCTTCTCCTATCCCGCTGCTACGCTTCGTCCATATTTTTCTTTTTCCTCGTTCCTCCACGACGTTTGTTTAACCTTTTCTTTCCAACGCTCGGATTACGATCTAATGGGAAATTTCTGCTTCCACTGATACGAAATAACGCGAAAGCGTACGAAATATGAACAATTTATTTTCCATTGACACGATTATTTAACTTACAGGCCTGAAAAGCGAAGTTTACGTATTATTTTCCACTATCATACCCGTATACCGAACGTATAAGAAACGTATCCACGAGAGATATTAAAATATCAAGTGTAATTACGAATGCTTCATACTGCCGTGTATTAAATATCGCGCGTAATTACTGCTACGATGCAGATGTAATTTATACATCCAGGGGATATTATTTTACGATATTGTCTAGCCAAACATATTTCTCTAAATTCGCTTTGTAATATTCGTTCCAGTTTTGATTAATTTCCGTTTCACGTTGCTTCGTTGTTCCGCGGTGAAGAAAAAAGAAACGCATACGAAAGCGAATAGTCGTGTTTCCAACGATAGCGAATTTTTACAGGAATTTAATAGCAAAACGTTTCTCCTTTTTTTTTTTTTTTTACTCTCCTGCTCTTTATATTCTACGATATTTATGGGAAAAGTTTCCTTGCACGTGGAAAGAAACACGCTTCTTTTTGCATAGACGTTCTTTCTCTTTGCGCGCTATTTGCATTGTGCAAACGTACGTTTGCCTTCCGCGTAATAAAATTCTGAATCGTTTGGATTATTTGAATTATGGACGATGCAGTGTCTTTTTGCGCTCTTGTAAACTCGTTTATCTCATTCCTTTGACGTCCCACGCGCCGATATTCGTTAATTACTTGACTGAGGATTTTTAAGAATTTTTGATCAAGCCAATAAATTAGAAAAATCCACAGAACGCTTATAACGTACAAAGTTACGCGAAATATCGGAAATGGAATATTTGTTACAATTTTCAGCGGACGAAACAAATTACCGTGTACTCTTCGTAGAGATACGAGACTGCATAAATAAACTTAATTTCTTTTACGAGTAACATTTCTAATATTTTTATTTCATTTGTTTTGTCCCCTGCTGTGCCGTGTAAAATATTGATACGCAAAACAAAACGTTTCGATGGATTATAGGAAACGTAGGATTATTCTATTCGTAAATCGCAGAATGTACAAAAAGACGAATCGTTGCTAACGCCGTTTTACCCGCATATTCATACCTTTGTCTACGCTTCGATTTATTTGCTATTCGTGTTTACTCTCGACTCTTGTACAACCTGTCCAAGCCATACCGTTTCGTTTAATTCGATCGTGCTGATTAACATTTTGGAATATTTGAGAAAATGAATTCTCTTCGCGCCGTTCTTGTCCTCGTGAATCGAATCTAAAAAATTATGTAACTGTTTGCGTAATTGTTTGAAATACCTGCACGTGTAGCAAATGTAATTAACGTGACAATTAATTGTCATGATTAATTAAATGCACCAGACGGAATATTTTATTTTCATCAGAAAGAAAAACAGAAAAAAGACACGTCGGATGACGCGAGTATTTAATTAATTTCATTTACACATCGAGAAACGATATAAACATAATATTCATTGTTGTCGTCATTATTATTATTAACAACGCGAATGTTCCAAGCCGCAGTCCAAGGTATATGATAGTCGGTCGAAGACAATGTCGTTCCGACATCTTCGATTTCAGGACCGAAAAAATGGAGATTTCGATGGAGCAGTTAATTGCAAGAACAGAGGCCACGTTCGGAAGCTGGCGAACACGATTCGTGCACATTTTGCATTGCATCGACCAGGAAATAAAGCGAAGGCTACGGATTCGCTCGAGCTCCTGGTAATTGTTTAATGGCGTTCCAAAGTTGATTATCGGACGAGGTTCTTGCGACAGATCGAGCGCCGGTAAACAATAATCATTTTTGGGTCGATGAACGGCGACCATTTTCGCGAAGTTAAGCGCGGATAAAGAGCCGAGGAATTTGCAAGTGAAACGTGATTTGCATTTCTCTATTTGCGATTATGCGGTATCGATTCGCGACTACAGAGAAGACAGCTGCAGGCTGTTGCATCGTTATATCTCGCTATTTGCAATCAATGTACAATTGATTGGGACGTGGTCTTGCACGTTGCTTTGCTGTCTTCCTTTTTCTTTTTTCATTTACCTCTTTCACGCTCGATTGACGTAAGATTGTACCGTGATAAGACAATCTGTCGTGGATATTTATACAAATTAATATTTTGATGGAAAAGGAAGCCGCTAATGAAATGGAATTTGAGAAGAAATTCGTTTTATTTGTTAAATATTTCTAAGGAGCAGGCACCTTATGGTTTTCGATGTTTTATATATTTTCACGTTTTATACGCACCGCGTGCATTTTTGCGTCTTTAAATTTTCCTCCAATACGCAGAAATTCTCGATCTGTTAATATACTATTCGATAATTCGAAATGAAAAAGATAGGATTTTGTGTAACAGTTGTTTTTTCTTCTTCGAAACGATGCACTGTGCTAATCCATTTGTTGATTGACTTGAATAAAAATTCATCGAAATGTGGGATTTAGAGAGAGAGAGAGAGAGGGAGAGAGAGAGTGAGAATAAAATTTTACGGAATGGTCGAGAAGGGAAATGCTTGTGCAAGTAAAAAATCGAAAGATGATGGCATTTCGAAAGGCAAAATTTCAACAAGGGGACGCTCCTGTTTACGAAACAAAAATTTATGAATAATTATTTGCTTCAGCTACAGAGAATTCAATTTTCGAAATAACCATTTATGCTGTTCTAGTGGTCGAAATAAACGTTGTTTCGCTCTACGTGGACGCATAGTTGCGCAATAGGCAATGGAAAAAATCGATTTGTTTGGAATTTTCTCTTTTCTTTTTCCATTCGGAATTTTTCGGATATTTTTGTGGGTTCTTCTAACACGTTCATTGCATTTATCACGGATCCGAGTCGTCACGTACTTTCACAATATACGTGTGACGTCCACACAGGCAAAGGATGCAAATGGAAAATTGAAAAAAGACGGTTTGAAACAGAAATTGCAACAAATAAAGGGAAGAAGCGACAAAATGCATTAATTTAATTGCGTATCCTAAAAAATATATCATAGTACGTACAAGGTACAATTAACGCGAAAAATCGTTGGCAAAATTATTTATTGACAATTCTGTTCACTCTTAAAATTATATTTTTAATCTGTCAATTTCGTGTGTGACCGAGTTTGCGCGTATTTTTCATACCATCAATTTGTCTCTGTTTTAGGTAAGTGACTGGTGTAAGCAGTTTTCGTAAGTCTTCCACGTAAGTCTATTTTTTTCAGCTCTTTATATGTCTATGATTTATTTGAACTATCTATTGCTATTTTTATCATCGTTAATACGAAGTTAATTCAAACTTGTTCGAAAGAGAAAGAGAAGAAAAATCTATACATTACGGAATTTAACTTCTACGAGAAATCCTTTCTCACAGAAAAGCTTCTCAACTTGATATACTATGCTCGTGAAAAAGTATTGACACATAGCCTTATTCTCCAACGAAATTTTCTTTTTAATCTTATCAGCAAGCCATTCTTAGATGAAAAGCAAGACAAATTTAGATGAAATTCAACATACGAGTATTTGTATCTAGTCAATTGGTATTTAAACGGTATAGCAAATAAAATGACGTGTCAATACTTTTTGTAGCCGTTTTCCACTTCATACTTTCATAATGTCCAATATTCATTACATCGTTGTTACATCTTTACCATCTCAAACTTGTTCCTTTGGTACCGTTACTGTCCCTTGACGAAAAACGAAGGAAAATCATGGTCTCGTTACGAGTCGATGGTTTACATAGTAAAACACGTTCAGCGGAAAAATTGGCTGTCTTCTTGATCAATCTCATTTGAGGGGTCTAATTAGTCGAAGATGAAGAGACTGGTAATCTAGGGAAATTTTCGTGTTTGCCCTGAAGCGGAATATTGTCGTTAGTGTGATTTAATTAACGGGATGTCAGGCTTTTACCGGAGATCGATGGAACCTGGTAAAAAAATTACCTCGGCAAGAAAATAACTCTTGCAAATTATCGTGATTTATCGTCGTAATTTCGTCGATATTATCTTTTACTGTTATTTTATATTCTTTCATTTTAACATTTTATACCTGCTATTTTTCTTTTTTTTTTTTACTTTCATCGTATTTTTTTTCTTATTATTATTATTTTACTACTATTTCTTCGTTTTTTGGTATTGTTTTTCTCGTTTCGTTGGCGTTGTATCTTTGTCGCTTTGTATTAAATCACTACGAGCTCTATTTAAACTTACTTTTTGTAGTAAAAATTAAAATTGATGGACACGAATATCTAGAAGAACATACGTGCAATTCTCAAGAATATCTTTACTCAGTCTTCGTTTAATTAGAAGATAGCTACGACGTACATAGCCATATCAAAGTCGCAAAATATCTTTCATCGCGCAAGCACAAAGACATTTTCTTCCTTTTATACTCGTTATTTATAATTGTGCAAAGGTGGTCTCTTACAAACACGGTCTATCGTTTCTTCCACGAAGAAGCAGAACCCATACCGTACACTCTCTTCTGACACTTTCGGTTTTCGCTCCAACAATTCGATGAAAGCTCTTGGCTTTCACGATCCGTTTAATGTCAGCCTTCTGTTTCGTCTTACGTATGAGAAATAAACTTGCTCGAGTCAGCGACAATTTGATAATTCATACCTCGGCTAGCCGCAAAGCAATCGTTTCGTGTATTTTTTCGAGCAAAAAGTCAGACCGTTAAGTGTCTGGCGACGCATTTACTTGCAAACTAAACGAAGTTTCGTTCGCGACGAATTTACAAAAGAAAATCCGAGTATAGAGAAGCTGGAAAATTAACGAAATATTCCGCGGTTAAATTCAATATCGCGAGATTTCTCGTGCCCTCAGAGACGACATTTTTCTTCGCAACACGTCCGATCGGTCGAGACGTGAAAATTTCCACCGCGAAATAATATAGCGCGCGCTCGGTTCAGAAGTCACGCGTTTCACGTATCGTATCGGTATAAAGTTTGCGCCTTCAGGATCCTGCGGCCGTTTTCCTTCTTGACACATTAACGACGTTGCATCTGATAACACGGCGCCGACTGTCATTTGTGCATTGCGGCCTCGGTTTACGATGCTTCGTGACAAACTGTTGAACACGATGAAACGTTAGAATTACGGCGTGACGGCGGCAACGTGGAAATTGCTGGCTCCATTAGCCGGAATTAATTTATGGAAATTTTTGTTTGCAATTTAAACAGGTTGCCGTGCGCTTATACAGGGTGAGTCGATAAACGGCGCTATCTAAAACAACACCTTACCTATTGGTTTTCTCGAAAAACGTTTTCAATGAATTGTGCCGCGTTTCAGGCGACTTATCGGATGGACGAAATTTTATTCTCCGATATCTTGCATTTTCTCAGATATCAAACTGACCTTGAGCTTTCTTAAAGTATACCTTCTATGAAGTTAGGCTTGTGACTGCAAAACAGTATTAACCAATTTATGCCGAGAAAGCATCGTAACTTGCAAGGTATTCTAACCATTGTTCGTCAAATTTACATTTTTCCATACGTCGTCTTTCTTCTTCGTACGTGAAATTTGACAAATTAAGGTTGCAACATCTGTCAAACCACAGTAGTTTTCCAATATAAACACTTGTTTGTAGACAATGTCCAATCGGGTTGACTAGTGTTATAAAAAATATAAAGCGCAATTAAAAGAAAAAAGAATACACAAGATAGCACGTTGATGTGACAGAAAATAGAAGATAACGGGAAATAAAATTGTATCCATCGGACGAGTCCCTTCAAACGCAACATAATTCGTCCAGGACGTTTCTCCAGAAAACCTACAATTTAAGATACTTTTGGACGATACTTCTTATCGACTCACTTTGCATATACAGCTGTCGCTAGCGTGTCGCTTGTAATAATTGATACTTTGCATCTTTTCAATTCAGTGACCTGTCTATGTAATACAACGTACTATACGGCAGAAAGTGGTAGTTGTATGACGAACGAAAGGCAACTAACTTACATTGCGAGCACATAACGAAGAAAGTGGTATAACGAATTGGAAGAAGCATGTAAAATTATTGTTAAATATATGGGACGAGCACGAAGGACAATAAAATTGGAAAAACAACGTTCGAAGAGTAGAATCTGCGAGAAGCTGTAGATAGCGTGCCGTAGTTGGCATCGAGACTATTCCCCCGATACAGGCAAAAGCCAATTGCAGTAGACATGCAGTTATTAAGCTCGTTATTCATTTTGCATCTGCTCGAGCGCGCCTTGTTGAATTATTCAAACTGGTTTCTAGATATGTACCCGGTCCCTTGTTATTCCTCTTCATCTTCTCGTTGCCTCTGAAAACTTGCTCCCGTAGAGCGAATAGTTTAACGAGTACCAAGCCACTCGCGTCACTGTCTCGAATGCTGGCGCTGATAAATTATTACAATTCCCGGTTTTCGCACCACCACCGCGCACGGTTCTCGCGATCAAGCTTCTTGCCTTGTAACGCGGTTTCACTGGAAAATGGGCAAACTCACACCCGGATGAGCAACTCGTGAACAAGCTGTCTCGTAAAAAGAGAATGAACCCTGTTACTACCAGGCGCCATTTCAGAGAATCATCGAGAGAAAGAGAGGGAGAGAGAGAAAGAGAGAGAGAGAGAGAGAGAGATGAGACATGTGAAGGATTTGTTGGTTGTTTCCTGAATTGAATACTCTGCGTTCCTGGCGAAGGACACACGTACACGCGGTGTTCGTTTGTGGCGTGCAGTAAAATGCGTTTGCTATGGGATATTTCTTGTTCCGATTAGAAGGAAGCGCAAGGTGCAAATCGCGAGCGTTCGTTTTCTGTTTTATTGCCAATAAAACGAAAAACCGATAAACAGCATGTCAGGAAAGTTGCCTAACTTGCATCGGATCCTAAATAACGGGGCTATAATCTTCATCGGCGTACAAATTGCCTTAGGCTACGTTTCTTAACTCGCAGTTATAGCCTGCGTGTTGCTTAGTAGCAGCGTTGAAAGGAAACGCTGCAGATTGATCGATAATCGATGACGCGATAATCATCAAGCGTGACTTTCTATTGGTAGGAAAACTTCGAATTCGTATGTGTATAATCTTTTAAAAAGGGTCGTATCTTGCGTGTGTTACCTGATACTTGTAATAATTTTTGTCTGTTACACGCGAACGTTGGAATCGAGCGAGTTCTTTAAATCGATCCACCCGATGGTTCTTAAGTTGGACCGGTCGAAATTATTGAAAATAGTATGGAAGATGTGCAGTAACGATAGGTAAAAATGGTGTGGCGGATTCGAATGAAATATCCAGGAGATACGATGTATGAAAATTTACGCTGGAACGTAGAGTCGACGATGAGAAGAAAAGTGTCGAGGGTTATGCAAAAAATTTGAACGTGTCGCAGATCTTTCTAGAAATAGAGAAAAAGAGATAGCAATTCGCGTTTTGAAGTTTAAAAGGCGTCTCTGTGGGATCACCCGCATTTTTTATCTCTTTTATCTCTATTTTTTTCAATTTAGAACCTGTGGTCTAATCTAAGAAACCGATTTCCTACTTTGGATCATTGATGATATTTAAAAAATATTCTTTTCCTAGTCAGCGTCTCATTCTGTTTTACATTAGATTTACGTATTAATTACAATACTAAAATTGTTCTGACGGTTGTCTGCTCTCAAAATTGTAAAAGCGTTTCCTTCCTCAAATTGTCATCGGATACACAGGAATTTCCTTTACTCAAATCTTTATGTAAATTTTTCTGAATAATCCTATCTCATATATCGCACTTACCAATGACGATAGAAATTGTATATACAGTTTCGACGTAACAATCACACGTTGTAAATAGATTAATTAATCAAACGAATATTTTAACACTTTTATCCCGCCGCTAAGGGGTTAACCGCGAGAACGGAAATTCGATTTTGATGAACCGCTCTATATGATAACTACGCGCGATATAAAATGATTTATTACGCGTTGAACCGGCTATACGGAAATGGTCCGTGAGTTATTGAATAAAAGCGACGTGGTTCGACGTGTCGCGAAATTGAAAATGCCTACCATCCCTCCTTTTTTGGCCATCGCAAAGCGCTTTAATTTACGCAATCCAGTTCAATTTGCCGGGCGAACGCCAACACCTCTAATAAGATTCGTATCGTTACCAGAGAAGATAGATAGTGGTAGCCAGCGAACGTTCGTCCGAAGATAATGCCGGTACGCCAATTAATTTCGCGAATGCCGCGTTTACTCGTCGTTGTCGTCGTTCGAGTTCTCTCTGACGCGTTGCTTGATGGAAAAATGGCCATAACCGGGTTAGCTATAACGGTAATAAAAATTACCGGAAGGATGGACATAATTTACGTAACGTGACAACCGAATTCTGTTAAAAAATATTTTATTGATCGCATTTTAAAGATACACACTTGCGTACCCTTTGATACGTCGAAACGAAAATGACGAAAATATAATACAATGTATTGGGTTGGCAACCAAGTGATCGCGGATGTTGTCATTAGGTGGTATTGACAAAATCCGCAATCACTTAGTTGCCAATAAGTTCGTACGATGTGCGAAATTTGTCGAGGCAGATGAGACTTTCGTATGAAATGTTTTGTACGTAAGCCATTTCTATGAATTCGCTATAAATTCATATAAATTCGTATAATATATAAATTATATTTCAGATAATATGTAATATATCATCTTATAATATTATGGAAATTGTCACTTCGCGTAAGGGCTGTCTGATTAGACTGAAGTGAAACGTTCGCAACATTAATAATCACACCATTGGTTCAGCCGAGCTTATACGAATTTTTCCCTTGAGAAAGGAGATTTCCCCAGGATTGTCATTTCAGTCATGCTATTACGGCGATGCAAGGAAAATAGAGGCAACCCGTGACGTAGAAATAGCTACGCGATATATTCACGGTAAATCCTTACGATCTAAATGAAAACAGATTACTCATTTGCGCTGGAGGTGTTACGCTCCTATGCAAATAGGGCTCATTATGAAAAGAAATGCCCTAAATGAATATCCATTTTGTGTCTTTAAGTGAAAAATATAGCTGTCAACTGTATGGGAATTAGGGAATGGACATAGTCGGAGTTAGCGTCAGCGTTAGAGTGAAAAGGAGCAGTCAGAGGTTTAGAATCTCGTGATATTCCGGCAACGTTGATTTTAGAGCTGCGTTTCCCCACGCGAGACACACACCTCGCAGGGAAACGATCCTCAATATCATATTTCAGTATTTTCTATAATTAAAAAATTATGTTGCGTCCGTTGCCTTCGTCGCTGATAATACAAAAGCCACCACTGTTTTGCTCGCTAGTAGGCGTTTTGTCACGTAATATTTTTGCATGTTGTTAGTCTTCCGATTACTCAAAAGTCGCTATGCTGTTAATTCGAAAAAGATAAATACTTTGCCGTAATTACATCGAGTTTGATCGATAATCGAGAACACGATCTCGCATATCTTTTAAATTCACATTCGCCGAAGACGTTGAGATTAAGAACAGTTTTACCTATGTTCCCTGTATTTCTTCTCCTTTTATGTAGCTATTTATATCGTATTTTCGCAGAATTTGATCGATTATTATAAGCGCCAAGATCTTCGAGATCAAAATTCAGATCGAAATAAGACACCGAGGCAAGATCCGAAATAGTTGGAAAGAAACGCTAGTCCGATACAATCTAAACCAACCCACGGAACACCACCATTTCTCAGAAATTCGGACAACAAGGCCAGACCCGAACGAAGATCGAACCAAAGTATCGTTTGCGAAAGTTAACGATTGCCAACAGTGGAATATCGGACGTTGTACACGGCCCTCTCGATATTCCCGCTCCAAACGCGAACACTCCACGCCGCAAGTGCATCTGGCAGTGACTCGAGTTTAAGCTCATCCCCGTCCAGCTTTGATCGTACTCGACGCGCTGATTGACGCGCACAGACGTAATAACGCGAACAACCCTTCGACTGTCGGCCACCGCTGAATCCCTTGTTCCTCCAGAGACTCACGACCACTCACGAGATTCTTGCCCACGTGTAGCAACTGTGCAGAACGGGAAAGATGGCTAGTGGGATGGTAAAGAAAGCTCTGATTTCTCTCTCGCTCTCGCTCGTTCATCGCCACGCGTTGTTAGAGCGCGTCGATCGAGAGAAAAGATAGTTCGTCGTGGAAGAAGCGAGTTTCGACGTTTGTTCGGTATACGTGAGTTTGGCTAGTTATCGACGAGTCACGAAGAAGATATTCTACGCGCCAAGATAGGAAACTTCATTTTCACGAAGGTCGAGTTTGCTCGTTTTTAATGAATAATCGGTTTAGTACGCGCGAGTGATACGTTTTTATTCGATGCTTCAGCGATAGTGGGCGAATCGCGAAAGAAAATGACGAAATTTAATGCCGTTTATGTTAGATCGACTTATGGTAGAATTAAAAGTACTTATAATTCGCCACATTGTTTTGCGATATTTTGCTTATTTAAACAACTCTTTGAAATCTGTTTGGGAAAAATCGGAGATACCGACCAAATTGCAAATGTTACTCGATATTTTATAAAAGATAGGTTGGAAGAACCTAGGCAATTAGGTCAGATTAGCGCTTACTCGTTCGTTACAAGATTTTTCTTGCGTCTGCCTGTGCTCTGTTCGTGCATGCACAACGATGATATAATTGTAAAATTATTCTATTCGAAATTTTGCACTAACGAGTAGAACACGAAAGATTATTTCTCACGCACTGTATATTTTAGATGCCAAACAGTTGACAATCGTTGGCTATAAATTAAGTGATTGCGGATTTTGTTATCAGATGATAACGAGAAAATCCGCAATCACTTAGTTGCCAATTCAATATTACATCGTGTTAAGTTTTTCGTTCGGCAGAGGATAACGCTTTAGCAGGTTTTTCCGTAAAAATTCTCTTTGCCTTTTCTTTTAAAACACAGAGGAGCCGAGAACAGCTTGATCCATTTTTCGCTGAAACCATCCGACGAGCTTTCATTATTTCGTCTTTTTTTCTTTGTCCGACGACGAGAAAACTCGATGCCACCGCTAACAAGCTACGTTAATTTCGAAAATCGATAGCCCGTTCGGTACCTTTCTTTCAGCTTGACACGCCTTTCGTTTCGTTCCAAACGGAATCTCTTCGAACGACCATTGCTATGTACACGCTGAGAAACTGCCGTTGGAAACGTCGCATCCCGACGATCAGTCGATCGAACAGATATATCCTACGTACCGCTGAATTTGTCTATTCTTAAAAAGTCTCATCTTAGAAACCTTTCTATCTCGATCTGTCATCTTTTATCCATTTTAGCGTCTTAGGTTGTCCGAAAAGTCTTTGTTCTGTTGAGATAAACACCGCGACATTTCACACACTTGGTTTTACGTTCGTATGAAGCTGCATTTGTTGTAAAGAACACGAAAGAAAGACACTTTCCGGACAATCTAATATTATGCTTTTAACGATTTGAACCTCAAGGAACATCTATTTAATAAACGTGAGAGAGGAAAACTCTTTTTCGTATTTTAAAGGACGTTGATAAAAATTCGTTTATGTAAAATATTTGGTAAATTCGTTAATCCCTTTGATCTTTACGGCATCAAGATACTTTCTTCTCGTTAGACGTATCTGGGTTTGAATTTGCATAGTCTTAGCTGAATTCATCGCGCGAAGGAACGTTTTTAATCAATTTCTATTATCTCGACTGGCAACACCGCTACTTTTAAGCCAAACAATCCTTTTCCGTTTCTTACATCTGCGTATCCTTTAATTGAATTCTGATTCGCGAGAAGATTAGGAGAAATTTATAGCTGCCTGCCGTGGATATAATAAATCACCGATTCGGGACAACAGTCGAAAAAGAGATTAAATCGTACGCTGAGATTTTTTCACCCATTTTACGTATCCTTATTGAATTTATTCAACGATAAATCGAGTTTAATAAGATCGTCTAAGTGTTCGCGGACTCGTTATAGCTTCTGGTAATTCTGGTAATCCATCGTTTTCTTTCTGTTTCTTTCGTCTTGCTCTGTGCAATCTTGGCAATTCCTATCATCGCTACTAAGTACGTTTAATTAAAGTACGTTTTTACGTAATTAACTAAAACTACTCTATTAAATTGTACACGCAGGCAATGGCAACGAAAATATTAATTCGTCTAATATACTTACTTTCTCTGGAGAAATCATCTCTTCGTATTGCAAGTTTCACCGCGTTTTGTCCGAGGAATGAAATTTCCCCTCTGCTCTCTGTATATTATTTAACGCTCAGTGAAATTGCAAGTTCTTCGAACACGAAGCATAACTATATATAACGTATGAGGTAGCTTCGAACGTTCAGATGTACAGAGATTACGTTGAAAATAAATTTGTAGCTTCGTAACAATCGATAAGTAATAAATACATACACCGACACATACGTAAACAAATTTAATCTTAAATTTCTTTAAATTCGATTGCAAACTGTTATAAATTCTACTTCGAAGAATAATCGTTCGAAGAAAATTGAATCTTGCCATGTTACGAGAAAAAAGAGATCTGTAAATGAGTTAGAAATACGAGTACAGCAACGACCACTTTGTACAATCGACGTGTAGAGCTGTTTCAAACTATCGTCTATAGCTGATAGAGATTATTGTGCTTGGCATGTGTCAGTTATAACCGACAATCTCGTCGAAAGGGCTGAGTGGAAAAGAAGTTTCCGTGCTCCGAAAATATCGATTCGATGGTTCTTCCGTTCGGATAAAATTTTTCTTATCCTCGTTTCTTCGTCGTTTTGATTTTTATGTAAATAATTTGTTAGGGTACGATGCTTTGTCTAAAGAGATAAAAAATAAACTTCTCGGATGCCGAGGATCTGTAAAACCTCGCGAAATTTCCGACTCGAGCTCGCCGATCCAAAAATTCTCTTTCGGCTCGTCGTTGCCATAGATAACAGGCAAAGACGACTGTTGTCAAACTTCAAACTTTTGAAAATCCTCTATCGTCAAAATTACCAGAAAAGGATGCGTTATATTTAAACAACCTTGTCAATTTATCCTTTTAAACGCGTCTTCGACTCGAGCTCGCGAATCCAAAAATTCTCTTTCGGCTCGTCGTTGCCATAGATAACAGGCAAAGACGACTGTTGTCAAACTTCAAACTTTTCAAAATCCTTTATCGTCGAAATTACCAGAAAAGGATGCGTTATATTTAAACAACCTTGCCAATTTATCCTTTTAAACGCGTCTTCGACTCGAGCTCGCGAACCCAAAAATTCTCTTTCGGCTCGTCGTTGCCATAGATAACAGACAAAGACGACTGTTGTCAAACTTCAAACTTTTCAAAATCCTTTATCGTCGAAATTATCAGAGAAGGATGCGTTATATTTAAACAACCTTGCCAATTTATCCTTTTAAACGTGTCTCCGGGGGCAATTAAACGCATCTGGGATTCTCGTCATAGCAGCAGAGCAATGTTAATGCAGCGCAGTTGCATTAGTCAGGCGGCCAATCCTGCTACTCGGCATTCGCAATCAGAGCATCCTGCTGAGCATTAAGCGAGCGACAATTTACCGAGCTTTCCCTTTCCCTTCAAAATTCGTGCCTCTCGCAATTCTACGTACCATCTTGCTCGTCGTTCCGCTGTCGAGGCGAAATGGCCACCTTGGAATTGCCATACATAATTGGCAATCCGGCGCAATTAGCTGTGTCCCTTGTCGACTGGAAAGATTCAACGGCAATTTTCACAACTGTCCGGCCATTGATTCGAATTTTCGATGCTCCGCGTCAGAGTGCAAGCTCACTTAAGGAAAATTATCGAGTGAACGTGTCGTTCTGCCCAAATTTTCTACCAATCGATACTTCGATGTTCCATCGTTTCGTTAATCCACGTTTTAACCATCGAGGTTCCACTATTATATCACATCGTTGCTGTGATAGTGACGCAACTAAAAAAACAATGAAATTTTTAAAGGAGAAACTTTTTAAAATTTGTCAAGAAATTTTCGCCAGTCATTTACGAGCGACGATAAAAGCAGAAGATACGCTGGTTCTCGCGAGAGCTTTTATTTGAGGCGCCACAAAACAACCGCGAGAATGAGTCGGCAAAGCTAAGGACAGGCTATGAATAATAATACTTATAATAAAAAAAAATAATAATATTTGTTTTTTGACATAAAACTGATGCAATTCTAAATATACCGTACGCGATAAAAGTAGAAACACGGAGCAGTCTATTTTTACGGTAAAAGCAAATTTGACAATTTTTGAATCGCGCGTTCCATTATCTATGCTCAGCAGTGATATGGCGATGTATTCTGTCGTCGTTGTTTCCGATAAAACACCCCAAATACAATGTAAAAATATAAAAATCGACGTGTCTCGTCCACCAGTTGGTCAATGAATTAGACGCTCGAAATGGCTCACTTGTTGATTTTTGACGAGGGCAACTTTCCTCTGACGATAGAACGACTTATGACGGATGTCCTTGCGTGTACATCAATAAGGATCCGTCGGTCTGAGAAATGCGACGCGATTCTATCGCGAGCTTAGGAGACGGAGGCGCACGACTGGCCAGAGAAATGCTGGATTAAAGTTAGTTGTCCGGAAGAAATTCGCTCGGAAGAGACGTATTTTGGGAAGACTGGCAGAAGTGGGTTTTAACGGATGAGAGAATTTTTCGAATTAAACGGATGTGAACGTTTAGCGTTAGCTTGCTGGATTTTTGTATGATGCAGCGTTCAGGTAATTTCACGTAATTGTCAAAATTCAAGACGCAAGAGAAGGAATAAGGTCAGTGTTAAATGGAACTTATATTTGTACTATCTTCGAGACATACTCGGTTATTCTAATTAATTAAAAGTATATTATCCGATTAATTCTCAGGTTTCGTTAATGTAACAATTTACATAAAGTTGGGCGAACGAAAGAAACGACGATGAATGTAGAATTTGAAATGAAATTGAAATTTCGAAGCTGGTCATTTAACCGAGCCTAGTAAGGTTAGCGTCAAAGAACACGCAAATATCGTAGGAAATTTCCAATTGCAAAACCGGAAGCCTCGACGACGCCGGCAACGATTCGTCGATTGTATCGTTTTATTTGGTCGTTGTTCGTCATATTTTACGGCCTCGTTGTCCTGTAACTGTGTCGCATCTGGCAATTTGAAATTCTGAAATAACAGTTTTGTGAAAGTTCGATACGCGAGGAAATTGTTCGATGTCCGTAAATATAGGAACAGGACGATAAAACGCGCGATAAAAGTTTCAAGAGCCGAAAAAGATGGTGACACAATTAGCGACCGGTAACTTCCGACAAAACGAAGTTAACGCGACAAAGGAAATTAAATTTCAGCTACATCCCCAAGCGCTTCGGGGTTACCGTTGCATCTTTGTATTTTCTTTGCTACTTCGAAACTTCCTTCGAGCTTATCAAATTCAACAAGCATCGCGTTTAAAAACTTTCAAAGTCGCCGACTTCGATGACGATTGTTAGTTATCACTGGCGAACGAAATCAAACAAGAACGAAGTGCAACTATTCTTCTTATTCTGTTTGCTGATTTACAAGAACGATCGAGTATCTATTTTTACTTTTAACTAGTATAATACACGTAACGTGACTTTACGAACGATGACTATAGCCAGGAAGTCAGGTCGCTTTCTGCAAATCAATTTAATCGCGTCGTAATATTCTATCATGCGTCTACAAATCATCGGATATTTGCCTTTGGACAAAATGATCGTTAAAACGTATTTATCTTTGACGTTATGCGATCTCAACGTTTAACGTACACGCTAACTTTATTTCGTAATGCAGATCGTTTTATAGTATAAAATCGTGCAGATTTTAACTCGACCGAATAGAACTGCCGAATAACAAAATTTGTTTTATGTAGTTGGAGTTTATCTGATAAATTATAGGAGTTTGATTCCCTCGCTATCTATGATTTTTTTTTTAATACGGTAAGAGTTCACGTTTTAAACAAGCGGATTCGACAAACAAGAGTTCGCTTGATCGGCTACTAAATAAAAATTTCAAACATTCATTTTGCCTGAAATAGGTGAATGTCCGGTGATTTATGGACGAGAGGGTACGCGACGATTATGGAAACTAAAATCGGTGTAATTTTGTAATTGAAAGACGTCTGATGGGAAAAGGGGCACGCGTTTCGATACTAAACGTGCTAGCGCGTACTTATATGGATTGATAATATTTTTAAGCTTCGAAGAAAGCACAGTGGCGATTAGCGCGTGCCGATTATTCTAAGAGAACGAAGCTGACGCCAGGCTGGAAATTGGATTCTTCGCCTAAAGGATTATCGGTGCGTTGAGAAATTGCTTGCCGCCGCAAATTCGCATTTTCCAGCCACCTTTGGAACCTCGTCGCGCTCGAAAAATATTCGATGATCGTAAAAGTCAACTTTAACCTTATCACGCGGTAACTATCGCGAGGGAATTAACTCGAGGCAAGAAACGAAATTGAGTTTTCGAAACGTTCCGCGCGTCTAGTCATGGGTTAGCGTTGCTCCGACTTTCGTGGCTTTGCAATTCTAGCGGAAACCTTCGTCGCCTCTTCGATACACAAGAAAATGGCAAGGATAAAGAGAGACTTTGAAACGATATTCGTGGAACGTTGCACGATGATCGTCGGACAAACGTAAACGAAGAGGAGATAATAGAATTCCGAGAACATCTTGTCGCGTCGAATCGTTATCGCAGTTAAATGTTTTCTGCAAATGATGCAAGTATTCAGCGTTGCTGCTTTGTCGCTCTCGAAGATTACGAAATTAAGAAATTCTAGCAGCGGAGTAAAGTTAACGCGAGCAAATTGAATTCTAAGTTGCATCCCCGGCAGAGTGCCAGCGAGTTCTCGTCGCATTCGCGAATTGGTCGCTTTAATAACTCGTCTTCCTTGACATTTCACGAATATATTCGAATACGTTGTCACCATAATTTCCATATACATTCAAGATTTTCCTATTACGAAATCGAGAAGCAGACCACCGCCACTTTGCGAATATCGCTTCTAGTTTCCAAGATTGTTAGCGTCATGTCGAGAATTGAAAAATCCAATAGAAATCGCATTTGAAAAACATTCTCGATACGATTTTAAAGCCGGAATATTTCCACACAATTTGTCTCGTGTATTAGATGTTACAACGAGTACTCTACTTTGGACACCCTATACATTTTTGCACGTTATACGTACTCTATTCTGTGCATTATGATAGCGCAAAATTTCGAGTAAACTCGTTCGTGCAACGTTGGTTCGCAGTCTAGTTACGAAAATCAATTTAGAACTGGAATTCGGTATTAACATTTGAAAATGCTTGCGTGCGCAATTACCTAATTGAAACGTATTATCACGGTCCCCTTGCAAATCCTTAAAAGTCATCGGTTTCGTACAAACGGAGCTTCGCTGAAGCCCCCTTGACACGTTGGAACTTCAAACGTACGAACTTTGAGCAGACTGGCTGACACGTAGAAGCCCGTGCAACAAGGATATCCTGAAACGCGGGCACGTTGCTGTTATAATAAAAATTTAGAAGTTTGAAAGTACGAGGATACAGTTAGCGTTCGATAACTGTCCGTAGAAGGCAAAGCGAAGGCGAAGGGGCGGAGTAAAATTCCGGCTGCTTATGAAAGCCAGACACGCGCAGCAACTTGCATTCTCAGTTTCAGGTTTGTAGCGAAACCAGTTATTAGTTTTCCCGATATGTCCCGTAAACGTTGTACGATATAGTAAAACATATAGTCGAGCCGGTTTAAATAGGAAATTCAAAGACGCATGGGATGCGCATAATATGCAAAGCTGTATAAAATATTCCGTGTAAAATATGATGTTTATCGGAGGAAATAAATTATCATTTAAAACATATTTTTCTATTTACGTTCGTAAAAATGTGATATCGCATAAAAATCCGTGGCTTACTACCACTAACCTTCGATGTGAAAGCGACGTTAAGGCTAATCTGAAATAAAAATAAAAAAGGAGAAAGAGAAAAAAAAAAGAAAAAGACGAGAAATCGTTTTGCCCCGCAATTCCCACGTCCTTTTTGTCGATTGGCTGAGAACTCGTATCACGGTCGGTGCGATTATTTTGCCGCGTGCCGAGGGTTAATTAACGTCAAGTCGAATATAGGTGGGAGCCGGTTTCGTTCTCCGCCTCCGTGCCACGCGTTTTGTCGCCCCAACGCGTCAGTACTCGTCGAAATCCCAAGAAATCGTTATTTATGGCTGTTTTCTTCGATTTGTTTCGGGCTACTGTTTACGAAACACTTGGACGTTGCTCTATCATCTTGTTTCTTCGTTTCGCGGCTTGTCTCGTTCCTAGTCATCGGTTGCTGGCTCTCGTGTGCTCTCCACTAACACACACAGTTTGTTCCTCTTTGTTTTCGTGCTTCTTCGTTGAAAAATAACGTTCGCCTATTTGTTTGTTTGTTGGAAAATTGTTTCGTGGTTGCAACAGGGCTAACTTAGGGCAACTGAAATTTGTATTCTTCTGCGATTATTTCGTGGCTCTTATGGCATTTTCAGAGAAGGCAAAAGAACCTATTAGCGCGCACGACGAATGAATTTATAATTCGTTCCATGTGAGACGCCGAACAGGATCAATTTTCGTAGACTTTTGCGATAACTTTAGCGACCTAATGCTTACGACCGTTAACGTATGTATAAGAATTTTTAAATAAATTTTTTATCCTCCAGATGCATACAGGGTGTGCGAAAACATCGAGACGAAGCTTACACTATTCGTTAACGAGGTCAAGTAGATGAAACAAGTTCGTATTAACCTACGTCCGGAAATGATTTTTCGAAGAGTTATAAGAGTCTTTTTATCAACTTTTATCAATTCTTCTACCAATGTATAATGACATACGATAAATGCGAGAAATTTTCTCCTTCCGCAAACAACGCAGAACTAACGATCGTCGAATTTTTCCGAACGTTTCTGTTCTTGTAGAAATACATAGTATCACCTATTTATAATACTAAACGCATCTTGGATAACCGGTGTTCCGTTTGTACGATATTTTTATAAACCACGGACGACATCGCCGGAAATCTTCGAACGCTTCTAACTCTTCCATAAAGCATTTTCGAACACGAGTTTGTACGATTTGTACCTTTTTTTTTACCCGCTTGATTTCACTAACACGTAGCACACGCTCCACGTCCACTTTCGGCTTTTACCGTATTGTAGGTTCGTGCGACCTGGCCGATTCGCTTTTCGATCGAACGACCAGCTTGTTTTTCTTAGAACCTGGTTATTGATTGAATCCCCGCGGTGATGAATGAAGGTACATTGAAACCGACCGACTTGCCATTTCTGACGTTTGATCGGCAACGAGGTCGAAAATACGCGCGTCCACCTCTTTTAATATTACCCCGCGTTAAATCGCGAGTCTAATCCGCCACTGTACGAGAAAATCTTCGTCCTCTTCGGCTTCTCGAGGAAGACAGTTGGATATTAAAATTGGGAAACTAGTGGCGACAGAATTCTTCGTTTTTCATCGAAACGACTCGTACCTACCGTGGATTTAAACTTGGTTATAAATCCTGAAATTCCGTAGAAACGCGATTTCAAGAACGAAGCATTTCCTTTCTTTCCATTTATCTTCAATATTTTTTTTTTATACTTAGATTTATATCAAATATTTTTACATCCAGTTAGACACCTAATATAAAGTGTCTAGATAATTCCTTCGAAGATACCGCGCAATCTTCTGTTGCGGGTTTTTACGTTAGAGCTGACAATAAAATTCGCAACACGAAGAACGTCGTATAATTGCAACGTCCTCGAGAAAATACATTACTTTGCGGCGCACAGTTAAGAATTTTAGTTAATACAAAGGTTGTCTGGCCAGCGATACATCTGCAAACCATCGGATAAGCCGTGTGTTTTGTTTGCACCGGGTCATCCGCCTGGAATCGCTCGATCTTGGTCCGTAATTTCGCTGATGGAGACTGGAAGCTGGCTAGCGTGAAAAATCCGGCAAACGTCAGATAATTTCGAGGCGTAGCACGCTGATGAATCGACGTCATTCTCTGTTCGCGATACCCGGCCACACAACAAACATATTTCTCCCGGGGGATGCGCGTCTTCTCCGCGAAAGGGTAGATCGGTGCAGGTTTACAAAAGCTCGGAGGAATCAGGCGAACGACTGCCACTTTCAAAAGAACCGACGACCGCCCCTTTGTTGTCTTCTATCCTTTTGCTTTTCTCGTTTGCGACTCTGCTAACAACGTGCAGCCTTTGAAGCGTTCGCCAGTCCCCTTTTCTTCTGGGCGTTCGTTTCAGCCTGTTTATGCGATCGGCCGCGATCGAAAGAGGAAAGGAAACAGCGTGATTAAAGACTGTGCGCCACGGTGTATTTCGTTTGTCATTTGGATCCGAGAGAAACGGGTAGGTGAAATGTTTGGCAAGGTTGGCCGGATTTGTGTTTTACGAGGTCGTGGAAACCGCTGGGAGCGAAGGTTATTGGGTTCGATGTTGATGCATTCGTAATGCCCAGTCGATGTTACACGATCTACGGGTTAATGGATTTTTTCCCGTGGTTCTGAATATACACGGTAATGCAAGATAAAATCTCTCATATATAAAATAACAAAAATAATATCGCTTTAATATTGCTCTAGTTTTAACCTTTTGCACTTCTGTGTCGAATGTGACTCGACGTCAGTTTTTATCTCAGGAGTTCCTTTGTCGAGTTCCATTCGACATTCTTTCAGTTCCACTTTTTTTTGTGAAACGTACGAAAGAAAATGACGATTGTATTCTGGAAATTGTTTCAAGATATATATCGCACACTTAAAAATTACAAAATACAACAATAGTGAGAATGAAACTGGTGTTTAAGTGAATTTGCTTCTTCCTTTATTTACTTGAATTGTCTTATTTCTTAGTTAAAGTAAATTTCAAATAAAACAGTTAAAAGCGTTGGCAGCTGCTGGTAACGAAATTGAAATAAAATTCGAAGTGCAAAGAGTTAATAGTTGTTTATTTCAAGTGTTCCGAGGAGAAAAATGAAAATTTAATTTTAAATAGCGAATATTAGAAATTGTTTCAAAATATATCGTACACTTAAAAATTACAAAATACAACAATAGCGTGAATAAAACTGGTATTTAAGCGAATTTGCTTTTTCCTTTATTTATTTAAATTGCCTTATTTCTTAGTTAAAGTAAATTTCAAATAAAACAGTTAAAAGCGTTGGTAGCTGCTGGTAACAAAATTGAAATAAAATTCGGAGTGCAAGGGGTTAATAGTTGTTTATTTCAAGTGTTAGTTCCGAGGGGAAAAATGAAAATTCAATTTTAAATAGCGAATATTAGAAATTGTTTCAAGATATATCGTACACGTAAAAATTACAAAATACAACAATAGTGTGAATAAAACTGGTATTTAAGCGAATTTGCTTCTTCCTTTATTTATTTAAATTGTCTTATTTCTTAGTTAAAGTAAATTTCAAATAAAACAGTTAAAAGCGTTGGTAGCTGCTGGTAACGAAATTAAAATAAAATTCGGAGCGCAAGGGGTTAATAGTTGTTTATTTCAAGTATTAGTTCCGAGGGGAAAAATGAAAATTCAATTTTAATTAGCAAACATTTCATTTTCAATTTGCAGTCTCACATTTCGACAGATTAGAAAACTTTCTTATTTGTTATCTGTATAGTGTTTTAAACTCTTTACTTGTTATTGAAACTTTTGCATTTTTCTATATTTATATTACATTTATGTCGTATGGAAATTGATCAACTGACGTTCTGAATGCATCGAGATGTTAATTCCACGATCGCGTTTATATTCAATTTAGAACGATCGCAAAGAATAGTAAGAGATAAATTGAAAAATCCTATTTTCGAAACTTGCGTCGAATTAAGTAAATTATACGAATTCATTTTACCGACAAAAAGAGGATCGCGTACTTTCGTCCTACTTTCTGTCCAGGCTGACGAAGTACGTATATCGATTTTTCAAATATCTTGGTCATTTACGTACCAGATTTACGTATTGAAATTTTATATAATTTGCCAATTACGTTCTCGACGCTAGCCAAAAACAACAACCAGGTAAAACCTTTTTACGATCAAAGACGGGCTTCTATATGCGAGACGAGACTTGGTCGCTGATGGAAAATCCGTTTCTACTTTTGCGCGATCGTGGCGATGAAATAACGAAATTCGTAAGTAATCAGTACCAGGGATATATACAGTCAGTCACAAAAGTCTACGATACAACCTTCATAAAATGTCAAAGTGAAAACGCCAGCTCCGCTAATTCTTTTATCGCATCGAGGTGTAACGCTGTTCGCTTTCAGATTTGCCAAGAAAAAGGAAAAAAAGATATAAAAATATGAAATACAACGTTAGAAATATTACATACGCCTGTTATGTCTGCGCGAAATCGCAGAAATGTTAGGTTTAACGTTACATTAATATTTTTTAGTTTTATTTAAATATTAACAATATTTTTACTATACACGTATCTCGTTGGCGTTGAAAGAAAGTCAAAGGTTGTGTAATTTCTGGTATAATCTTTCATGTCAGTTAATTTTTGCCGGTTAAACGTTCAAATATTTGTAATTCTTTGTAGAAATTCATTAATAAGAATCGCATCGATACGCAAGTAGAAATAATTCCGTGACAAAGGATCTTTAATTTCTTCGGTCGGATAAATAAAATCCGATAGGTTTACGTAGACTTTCCTGACTGACTGTATATATCCCACTGATCATCCAACCAGCTGAATATCTCGCATCGAGAACTTCATTCGAGCAGTTCGACCTACTTTTCCTTTGACCGCCTAATGCGAATTGATTTCTGGATATTAGAAGTACAATGCGAAATATCACGGCTTTGCTACTGTGTTTCTTCCATCGAGTTAACAATTTTATCATCGGTGTGCCTTTATTCTCCAACAATTGCGAACACCGTGATTTCGTTCGAATGTATTTTTTAAACGAGCCACGATATAAGCACGAAGCTGGGAAGAATAATACGTAATTAAGAAAGGAATAAAGTAATTAAAACGTAAAACCAACTTTTACATACTAAAGCAGTTAAATGATAATGCGTGAAAGTATAACGTTGCGTATTTGCAGGATTTTGTTTTAATCTCCTGTGCAAATCCTTCCTGCCATAATATTAGGAAGCCTCTGGGGGGGAATAACTTATTAGAATAATTAATCGAGAATAATTTGTCGAAACAATTTATTATAAATTAACAGTGGTAAAACGGTGTTAAAACTTTACACGATGAAATATAGTCCTTAATGATTACAATTTCGTTTAAACAATTTCTTCGAAACGAAATTACTCTCGTGACACGGAAGTTCGTTCCATCGATCGAGCGATCATTTCCACGAAAAATAAGTTACCGTAACGCTGCGTGTTAACGCTGCAAAGCGTGACAGACAACGTTAATTACGCGCAGCGGGACGACTGCTACGAAGAATATATTTGCACGATGTGTGATTCTGATATACAGAAGGCGCGATCAACTGCACGCACAAACTTACAGCAGTTGCATGCTTCTCCGCTCTTTGCTCTTGTACGCGCGCACAGCTACCACTTTTATAAATATCAGTGTTGGTAAAAACGTTGAACGTTACTTAGACTTAGGAAAATTCCAGATGACCAATAGGGAAATCGTTAGGAAGTTGCATCGCGTCAGGAAGCTTCTCTTTAACGTGCAACTTTCGATTACAAAGAATCTACGAATTTATCGTTATAATAGACGTTTTATTAATTACGTGCGCTAAACTTTAAAGAATCGTCGTTTCTTATTTGCAGCTCTAGTCTAAAAAGAATTTACATATTCGACGTTATAATAAAAGTTAGATTTTTCCGCTTAATATCCACGATATCTCTCGATTACTCTTTTAATCCTTTCGAATAGTTGGTTCGTTTTAACGACACTGGCGCAAAAATTTGGTATTTCAGGTCGTGTATTTTACAATTCCGGCAATTAAATTCGAACGAGTTCGCGCGTTACTTTTTTTTTTTATTATTAAAAAATGCTTGCGTATTTCGAAATATCGATATTTATAGTATATTTACAGCGGTATAAAAAGGATACCGTTTGGCGTTATCCTATATACACAGGTTGTTCTACGTTATAGATAGTTATAATAACTTGAAATCAGATTCTGTAAATGTATTACTTGCAGTAGTTAATGGAATTTGCGTATTCGGTAACGAGGCAGAAGCCAATTTCGTTTGCACGAGTATCATAGCTTTTGGAAATCGCTATTTTCCATGATATAATTGGTTGGATACTAATTTAGCCGATACTATATTAATTTAGAGAAGATTCGATCTGTCAGAGGCAAAAATATTCTCTATTTCAAATATTTAACTAATTACTTGAAAGAAGAAAAGACTCGGATAATAGCGAAATTATTCGCGAAATTGGTAAAAAAGATTACTTGCAGTAATTAGCAAAATATGTCAAGTATTTTATTCGAGTAACACGTATAATCAAATCATTATCATCTGTTATAGATGTTTGTTTAAATTCAAATTTATAATACGTGCGCCGATCGATTATTTTTAGATTCGCAGACTTGTGTCAAATAATTACGGGAGTAGCGGTTCCCACAGAGGATTAACCTAAGAGCTTCCATCACTCCGCGGCTTATCTTGCTCTTGAAGCTCCTTTGAAGCTGAACCATTAGTTATTTAAATTCCTGTCCAAGTTGATCCGAATTTACGGTGGCGCGGCCACACCGTGGTCTCAAAATTCGCTACGGTCTAAAGTTCATGATCAGGATCGAATCTCTTATATGGGATAAAGCTTAATTGGATTAGAATACTGTTTATTTTATGTGGTTATTTTGCCCAGTTGTATGGCGTGTCAGCGCGAACAAATTCCTCGAGTTGTCGCGAGTTTTACGAAGAATCCGGCCGTCTCGATTTCTTCTTGCTCGCATAATTTCCAGCATTTAACGACCGCTCCGACTGTTTATCCGCTTTGTAAATTCTATGAAATTGTTAAACTGAAATTCAAACTAAGAACGAGGTCGATCCCGATTTGGGGAATCGTCGACGCGGTTACTAGCAGATTAAATAACGACGTGTTTATCCTTCGTAAATTAGGATTCGCGTTCGGGTTACGTATCTAAACAATTAAAAATTAATTATATCAGTCTTGAATCGCGTCGAATTTGCTCTCATATCGTAATTGCAATTAATAGTTGCGTGTATTATAGGCGAGGTATATAAATGGCATATAAATTTGTTATTATCGTATTTGTTCGATTTCATAGGATGAAAATTATCGGTCGTTTTTTAGCTTAATCGTTTTCCTATCGACCTGCTGGTAATCTTTCATTATCCCCTCTCCTTCCTTTATTTCCCCTCCCTCTCTCACTACCCTTATTTCAGCGTCTAGGGTTGAGGTGAAACTGTCTTTCACCTTTCACTTTTTCCATCCATCGCCCCCCCCCCCTCGTATTTCAGCTTTTTTTTTTCCTTTTCGATTTTTCATAATTTTTCTTCCTTTACCTTTAACCTTTTCTTTTCCGATCGTTATTTCCTCCGTCTTCGTTTTTAACCTTTTGCCTCCGTACCTTTTATTTTCTTTTTTCGTGCTTCGTTTCTCTCGTCTTTAGTTTTTTGATTCATTACACTTTCTTGTTAATATCTCTTTACTTTTTTTTTTTTTAACCGATTTATAACCCTCTTTAACCCACTTAATTTTAATTTTAATTTCAGTCGTCGTACTATCTGGACTCTATCACGTTTCAGACTTCCTGCTTTTCTGATTAATCTTTCTTTTTTCTCCCTCTGATATTCTAAAATCCTATCCCTTGCTGCTTTGTAATTCGTCATATTTCTATATTTTCGATTCGTTCGTCGTTTCCGCAGCGACGCAACGTTATCGCCGTTACATTTCTCGTCTTTTTAACAGTTCGAAGCTTTCTTTCGATTTTCCATGTTTTTCTGATTTTTTTCTGTTCCTCTGCTTCGCATTTGTGCAAGGGGCGAGAAGTCGAAAGCCGGGGCCACCATCAGCTTGAAAAATCGATTTTCACGCAGCGCTACCTTGCGTTTGTTGTTTATTTACGCTATGACCGCGTTAATCATTCTATTCAAACGTTGCTCTTGCGATGATTAATTTTAACTTGCTGACGGACCGTTTAACGAATCTCGCGTCACGCAAATGCGATTTGCGATTAACTATTTATTCAATTGTTGTCCTAGAACCGTGTTATCGTTACCAAATTGCGTGTCATCTTTCTATAGTTTGTATTGCTTGCGGGTGATTCGTCCTCGTTATTTCCAGCCATTTATTTCAGTTACAGGCCCGTCACAATTTTAGCTTATCGATCTGCGATTTGGTTTCTGTAAATGAAATACGACGAGACGTATTTTTTCCCCGACGAAAAGGGAAAACAAACCAACTGTGAAATACGACAAACTAACAAAAGTTGCACGTACTGCTAGTTTTACCCAATCTATCACATAAACGCATTTGTTTAGTTTCATCGAACGGTTTCCCGTGGGTTTAGCGTAGAATTATAGCGTACAATCATCTTATGAATGAGTCTAAGAATGCCGGTCGTTATTCCTCAAGGCGTACAATATATTTCATCGATGAGATGTCGTTTGAAAACCAGCAGTCGTCTCAAAATATATCGATCAATTTAGAATAATTAACGCAATTAATTAACGTTTAGAACGAATATCATTTTCCGTAAATATCTGTCGTTCGGACAATGTATCGCGATATATTTATTTCGCACTAACCTGGGCCAAACTGAAATTCCTTGACGAAGCTTTATTTCCAATGCATCGACCTATAATGCTCTTGTTACTTGGCTCATAAATATTACGACGCTTACAGAAAGGCGAGATAGAAGTGAAAAGTCGTTAGAAGATCGTCGAAACCTTCGACGTTCTGTTCGTCCTCCGAAGAAAAGTTGCACAAAGCGTAACGTCGTTGTGAAATCAGCAAAGCGTTAACGGTGGAAGAATCGCGTCGGTGGAACAGCGATAAATATCGCGGAAACTCAGCGATTTCGTACGATCGAAGGGAACGAGGTCTTATTCGCGATTGCAATCGGGTTCAGGATTAGCGAAAGGGATTTCTGGCTTCTGCTTGGGCTCGCAATCTTCCTAAGAATCTCTCAGAGATCCCGCCACTCTCTCACTAAGCACGCGAGATTAACGTTTTCTAACCACTAGTTCCTTTCTCCAATCGAATCCTCGAACGCTCACCTTTTCGTTTTCACCTTCGATCGTTATTCACCTACGCTTCGATCATACACACACACACACACACACACACACACACACACACAGGCGGTCGCGTTCAAGTGAATTTTACTTGATTTTATTTACGTTTCTTAACGATATAAATGACGATTACGTTCGACGACTATTTACAAATATACTTAAACGCGCGAATTAAATTATCATATCGATTATACTCGGTAGCTTGAATAATTTCTCCAACTTAACGATACCTCGCGGTATTTGTTAGTTTTCAATCGTCTCTAGATCGATACCGATGTTTCGTGTTGATATCTCAATCTCGCGCGTTGGATAATTCCATCTTCTGTTACCTATCAGGTCGTCCGAAAAGTTTCTTTCGACATTTTCACGATATTTTCCGTTTTATATTATTTTATCGAATTACGTATGATCCATTTTGTTCTATCAAAATAAAGATCACAACGTTCGATTAGATTAGGTTTCATGTTTGTACAAAGATGCGTCGTTGTAAAAGACGTGTCTGCAAAAGAAAGACACTTTTCGGGCAACCTAATATCTTTAACCTTTAACTTTTTATCCTTCTCCGTTTCATTTAACGCATTATATCGATGTTCAGTTCGATTTTACGATTAATTAATCGGCAAAAGATATGGAATCGGTGTAGTAACGCGCGAACTTTTTATTTACAAACGTTTTTGGTGCGACTTTAACGCAACCAAATATCCAACTAACCCGTTCAGAACGACGTCGCGAATCAATCAGTCTGTAAAAAATATTTAATCACCGTGTAGCGTGCAACACGTTGCAACAAGCGCAGTTGGATTTTCCGCCTGCAAACGAGAACAGCTCGGATCCGACGCAACCCGACAACGTTCGACCGACGCTTTCGGTCGAACGTCGCGAATTAGCCAGAGGTTGGCAAAATATTAGATCATTATATACAGTAACGCAATTTTTCTTTTTCGTCGTAGTATCACAAATTAAGCAGTCGTTCGAAACATCGGATTATCGCGCATCATAGTAACGCGCGATTATAAACATTCGACGTTTCATCTACGAACGATGTTTAGTGGCAACGAAACGCGAACGAAAATTTGAACCAACCTTCTCAGACCTTACTTTTTCGATTAACCGATCGTTCGAGAAATATCAAAATCGCTGTATACGCGCGAACGCGTAATTGGGTTTTCCTTTTACAAAACGATTTTGCTTGCGATTACACGCAATCGGTGTCGGGGAACCGGCGAGAAATCAGCCAGTAGACAGTCGGTTCACGCATTCCATTTGAGGTTTTATCGTCAGATCGCTCGCCAGGGTAATCTGTCGAAAGGAGCAGCAACTTCTTACGGTAGAAAATTGCCGAGAAGCTGCTTTTGTGCTTTCTTTCGGTTTCGCTTCGATCGGGATCGTTATTTCGCCGCTCAGCCACTCTTCCTTTCTACCTTCCACCAAACGGAATATGCCTGTCGTATCGACTTTAGACTTCTCCGCTCTGTTTGTTCTCGCTTCGATTAAGTCAATTCTGCTCACGTTCGCTGTAGAACTCGGCACGGAGAAACGGAATCCGTTCTTCCAGGTATTCCACCACATCCTTCCAACGTGAACTCTCTTTTCTACGTTCCACATGGATCAGCCAGGCGACACGACTGTTCCATTTTGTCCACAGACTCCGATTGTTTAAGCATTTCCAAACTAGCTACGTTCTAACCACTTTTTCGGTAATTAACAAACGTAGATACGCGTAGAGCGAAGAAACGAATCGTCTCTCGTTAATTTAGTTTGCCGTGTGACAACTTCTGCTTCGATTTTAAACCTCCTCTCCTTTCAGTCGAACTCCTGCAACGCGAAAATCAACGATCAGAGTCTTCCTACTGTTGTTAGTTTGCCCCTGAGCGAATATAATTTCCTTTAAAATTTCAACACGCGCGAATTTAATTTCCTTGAAAAGTTGAACACACGCGATCAATTTTTCGCTGCACGTCGTCGTGGTCATCTCGACGCATACCGAGAGGATGGAAATTTTCAAACTACGTCCATTGCAAACTACAATCGAACAGATTCCTTTTCTCCGAATCTAGTATTCCGCTGGTTCAACTGGTCCAAGCTGTTTGCTTTATGACACGAACTCGGCCAATCCAGCTACAGCATACAGCCGTTTCAATTTTCGCTGTAGAGCTTCCGGTAGGTACCCCGGGTTTCGCATCAAGAGAAAGCGGTATCGATACGCTTTTATGTATGTAGGTTTTATCGCAGCAGCCGGTTGTTTGTTACGAGAACCTTTCAGTGGTCAATGTGATCAGTTCCGTTTACAATGGAGTCTCGATTATCCGTGATCGTGTTCTGAAAAGGAACGTCGCTCCTATTTACGACCTTCGCGTTTCGGTTCCCCGTGACCCATCGCTGTTCGTATTCCTCTCGGAACCCTACGTCCCGTAATTTTTAGTGATTGTCGTGTTTTATTGCGTCGACCATCGAAAGACAGCGGAAGAAAGGTGGTTCGGTTCCTCTGATCAAGAAACTACGAGATATTATTCGAATAAATCTCTGCTACGGCTGCGAGTCAGCTTCGTGAATTACTAGCCAGCGCTGATTGTCTCGTATTTAACGTAAGATTGTGAAAAAACGGATGGAAGAAAGGTTGTTCAGTTACTGGGATTCAAAACTTTGAGATGTTATTCGAATTAATCTCTGCTACGGCTAGAAATCAGTTTCGCGAATTACGAGCCGTCTGATTGTCATATTTAAAGGGAAAATTCTAAAAAAAAAGAAGGATAGGAAAGCAGACGAATCCAGCGATAAATAATAAATTATCACGCGAGAGTGCCCAGAACGCACTAACGTCGATGCTAATCTATATTCATCTCTTATTTATCGTTTACAGTAACAATTTACTAAAATTCATCGTCGCTGAACAACGCGCGATGAAAGTATTAGGTTGTCTTGAAAGTTTCTTTCGTTTCAGAAGAAAATAATAGTCGCACAACATTTTTCGTTTTAACGCAAACGAAACGTATCCTACGACAGCTAGAAGACGATCGAAGCTAAAGACCACAAAATTTGACAGAGTAGCTTTCATGTTTGTGTCGACATAGCCAGATGAAGCAACTGCGTGCAGATAGCGAAAGACATTTTTCGGACAACCTAATATTTCTCGGCGAAAGGATTCGAGAAAATCCCAAGTGCGCTCGATAGAAATCCAACGATCAACGACTATATCTTTGTATCGTCTTCGAGTAAACGATCTCTAACGATCATTTTCCACTACCAAAGGTATCGAGCGAGTAAAATGAAAGCACATTTCGTCCGATTTCAGAGCAATTTAATTCAGGATTAATATTTCATTACTCGACTTCCGTTTCGCAGGAGGTTGAAGAATTTGCATCATCCGTATGATACTTATCGTTATGAATATTTTTATCGCGGAACAATGTTTATTACGCAGCAAACCTATTACCAACAGATAGTTGGCAAGAGAACCGCATTGCTTACGACGTAACCTAATGTTATCTTACCTACTGTTCGCAGTACATTTGCTTCAGCTGTGCATTATAATGGCCATTCGTACGCAGAGATAAGTTTGCGAAAGGCCACGGCAGTGGCCATTAGTAGCGAAAGGGTTAGACTATGTACAAGAATACCAAGTATTTAATACCGAGCTGTTGGTGTTCGTTTGCTGTGTCGTTAAATGGACAATGACCTTAATTCGTTAGCTGAAAGGTTCTCGAGCAACAGCGCCTCGTTTCCACCGGGAAATCATAACGAAGATCGCGAATTACTTGCGTTACGACCTAACGCGTTCGTCGTTCTTTATTAATAAACTGCCGCCTTTTATGCGTACGCACGAAACGTCGAAGAACGCGGAAACTCACAGAATACTCACGTAAAATGCAAAAATATGTCTTATATAAAATATCGAAAATATAGTACTCGTTATGAAACAAACGGATAAAAGAAACGTCTACTTGGGTTCCGTATGGTTGACGACGTTTAGAAAAATATTCATTTGCATAAACGTCCACAGTGTTAAGAATCGCACGGAACGAGTAAAGATGTTGTACGGGGATGAACGGGTGGAAGTGGTGCGACAATTTTTCGAATCGTCGCCATAATTTAATTACGACACACACGGATGAATGTCAGGCGGAAGATTTGAGCTCGCTTTATGTCGCGCATTTAGGGAAGCTCCTTCTACTAGCCTCTCGTCTCGCTTCTTTTAACCCTAGTTCGGTCAAGTATCGTAGTTTCGTTTATCGATATCACGAAAGCTCGTCGAACCGCTTTTGGAAGATGAAGTGTTCAGCTCGCATTGGAAACCTTAATCGTCGAAACTCTGCCTTAACAAGTCGATTATCGTTAAAGTCCTTAATCTAAATTGCTCGTCTCGCGTGTTCCGATTTCCGATCTCGCGGAAGCTCCGCCTACAGAAGGAAGGAACGTTTATTGCAGTTCGTAGTTCACTTAGGAGTTTCGTTGGAAACTCTTCATTTCAAGTACACCTGTCTTCGCGTTATCCGATCTACGTAAGCTTCTCGAATTATTTTATTAACAAAAGGAAGAAAGGGTATTCTTTGTATCGTTCTTTACAACTTTACCGAACGTCACTCGCTGGAACTTCAAATATCTCACTTTGATTCAATATTTTTCGTTTTTCGATTATCTAAGATTCCGTAACAGCTTCTTCGGTTTTCCTTCGAGAATCAATCTCACCTTCACTGTTGTTCGTAATTATTTTATTTGAAAAAAAAAAAATTTCTTTTTCGCGAAGTATCACTCAGCACACTGCAGCTTGTAACGATGTATTCGCTTCAATTTTCCTGCCTTTCTCGATTCCGTATTTTTCCCAAATTATCAAAGCTTTTACAAAAAAGCTTCTTCGCTTTTTCCTTCACAATCGAACGATCTAACTGCTTGACCATGGTTCGTGACTATATTATATCGAAAACATCTTTCTATCATACTTCACAATTCACTAAACGTCACTTGTTGCAACTAGGAACGATCTGCATGTTCTCGATAATTTCTGTTCGCCTCGCTTCCACTCTTCCGCTCGTTTTAATTCAATGGAATCCTCGTTTCATTTTCACTCTAAACTTTCACAGCAGCTTCGAATACACACATACACACACACATATATATTATCCAGATTTTCACAAAATCTTCTTCAGTTTATCTGCGATCATGAAACAACCAAAGCTTCACCGTGGCCCGTAATTCGTTGAGAAACCACGGCCGGTCAACCACGGTTCCTCCGCTTCCGCTGCTACCGGAAGTCGACGTTTATTAACGACTTTAAACCCTGGTGACGGCGATCCCCGGTCTCCCGGGGCCGAAGGCCTACCTGGACGGCCTCCAGCTTTGGTTTCTGTATCTGCAGAGCAACACTTTCTTGAAGGCCTGTCGGAAGACTTTGTTGAAGATCGTGTAGAAGATAGGATTGACCATAGAACTGGCGTAGCCCAACCAAGTAGCCAAATCGAAGATCTTGTGATTGATCTGCCTTTCACAGTTGGGACACACGGCTAGTATCAAATTGAGGACGAAGAACGGCGCCCAGAGGACCACGAACGTGAAGAAAACGACGCCTAGAACTTTCGTGGCTTTTTGCTCCAGCCTGATGATCCTTCCGTGTCGCGAGCTATTTCGTGAAACAACGCTGCTGGTTCTCGAATGGTGGCTACGAACTGGCCCCGAGTATCTGTGCGGACACGGCGAGGATGAATTGCTGCTTTGCTTAGAGCTGATGCTCGCTGCTCCGTTATGAGCACGCATCGTCGCTGCACGCCGGATCGGACCACCTCTCGTGGTCAATAGCGCGGTTCTTGTGTTCCCTGTGGAATTAAAACGAAGAATTATAGTTTCCTAAGTCTCGATCGTGGGCGCTGTAATTCGATTCGGGCGGATTATGGGGAAAAACACATTTATTGCGAAAAAGATGCTGTTACGAATTGTTGCTTATCCGTCTCGTTGCTCTCTTGGAATCGAAACAAAGGACCGTAGCTTTGGAAGATTTTACGATTCGTTGTGGCGAGCACGATTCGAATGGATCGTGCATCTTCATTTATTTAGAGGAAAGTCAACTCCGCGACGAATTTTTATCTTTCGATCTTACAAATTTTAGCGAAGAGAAAGAATTTGTGAGACTTTCAAAAGGACGACGCGTTTCTGATTCCTCGCATTTTAATCTGGTTTCATGTTAGCGTGTTGAGTAATAATACGAGTCGATGACTAAAAATGGGTGGTTAATCTTGGAGGACACACCCTGTGTATGGATGTACACTGTATACCGTAGTTTCGGAATTGATCATGTGTTGAACTTGGTAATTAATTGAGTTACAGCCTGTGTTTAAATTAACGACTATCAGTTAATCTCTACAGCTGTTCTGCAACATTAAACGCATCTGACAGTATATTCGAGTTAACAACTGCTTCTCCAAAGTGACAATTAATTAGGTCACTAAATTCGCCTCGTAGAACTTTTAATACCCTAAAGAAAATTAAATGCGACCAGAAACGAAAACGGCAGCAATCGAGACAATCGATTTATCATATCGATTTCCGCGTCGACGGGCTAAAAAACCAAATCAACTGGCACCGAACTGTTCTAGAAACCGCTTTGCCAACCAGTTCCTATTTCCATTCAACTTGAACGTTCTACCTAAGCTGGATCCTTCTTCGTCGTCTCGTTCGCACTTGTAAATAATGAAACTATCTTTTGACGCAGCATAGCGAAGCAGAAAGTTTCCTATAAAACGCAGCACTGTCTCAATTGCAGGGAAAGAAATGAATTCGTGTCTCCAATTCCAAACCTCGTCCCCTTCCAAAAAAGAAGAGGAAAGAAAAAAGAGAAAAAAGATCGGATGAATAGCAGCAGCAAATCAAAAATCACTTTATCGATTCTCCTTATTCCCAATACCTAATCGCCTTTTAATGCGAGTATCGCGAGAAGGAAGATTTTTCTCTGTAAAATACAGAATTCTCTCGATCACCGGGAAAGAAACGAACTCGTGTCTCCAATCTCAAAACCTCAAAAGAAAAAGAAAAAGAAAAAAAATCAGATCAATAGCAGCATCGAACCAAAAGCCACTTTATCGATTCTTTTCATTGCCAATGAACTCGCACCCACCTAAACTAGATCCTCTTCTGCCGCTCCTCCACGTGACGACAGAATTTGGCTCGTAGCTTCTGCTGGCCTCCGTTCTACCGCTGTTGCTTCTACCGAGAAACGCAGCCTCCAGATTCTTCCCCGAGATTGGCTTCATGGTATCGCTGGAAACGATCACGATCTCGCTGGATGGTTGCGGAGGTGGTCTCTTGGACGATTCGCCGAAATAGGGGCAGGTACACGGCGGAGGTAACGCGATATCGCCTTCCTGTTTATCGCTCGATTTCCTCTGCGTGCTCGAGGTTTCCTCGTTCGACGAGTTCTTCCGCGAAACGGAACCGCGGCCGAACACTGGCTGCTCGTGGAAGCTGAAAGATCGCTTCCTGGGTGTTCTCGGCGAACCCGATTCCGCCCGTTCCAAATGAGCCTCGTTGAAGGTGGACGCGCGTCGCCGATGCTTCCACGGGGTGGGCGAGCTTAGGTCTTCCGGTATCGAGAGGCTCGTTCGAGAACCGGACGCGCTGCTTCCGCTTTCTCCGCTCCTGGAATGTTAAATAGTCACGGTCAGCATTTCGTGAGATTCTTCGTCGTATCGATACGATATTCGGTTTATACGTGTAATCTGTAACTCGTATGGTAACGCGTAGTAGACAGAATCGTGCGAGTTCTTCGTAGTCGTTTTCGACAAAGTTTAGATACTTCGCTCGAGAGTACAGTGATTTATTATAATAGATTAACATCGTTCGTTATAACCTTCTGCTTTTCTTTTTCTTCCTTTTTCTTTAAACCGAAGATTTACTACGTTGCTGTTGAAAGATGCGCTATTTAATCATCAAAGTTTACGATTTATGGACGCAGTCGGAGTATCATATTTTCCTGCCAACCTCTTCCAGCGATACGATTCGTAGAAAGTAGGTGAAACGAGAGATTCAGTTACGGCGGACTAGTGGTTTTTCAAACTTTCCTTCCTTTCTATAGCAACTTTCATTATCGATCAACATATATTTTATCGATTCAAAGTATAATAGCTCGCAGCTACTGGAAACCGAGCATCGTATCGGTGCATCCTAGAGGCACTAGAGAAATGTACAATAATTCGTGGAACGTGACACAGGACGATGCTCGCGTTCCATCCCGATGGAAAGCGTTCTCGAAAGGTAGTGCATTTTTACGTCCAACTTCTCATTTTTTTCCTTTCCTTTCGCCCTGTCTGTATGGAGCGCGGTAATGGATCGCGTGGATTGAAAAAAAGAAAAAAAAAAAAAAAATACAGGAACGGTACAACCTCTCGACGAAAAAGGCCGACGAATGCCGCTATAAATCGGACATATATGAAACGCAGCTGCGCCAGCCACTTTTGACGCGTTCTATCCATTATTGGGGATCAACCAGCCATTATTGCATGCCACGAACCAAAGGCAAAGGCGCCGATGAAGCTCGGTTTCATCGCGAGCAACGCCAGTTCGAACGAGTCGTGGCTCTTGAACGAATCGAGTCTCGAACGAATTAGAATTAAAACGAGCGGAGTCGCAAAGGCTTCCGACACGACCAACGGTATGTTTGGAATTGAAAACGAGTTGGAATTAAAGCGAGCGAACTTGTGCGGGATTTCTGTTCGGCCGATAGCGAATTTGGAATTCGAAATACGTTGGGATCGAAGTTCTCGCAGCGAAGGTTCGTCGAACGGTCGAATCGAGTCAACGCGTGTTTCGGGTCGAATGGAAATTCGGTCGGATCGAGAATGGAGGAAGACGGGAAGAAATTAAAAATAAAGAAAATGATGATCGAAACGGCGATGTAACTTCGAAACGTTGGAAGCAGGTGGCAGTGAAATTGAAAAGAATGAATTCGGAGACTTGAAAAGTTGAAACGGAGAGATGGATTGGCATTAAGACTGGATAAACTTGAAAATGGAATTAAAGTTAAGAGAGGAGAAGGCGAAAGAAAGAAACGCGGAGGAGAATGAATTTAAAAATATCGGGACTCGGATGAGTTTGAAGTTTAAAGTAAGAAACGAGTTTCAAGTTTAAGATAAGATAAATTCCGGCGATACTCGCGTCGTAACCGAAGAAAGTTGTCGAGAAGGAAAATGAGAATGCCGAGAATCATATTCTTTTAGTAGATTAAGCCGTCTGAACTGTCAAAGCTTCGGATATATTCCGATAATCTGCCTCGTCTTGCGTGAAACAAGAAATTCGTAATACAAAATTGGGTAAAAACAGGGAATCTGCTCTATACGGGACAGGAATGTTCAGATCTCGATAACGTATAATCTTTTTTCTATATCTCCGGCAAAGTTATTTAATAATAGCCGCCGGCTATTACGAAATATGTACTGTACAATACTATCGTCGAAGATTCTTCATCCAGTCCATGCGGCTTTTCATTCTCCCGGAAGCCTGATTATTGCAAGGAATTCTTCGAATAACTTTCTCCGTATTTTTAAAATTCCACGGGAAACTTTCATTACAACGATATCAATTTCATAATAGCGTTAGCATTACCGTTCGAAGCAAGGCATCGAGAGAAAAGACACGTCGAACGACAACGAAGTACTCAACCACTGAGAAATATATGTCAAGTTACGCGAAAGTATATGTCGTCGAAACTAATCCAAAGTGCGTAATTACTTCGTGTAACGATCGATAGGTAAAACAATTTTCTACCGATTTTACAATTTTCTGCCCTACTTTTTCAATCGCGTTCTCGAAACCACGAATTTGCATAAAAATCTATCGACCACTTATTAGAAGGAAAGACAACGCGAAGGAATAACAGTTTTCTGAAGCAAAATGGTGTCGATTGGTGGAGAAATGGATGGCGTGTAATAGATGAAAAATGGGGACAGGTGGGGAAACATCGGTGCAGAAATTTTTCAGCTGCTCGATGGCTTGATAGAACGATTCCCAACACTTTCGAAATTGAAACTGGAATAGGATATTGTTACCGAAATCGATCGTTGAATGATCGTTGACCAAGGTCTTCCTATTCGCTCGACCAACGCGATTGATTGAAGATGCTTCGAGTGCTTGTGGCAAAATCAAAACGCGAACGTATCCGATCCAGCGACACTTCACATTTTTCTCTTCGATCGGATATATTTCAATGGCAGGCATTCACCCGTTCGTTTTACAGACGAGCACGTCGATGATCCAAGGAGAAGTCATTGGAATGTTTTTTCCAATGGAACTTTCAAGCTGTCGTCGTGTCATCTGTTATCGGGAAATGTAAAGTTTCGCAGCATTTGCAATTAAAAGTGCGAATTTTATCTGCGACTATAGTCGAAACGTTGTGCGGAATCGCGTCAAATCGAGTTCGTCAAATTGTTCGCCACTTGTTCGAACGAACCACGTCCATTGACGTAACTCGGAGTCACTGGTGAAAAAAAAAGAAAAAAGAAAAAAAAAAAAGAAAAAACAGGGAATGATTTAAAAAGATTGAAAAAGGGAAAATGCAGGAAATAAACATGGGCGGAAGGGCGAGGGAAGAAGCGAACGGAAAGGTCGTTCCGCGCCAGGAAAGCCATTATATATGGTGGTTCCAGGCCTCGCTAGTGGATCGCACTTAGCTGCTGGGCATTCAAAGTGCAAAACGGGCCGGTGGCCACTTAAGTAAACTGCTCTTACCTACCTGGGGCACTCTAATAAAGGAATGCACTTAGTCGTATCCACAAAGGATTCGTGTCGTAGCTTCGTGCTTTGCTCGTCACTTTGAAGCTCTTTGAAGGGCCAAAAGTTCGGGAGAACTTGGTCGTGTCTGGTAATTGTCCTGGAAACGGCAGCCTCCTTTTTCTATCCATCCGGCAAAGCTTTCTTGCCGAGAGAAAGAGAGACAAAAGGTCTGTCCGTATCATTGTTCTCGAAATAACGATTCAATTAATTCCACGCAAACGGATTCTTTGTTTCTTGCCGTGCAACATGCTTCGTGCGCTTCTTGCCACACCGACCAGTTTCCAGCCTTTTATTCTACTAAACCGTACGAAGCTTAATATACTTGCGCCTTATTAATCGCTATTGTAAATCCTATAATAAATAATATTTATTGCACGATAATACGACGTTAAGTGGTACGATAACGCTTGCGAAACTATAGCCGTTGTAACGCGCCAGAGTATATGATATATGCAAAGTATATTGCTCGTTACAACGCTTAATGCGTTACACAAATGTCCACGTGCCGTTTTTCTAATTGTATTTGTAAAAGTACGAATTTGCATGAATATCTACGCGGTCTATCTATTACAAGTTCGCCCGATAATTTTCTTGCCCTTTGGGTGTAAAAAGTGTGGCCGCATTAAACGCCAATATTTCACCGTGAAATCCCTCGGGCAAGCAATCTACGCTAATAATTGGCAAATACGGCACCTAATTCCCAATAGCGGTCAAGAGCCACATATTTCAGACCGGTGTGACGCGAAGTATTAGCGAACCGTCTCACGGTCCATACTTCATCGAAGGACGCTTAACGTCTGCATGCCGAGAACGCTTGAGGCAGCGTGAACTTGCGATATTATCGGTGAACGCGACCGCTTCGCAGCCAGGCGAAATGTGGTCACGTCGGCATGTTTCGTCGCTACCGCGTTCGACAAGTTACCTCGTATCCTTGATCGACAGTTTCGAGCAGAGGATCGAAGCAGCCCCGAAGCATTACCTCTTCGTTTCCTTCCAACTGACCTGAATTCGTTAAGATTACCCGTTACGTTGTTACGAGCTGGTGGAACAACGATTCCAGAGATTTTACCTACTCTTCAGCAATGCAACTTGAGATTGATTTAAGCGATTCCCGACAAACGTTGGTTCTTCATTTCTTCCAGTTTTCTTCCTTTCTTGCTATTCGCTTCCGGTTAATTGTTTGCAGGCGAAGCTTTTCGATTTTCTACAGCTGCCTTTTTCACCTTTGATCACAATTTAGGAATATTGCCGTGTATCGCTGTGTCGTGAATGATGTTGTCAAACGTATTATTATATGATATATTCTGTTGGTTCTTTACTCGTTATTTCTAATTAGTAAATTAAAGTTCCTGGCCTTTTCCTGGATCTATTTTTTTTTTATTTTTGTTACACCATTATCGTATAATATTACGTATTCTACGATCGTTATGTCATCAGATAATTTTATCCTGATCGTCTTCAATGTGTTCTAACTAGCAGTTTCTATTTTTATGTGATTTTATAGACGTGGCAATGTTGTGCGAAATAATTTGTTGAATATAAATACGATGGTGCCGCTTAGTTGTCCTGTTTTCTCTCTTATCTGTGCCTGTCTCGTCCTATTGTAAGATGCAGAGGTAGAGAATGCAAACTAGCGCACTGCGTTTGAATATGTTTTTCAGAGCAGAAGAAATGGCAAAGAAAGATCGACGAAAGAAACGTTGAAGGGGTGTTTCGAATACACACGCTCGTATATACATATATATGTATGTAAAGTATACAAACGATATATAACTATAATTCTAAAGCAGGATTGAGTCGAAAAGAATAAAAACGGCTGAACTGTCGACTAAGCTAATTTACAGCGGGAAAAATATATTCCGGAAATGTTATAAAATGTTATACCGACGAAGTTTAAAAACTTGGTCGTATTAATAATCGAGAAATTATTATTTAAACAACGACGAACAATAACGACGATTTTGCGACGTTCGAGCAAAGATTCGTCGATTCATCTTCACCGCCAAATCTCTCGATAAATAATCCCATTTTCAATCTGAAACTCAACACTTTTCTCCTTACACTTTTCCTCGTTCCCGTAAACTTTCGTCGTAGTGTCTCCTAGCGATCTCAGCTAAATTCCCTCGTGAATTTTTCCCCATCCACGTTTCCACGATCCGGCAACATCCAACTGAATTCCCTGTTCAGTTAGCCGTAGGGCCCAGAACAGTAACGAATAGCCAATTTCCGTGGCGGGAATAACGCCCCATTTGTGCGGCCAACTCTATCTTCACTTACGCGTCATTGGAAGTAGATCAGCCTAGACGACGATGCCTTGAACATCGAACGACGTCGACTTCGAATAGGAAAAGACCCATTGAAAGTGGTATCTCGTGTACAAGTGTTGCTGCAAGTATTCGAACGCGTATCGCAGAAAATTTTCATGCACACGCTGTATCGTGTTGTGTAAAATATTTTGAAATTTCATTAGTGTTAGGACGACGACTATATTGATATATATGGAACCAATTTGAAAATGTACGTGGAAGATTGGAAGGTACTTATTGCAAACATGTATTTGGCAAAGAATTAGTATGTAGGGAAATTTACATTTTTTCGAGAATCCATTTTACGCATCGTTTAGGAGACTAATTCTTTTAACTTGTAAAAAAAAAAAAAAACAGACCGTTTAGTGGAATTTAAAAAAAATTACAATATTTTGAAGGGTGCGTGCTAAGGTTTGTTCGTTGCTGTACGTCGTAGGTTCCATCTAATTTAACACTAATCACGATAACCAAGCTTCGTTATAGCGCTAACGAAATTTCAAAACATTTGCTATAGCACAAGGTATCGGTGAAAGGTTGCCATAAATGTTTAAATATTTTAGTCAAACGCTGTTTATTGCCGTTTAGAAGAACTCGTATAGGAGAAGAATATCTTTTTCAGAGGAGCGATTTAATTATCAAACTGTCATTCGGTAGACCGTAACAAACCTCGTGAAAGTAGCCTCCTGACAATATACAACTAGCGATACGCTTAAATATCAATTAGAAATGAAAAAGAATCGTGTTCGAGCGTCTTTAAATTAAATTGAATAAAAATTTCCCATCGCGTAATAAAATTATGCCCATAAAACTGGCGAATCTCTCAGACGAGAAGCACGAAGAAATCTTCGATGAACTTTCCTGAGAAAGGAGCTTCTCCCAATCCGAGGCAGCTTTATCAACTCGAATCGCGACTACGTCGACAGGGGTATCAGTTCGTGAAACCGTGTTCGATCCGAGATATCAACGGCGCAGCCAATCTCCACGTGGAATACGAGACGCGAAAAAACGTACGTGACGCGAGAATGAGAAATATTCCGCGGCCCTCGTAAATCTGCCGCGTTTCCCGCTGCTCCTTCCGACGGGTACCCCGAAGGGAGCCACGGAAAGCATCCGTAAATCGGAATCGCGATCCCGTGCACTCTCACGCCTGGAGAATATTTTCCAGTTGGATGCAGTTCGCCGCGGTGACAGTTGTTTCTCGAAGGAAACTGCGATCGACCAAGCGATCTGCCGAGCGTGAAGTATCGTTTGATGTTTTATCTTGCAACGTGACTGAGAAAACTTCTATATTTACGGTGAAATCGACGCTTCCAGGTCGTTCTACAATTTTATTCGAATGTATTTCAGGTTCGTGTTAAGGTGGTACGAGGTCGAATGGAGTTTGATGTTGCTTTAGGTTTGTAGATGTCGTGCCATTTGCCTACGAAAAATTTCTTTCTTTGTGCAAGGTTTATGGTTATCGGAGGCTTTCTTTTCTCGTGGAAGAGCATGTTCGAAGATTGAAATTCGACGTTCCGTATTAATGGTTGAAAAGTATGACGTAAAATGATAGAATCGGTGCTTGGTTTGTACTTTAATCAGTGCAATCGTATTGTACGATATTCTAGCTTCGCGTTTCCATACATCGAACATCGACGTGGTGTAGAAATATGGGTGCGAAATTCGCAGTATACGATACTATCGTAACCTTACCCGTGTCGAAAGCTGCACCGATGCGATTGTTGCTGTTGCTGATGATGCTGGAGCGAGTGTTGAGGCGTGGACCTTGGCGTTCCCATAGGAGTGGGGCTTCCAGGGCTGGCGATGCCCTCCAAACCTCTGGATAACTTGAGCATTTCGGCGCCAAAGGCGTGAAGAGCGAACATCGCCGACGGCGGCGGTTCGCTTTCCGGAAGCCAAAGTTCGTGGGTGTCCAGCGTTGTCAGCTCGGTGTCGGTCGACGTACCGGAAGTGTGCTGCGGCGTACCGCCGCTTCCGGCCGAGCTTTTACTCAACAGGAACCGCTTCCAGGTCCCTCGTCTGTCTAAACCTACGGATGCAAAGAAAAGCCGGCTAATTAGAACTTTTATCTGCCCCAACTTATGACATGTAGATGTCTACGACTTTGTAAATCTTTATTTATTTAATAAATTTACGAAAAATAAGATTTCTCGATCGAAGGTGATGATGATGATCGAGTTGGGTGCTGATTGTGTGCTTGGATAACGCGAAATCGACAGAGGAATTGTTCAGTGCGATCAATTTAGCTTCTAAAGGACTCGTATATGTTTCGTGGCAGAAGGATCGTCGACTGCTATGGCGTAAACTCAGCAGACGGGTGAAAATTAAGATATCAGAAAATAAGAGATAAAATAAGAGATCAGAAACTACAGTCCTCTGTAGTTTCGTTTCTGAATCGGTTGATTTTTGCTCGCGACTGCACCGCCTCTTTTGTATCCCGTGTCTCCGTGTCTGTATCGATTAATTCGGTCTGACCGATTATTCGGAAGCGTCCTTTTTAGCATACCGTGTCACGTCCGCGACTTGTGCATAATGGGCCACGATTTGCATGCCCTCGCGTACGTCGAAATTTCTTATCGTTGTCAACGAATGGGCGGCGCTGGATGCCGAAGGAAGCGAAAAGGAGCACCATGCTTTCGATTGGCAAAGAAAAATGTCGCGCGAGTTGCGCCAAACGACTGATCGACGGGGCTAAACGATCGTTTTTAATCCTTCGTCCATTTTCAACGCTGATGGAAGAGGCGGTTCGCTCTTCCCCGAGATAAATGTGACGCGCTCTCGTAAAAAGGGGTTAAGATGGAAAAAAATCGATTTTGACGTTTTCACGTCTTCTTTTTCTTTTCTCTTATCGGCAAAGGTACGCGTTCTTTGCAACGAGATCGACCCCAGTTTCCTCGCATAATTATTGAATACTTCGCAATTGAAGATTGGAATTATAGGTCAATAACGAAAGCAGACAATCGTTTGTTCTATTTATTAAAGTTACGAAACGTCTTCAGAAAGTCACTTTCTTCGTTTCGTCTTAACGTGTTTCTCGTTTTCGCGTCAATCAAAGTATATTAATATATTAGCTGACTCGATATACGATGTTTCGAAACCGATGCATCGATCGTTCTTTTTTGGTACTGAAACACAGCATTCATTTGGCTCGAAAATACCAGTGTCACCCACTACATATTTCAAAGCCAGATTTGTAATTTATTTCGTCCGATATAACCACGAATGGAGGATTCCCGAAGCTCGAAACTGTGCAACGTGGAGCAGGGATTGACAGTTAATTTCCTTCTTTCGATTCGGAAAAACAGTTGGTATGCATTTTAAAGCAATACGTTGCTGCAGAAATATTATCTAAGGGAAGGAATAGGTCATCTGGTTTTGCGCACGACTATTTGAAAACCGTACTCATCTTCGTTTTCCTAATCTAAGCTACGTATCTACATCTTTTATTAAATTGGAAAACATTTTACATTAATCAACGTTTTCAATAAATGTAATATTATATCGTAAAGTTTGTAACTAATTATAATCTTCTTTCTCGCGATCGAAAAGAATTGCAGTTACAGAGGGGACATTAGAGTGAGCTCTTGAATTAAACTTCGTTAAACTTGAAACCAGATTTGATTAAAGTAAATTAAACTGTAAATTAAAAACCGGTAAGCATTTCTGTAGTTATCCTACAATCAAATTAAATTCTGTATATAGATGATTAACTGTTCTAAAACCTGACCAAAGTATTATAGATTCACTCGAAGGAATCTAGAGCGGCCTGATTTCTGACAGTTCTTAAAACGGCGCCTTTTGTTTCACCGACACTTTTGGCGCACGTTGCAAAACACGAACGATCAATTTGCAAGTGAAATCGGCCGATGCAAATGTTTCAGTCGAAAGAGGCGTCGTTTTGCGTCCCAATTTGCGCCACATAGCCTCACGAAACTTTTCCAGCGTTCTTTGCAATTTTCTAGACTTTTCTCAACAACGACAGAAATCTCTCCTTTTTCCTCTAGAAAAATTGTCAATCTCCGGACTACTGTAACTTCGTGAGATAAAAAAGAGCGTACAACGAGTCTGCCTGAGCTGATTCTAAAGAGTGCAGCCTCTATTTTTCTATCTCTAAACTAAATTTCCCAAAGATCTTTCCACGTAATAGGAGAATAATTAACGACAAATTAAAGTCGTTTTTGAAATTGTACGAATTCGCACGACTCTACGAGATTTAACGAAGCTCTTTTGAAATTCGTTTTAAAATGACTTTGCAAGAGGAACTTTCTCTTGTCGTAGTGAAAAAATGTTAAAAATACCAACAATTTCAACGTACGAAAATATTAATATACGAAGAAGATATTAAAGAGGACGTTTTAACCGAGGAAAGCAGCGTGTAGCTAACACGTAAATTCCCTAGAAATTCCCTAGAGACCTGATGCTGGTAATTAGCGCGTCCCCTCGACAAACGATTTTTCTCACGAGCTCGTTCCATTTTTTTCCCGTGACAACGGAATCTCACTTTGGACGGCTCGAGGGAAGGGAAAGGGTTTAATTTCTTTCACGAAGGAAGCTGCGCCGTCGAACAAAGAGGCCGGCCAATCTATAGAACTCTTAATCGCAATCTCCGCCGAATCGCGCCAAGGCAAAGGCCGGGAAACGTTGCCGGATTACACCGAAATTCTCTGTAATACCCTCTCTCGGCAAGCTCCCCGACAGACACGAACGACACGGAGGCTATTCGCGTTTACGTTCCGTTCGATTCCCTCTGGCTTTGATTAAAAATCGCCCCTTCGCCACGAAAATGTTGTTATCGGTTCCGACTTTGATCCGAGATCAGACGAAATCGGCTAGGATTTTATCGTCTTTTTGCTCGTGATTCTCTTATTTCATTTTCATTTTCTTCTTCCTCCTCTCCATTCCACTTCCTTTTTCCTTGTCTTTTTGTCTGTGAGTGTGTGGTCGTGAATGGGAGCTTGGCTAACATCGATTGACAGAATGGTCGATTATTGGCAGCACTGATTAATGGAAAATTGGAAGGATGATTCGTCGTAATAGAAGCGGACAGACAAGAATTTTTGGCATTTAGTTAATTTAATTGTAGCTCGCAAGTGAAATATCGTTGCGTAATTCTCACGTAGGTGGAGGAAATTCTTTGCTCGCGAAACTAACATCTTTGTTATTTACGATCGCCCTATACAACTTGTATTGTAGCGGAGAATCTAAGACGATCGCTAAGCTTCCAAGTTTTCCGTCGATAAGATATCTTCTTCGTCGGGTTTCAACGCCACCTTTTTTTACCTTCCTTTCTTTTCTTTTTTTTTTCTTCCTTTTTTTCAATTAAAGAACACTTCGTTTTAAAATTTCGCTGTAAAAGCAGCGCGATAACTCGCTTTGTTAAGTTCAGACCCGGAGTAAGGGCGATAAAAAGTGTGGAGTCCGCGAGACAATGCTCGAAAGTAAGTTTGACATTTCATTCTTTCGTTGAAACGCGAGGAAAAACTTCTTGTTTGTCGGGGATAATTCTGGCACGTGGACGAGCAAAATGGAAATGATGTCTGGCGTCAGAGATGGAGGAAAACGGTTAATAATATTTGATCAGGGGAACGTGGGGTGATGATTCATGACGCAATGCCGGCGCTGTAGGTAGAACGAACCCGTAATAATGACAAAGGATGCGTGGAAATTTTATATTGTTGCGTGACTCTCATAAAACAAATTGCAATATCTCCTCTGTTATTTTATTACTTTGATTGTTACTGCATTATTTCTCATGTTTCCTCCTGTTTCCCTTTAAATACTATCTTTTACATTTTGTTTATACCTGTGAATGCAATTTATTAATAGCAATTAAAACGACAGACTGTTTAAATGTCAGAGTATAAACCTTCGATTTTCTATCTTTCGTTTCTATTGTCACGTACCACTGGACGATATTTCACTCGAAGATTATCGCTTTGCAGAAGCTGTCTGATTTTTTTTGACGTTAGAGATTCGTCGACGCGCGAACGTGCCGAACGTCGACGCGTTCCCTTCGAAACGATGAAATATCGTCGACGTAACGTTCTGTCTTTTTACGCCTACGTTTATTCGTTTGCAGTGGGACGAACTGCGGAATTCAACGTGCTCGCCGGTTTCGCGATTTTGCAAATTTTTCCACGCGTTAGATGGCAAACAGCAAGAAAAGCAAAGCTCGACGATATTGCTGACAGCTTGGTAATTTAGATTTACATTGAAAATACATCCGTACGATACAGCCAAGCATAGCTTTTATTCGACAAATTGAAATATTTATTTTATTGGATTTTTATCGAATCAGTCCGACAAGTGAAATGTTAGTTCGGTAAACTTAGCCCGTAAATATCAATATGCAGCATAAATATCATCTTGCTGTGTGTCGTATTAATTCGTACTTTATATTTCCCGTATTTCTCCTATTAATTCACGTTTCCCGTATTTACTATGTTAATTCATATTTTTGTAGTACAGCGATGTTACGGCGATGCAAATAAGAACTTTGACAGTTTGAATTAACAGTTTCAAAATGGTATTCTTTAGCTTCGTAATTATCAAGTTTCAGCTTCGATCTCTACCGCAAAATATGTTTTCGTAATTTCAAATTCTTCTTATAGTAATAAATAAAGGTTCGCGTTAATAAATACAAGAAACTATCTTATGAAAAATAATAGAAAATTGATGTGTATCATTCGAATCCTCAGCTCGTACTCGATACATCTATGACATGTTAATACAACATTTTTGTCTTGTTTTTATTCGTCTTGATATCTAACAAGTCGTTTAATCGCTCTACTGTTAATTTTACTAATTTTCTAGTCATTTTCAAACGATATTAATTTTCATTGCACTCGTAACGTACGTTTAAAGAAACTGAAAAATTCGCCAAGTTCGTTTTTCTTTTTTAATTTTTTTCTCCTTTTTTTTATTTTTTTTTTTTTTTTTAAGGAACTTTCCAATCTCGAAACTTCATAATATGAAATCTAATACTTTCCTTTACTTCATCGTTCGCTTGCTCGAACCGAACTTCCCAAGATACACGAACTTTCTCTTTTAATACCGACATTATAGAAGCACTTCACATTCCATTGCTTTACTGCTCGTTCGAAGAATTTCCAGAGGCTTTTGTAAATAACAGGACAGAAAGGAGTTACATAAACTTTCCTCCTACGAATTACTTCTTCTCCGGTAGATCGATTCGATAGTTCCATTTGAAAATCGATAACCTGCAGCCAGTCGGCCAACTTCTTCGAAATACATAATCGGTTAACCATAAGCAACAGGCAGTCACGTAGAAACTTCTGGCCTTTTATAAGCATTAAAACTTCTTTCTTGGCCGTAGCTCAATCTGTTTTCTCCACTCTCGAAACAAATAATTGCACAGGTTCCCGTTTTTGCGAATAACGCGTTTATTATAAGCAAAACCCTTGTAAACTTCTACGTATAGAAAAATATTGGAATTTTAGACGCTTGGAAGTTAAAGAGGGCGAACTTTCCGAGAACCTGTCAAAGCACCGTGATGCTGCATCTCGCTTATCTTCCTATCTTTGATCTTACAGTTCGCCTAGTATACTTCGGAATAAGTAATCCAACTCAAATGTTTGTTAATCAGTCTTTATTTTATTTTATTTTATTTTTTTCTGCGTACATTGTCAGAACCTTTTTTTTTATTTTCGAGCGAATACATTTTTAAAAGACTTGAATTAATTTCATGTTTATTAAAAAGTAACGAACGAAATTTATATTCGAAGCATATCATTTTTGTCTGTTTCCACATCTTTCTCAAAGCTCTGCCATATTAAGAGCGTAGGATCGTTCGTAGTGGACATTTGAAATAATTTTTACCACAATTTAGATGACTTGGATGATAGAAAATTGAACGTTTTTCGTAAATTGATATTTATTTCTCCGTTTGGTAGATAACCGAGTGATAATAGCAAAATTTTGACGTCTTCTTCATCGACCCCCCCCTCTCTGTACGTATAACGTAAACGTAAAATACCATAGAAAATCGGACGACGTGTAAAAGGGACGACGAGAAATTTAGAAATTAGAAAGGAAACAGTACGTGATATGAGCGGAGTGCGTTGAAACGGGTGTCGTGGAACGATGGAATCGCGAATGTAGTGGGTCAGTGTACCTGATAATACACTAACCTCCCGAGGGTGGGCCCTGCGGGCCACCCAGCCATCCGGAGGACCAACCTGCAGTTCCTCCTATATTCTGTTGCTGCTTCGCCAACAGTCTGACTGTCAAAGCGTACGTAAGCAACATCACGCCCAGTGGTATGTAAAAGCAGATTATGCTGCCGATCAACTTGTACAGAGGATCCGGTATTTGACACGCGCCGTCCACCAGCACGGAGTCGTCTTCCTGAAACATCGGTATACAGGATTATGCACTTAGTGTCGCGACATTTCGCGTTTAACTTCATCTTTCCATGTTGAATTTGCGAAAAATCCATTTTCTATGGTGTCTTTTTTCTTTGATAAAGAGAAGTTGCATTATTAGCAGTTTGGTTATTTATTTATTTTTTTATATTATCGTATTATATATGAAAAACGACGCGGAGGATGTTTCTACGTGTTTCGTGGTATCTGTTAAGGATCTAAGGATTAATTGGAACCCCGCAAATCTTTTTACTACCTTTGTGTTACACCGAGATTTTTTATTACCTCGAATGTCGTAAACATCGTTGCAATTCCGTTCGCAACTAAGACACGGTGCTAGCAACGAGCGCCTCGATTTATCTTCGCGTTACGTTGAACCGTGTAATCCACGAATTTCCAAATTTCTCGTCGAAATGCCCGTGAGCCCGATCAAAGGACAACCACGTTTCCATTTCACCGTAGATTCGCAACGAATACATTCCTCGCAATCTACTCGCTCGTGACGAGATTCACATCAATATACGGCGAATAGATTCCTCGCAGTCTACTCGCTCGTGACGAGATTCGGCCCGATTCAGAGTGAATAGATTCCTCGCGACCTAACAGCTCCATCCAAACCATGCAATTACGTCAAAAACAACCTTGAAACTGTATGATCGATGCATCTCGCGAATGCATTATCTCAACGAACCATACATCATCTCTCATCCGGTATATAAATCAGTTAATGGAGAGCTTTGTTATTTTTGTTGCAGAACACCGGAGCAATGTCCCAGTGTGGTTTCGTTGCTGGCGGAAAGCTACAATCCTCACGTGAGATACGGCGCAGCGATGGCCTTGGGAATAGCGTGCGCTGGCACAGGCTTGAAGGAGGCCATAGCCCTGTTGGACCCTATGACGAATGATTCGGTGAACTTCGTTCGTCAGGGTGCTCTGATCGCGTCTGCGATGATCTTGATCCAGCAAACCGAGGCGACGTGTGCCCGCGTCAAAGATTTCAGGGCGTTGTACGCGAAGGTCGTCGTGGACAAACACGAGGACGTAATGGCGAAGTTCGGCGCTATCTTGGCCCAGGGTATCATCGACGCTGGTGAGTTTTGAAACGACGTTCATTCTCTTTCGTTGCCGTCATCTTAGATCGCGGATGTTCGTGCAAATTCAGATTTTTATGCTCGCACTTAGAGAAATGAAACGCGAGCAGAGGTTTGTTCTGCGTATTAAATACTATAGCGAGCATTATGATATATCTTCGTTCTTAAATCTCCCACAGGCGCAAAGCTATCCGCGGTCTACTTAAATTTCGATCTCATCTTTGTTTCACAACGAATTCGAATCGCTTTTGAACTTGAAAGCGCAACGTACAAATGCGCGCGTAATTAGAGAGAATTTATAAAATATCCAAAGTATAGTGCTCTCTATGATAGCGGGTAGCTAACGCAATGTTCTATCGAGATTCTAATTGCTTAATTATGCTGTGAAAATTATGGATTTGCGTACAAGTCCTCAGTGTACGTATCGTGTAGGCAACGACTCGGTCCGATTTTTCTCAAACTTGAGAAATTTCACCAACGATAGGGAGATAGAATTCGGCGAAGAATCAGTCGATGAAAGGGCTAGGGTGAAATTGGACGATACTCGATAAGTCTTCTTAGCACGGAAATATAATACAGATGGACGATCAAAGGTTCTTATTACGAAGCTTGTCCTCTCGTCGACGGGAAATAGCGAAATCGAAACTTCTCCGTTTATCGTTGCAGCGTCGGTTGTTGCGACGTTGTTTGAGGGATAAGTTACAAGCTGATCGCTTCCTTTTGAAGTGTCTGATACGTTCGATGTGTCTGGATGATTGCGGATTTGTTTTATCGCAGTGCAGGTTATTTTTCAGTTCCGATGCTTTCGATATCGTGGAACAACTGAGTTACGAGTTTCTTTGTAACGCGAAGAAATAGTTTTTTTTTTTTTGGTAATGGAAGGTCTCGAGCAGAATATTATTCGAAAGAAATATTGCAATTCTTTTTTAACGTAATACAGGAATTTATTAAAATTTATGATATGGGGCGATTTTCCTTTTAAAACGTGAAACCCATGTGGCAGTTTTACGTATTGGACTTCGAGAATCGTACAGGTACTCCAAGTATTATATTAAGTTGTCTGGAGAGTGTCTTTCTTTCGCGTTTTTTACAACAGTGCAGCTTCGTACAAACGTGAAACCAAATGCGTGAAATGTCGCGGTGTTTATCTCAACAGAACAAAATGGATCGTATGAAAATAATATAAAAGAAAAAACGTTGTACGTCTATTATTTCCTCATAAAACGAAAGAAACTTTTCGGGCAACCTAATAATTCATAAAGGAAACTAATTAGTGTATCGTGGTACACAATGGAACGAGAAAGAAGACTTAAGTTGTACGAGTTACGTGTAGCAATTGCGCATTGTTATTGCAAATGTATTATTGCCACTAAAAGTCTAAATATATGCGAAACGGATTCTCTATCTCTATTTTAAACAATAATGGAGCGAAATAGTTCAACTAGGGAATTACACTTGAAGAAGTTGGGTCATAAATTTGATCAAGGCAGGCGAACTAATTAACTTGTCCACCGTGTTTTCCCTGCAAATGTGTAATTTATCGTCTGCAGGTAAGGCAATAGCAATTATTTAAACATCTTTTAATTGCTTATTAATGGAACGCGAGCGTTCCTAATGAATTTATGAGAGGGTTAAAGACTGCAAAAATATACAGAACGCACACACTGTACGAAAGGTCCGCTATTTATTGCATTAGGTCGCAACGTATTAAACGTGCAATCTTGAACATGTTCGTATCGACGACGTAAGGCGTAGAGTATAAATTGAATTGAAGGATTCTGAAATTAAGCGATCTATTTTCTAATCACTTATAACCCAACGATATCATAAGAGAACATCCTAAACTTCAAAACATATCTACAAAGACAATACCTACTTATGGAAATATCGCGTGACGAAACCGAGATGGTATTAAACGCGTTAGTTTATTAAAGAGACGAGCGATAAGATTATAATAGTCGGTGTATATTAAAAATCACTTCGAGTACGAGTACAGAAATAGTGTTCGTCGATTGTAATCGTCGCTCTAAACACTCTCCCACCTAGAGAACATGTTCGTCTATTTCTATCGACCAGTGAACTTAGAAAAAGTTCAAATGTGATTCCTGTTGACGATAACTCACAACGGCGATAATGTTTTTGTCCGGAGTTCGTTTATTCTTGAAGCTCGCGAATGAAAACAACGTTGACGCTCTAAGGCACAATAATATGAGTCACTGCCGATTCGAATCGTCCGATGACTCACGTGCCGCTACAAAACAATTCAATATCTTTCGCGAAAGAAAACATTTGAAAAACTGCCGCGACATAGTTGGATATCTCGCGAGTTACGATACATTTATTTATTTATTAAACGAAGAGAATCTTTGGCTAGGCCCCATTTCTTCGATGCTCATAAAAATATGAATTTGCATATTCAATATTCGCTTGTACGTAAGAATGATAATGGTTCCAGGTGGCCGAAACGTGACGGTATCGCTGCAATCAAGAACAGGTCACACGAACATGCTGGCAGTGGTCGGTGCATTAGTATTCACCCAGTACTGGTATTGGTTCCCATTGGCCCATTGCTTGGCTCTGGCCTTTACTCCGACTTGTATAATCGCTCTGAATGCTCAACTAAAGATGCCAAAGCTGGAAATTCGTTCGAACGCCAGGCCAAGCGTCTATGCCTATCCCGCGCCTCTCGAAGAGAAGAAACGCGAGGAAAGAGAGAAGATCACGACCGCTGTCCTCAGCATCGCTGCCAGAGCTCGTAGACGTGAATCCGAGAGGCGTGCTCGCGATTCTCACGAAAAAATGGAAGTGGTGAGTTCGAACAATTTTCTCGAATATTTCGTCGTTCAGTCGTCGAGCGGTTGTCGTATTGTCAACATTGATCGGGTTCGTAGAGTCACGAGCGAGAGGTTGAGAGAGGGGATCACAAATAGTGGGGAAATTTTGAAGTTGAGAAATTAGTGGACGAAACTAAACTTAGATATTAAAGTGCTAAGATATTAAAATACGTAAGATATATTATATGTATTTTTAAAGGCTTAAAGTTCCGGATAAATAAACCTCTCGTACACGGTTTTCGGTGCTTATCTGGTTTTTAAAAAACGATGCACTTGTATCCCACTTTTCCACTAAGCCCTCAAACAGTCTCGCAGATATCTTTGATAAATCTCAGAACTCTTCACAATTTTCCTTCCACTCGTCTCGCTTATGCGATGTTACCTCCGCTCCTTGCACGATTTTCTTTCCAGATAATCGTAACTGATTATCTCTCCGGGTCATCCGTTTTCCTAGAGCGAAGACCAATCTCTTAACGCACCGACTCGCCGCAAAGCCAGATAAACGATGCTTCTACAGGCTGGAATTGCTTCCTTCTTTTTTTTATTTTCGTCGTTTAATTTTTAATCGCAGGATCCGCCAGAGACAACGAAGGAGACTGTCGAGGCGGCGGCCAAGGAGAAAGAAGAGAAGAAGAAAGAGAAGGAGCCAGCGAAGGAAGTGAAAGAAACGAAGGAAAAAGTGGAGAAGAAGGGCAAGGACGAGGGCGAGAAAACGACAGAGAAGGAGAAAAAGGAAGCTGAGCCTAACTTCGAGATCCTTCAGAATCCGGCTCGCGTGCTGAGACAACAGCTGAAAGTGATACAATTGGTAGAGGGTAGTCATTACGCGCCTGTCAAGGACATTCAGATCGGCGGTATCGTCATGGTGAAGCACATTCAATCGGATACCGAAGAGGAACTCGTGGAACCAGTAGCCGGTAAGTCGATACGTTTTAAAGAAATTGTTTCTCTGCGATGACACCGAAAATGGCCATTAAGTTTTTGAGAAAATCGTTTTATTATCACATTTATTTCTGTCTTTATATATAAGTTAAGTTACGCATTAGGGAAACGCAGTTAAAGAAGAATTTAAACGAAGAATACATTTATTTCGTCGTTTCTGTTGGAACGTATCGAAAATGTAGCAAAATGGAAATTATTTCAGCAGGATGAAATGAAATTGATTGAACACACACGATAACGATACACATTCGTGAAATACCAATTTAAACGTATTTACTGTTTATCACGAGTAACAACATCTACAACGATGAACATAAGAATAAGTCTGATGTAACGAATGTTTGACAGAATTGCCCAAGAGTTTGACAATTCGATTGACGAGTTAACTCGTCTTCCACGGTTATCAGGTTATACGTTGTTATACTTTGAAAATTACATTTCTCCTTTATTCACATTCTCGTTGACATAGTTCTAAGTTAGCAGATTCTTCCCTCTTCTGTTCCTCGGAAGAAAATTTCGCACCGATAAACGTCAAGAAACCTTCACACGAAACAGGCAAAGCGAACTTCAATATTTGTCTCGCGAATAAGAACTTTCTAAAATCCAAAAGGTAGATATTTTGCCCACAAAATGTCTCACGCGGTTTTCCAACGTTCAGAACTAAGAAACTCGTTCATGGAATTTCTTAATCGATAGATGAGCTTCCTGGAAGTCAAACTCATCGACTATATTCTTTGCGTCTCAAATTTTCTTTGCTTGTAAAAATTATCGTGGAAAGCCAATTACTGTCTTGTCGTCAGTCGATTGTCTGTAGCGCTCGCCGAATTGATTCGCTTTTCAAGAAAGCTTATCGTCGCTTTAGGTTCGATTATGGTCGTTATGTTCCAGCTTATGGCCCTCATCCGGAAGAAGAGCAAGAAGCGGAACCCCCAGAGCCATTCGAATATACCGAAGATTAAATGGCGTGTGGCAGAAATTCTTCTTGTGGCTCTATCGACGCAACACGGATCATTCGTTCACGCTACGCACTATAGTTCACTGTTGATAGAAGCAACACGGGAAAAATACTATGGCCATTTCCTCTCCGATTCATGTAACGCCTACAGCAACACCTCCTATCTCTTATTTTTTGTATAGTTAATTTTATCATCGTTAAGCGGCAAATTCTCGACATCGTTTACTGTATACGGTTTACAACTGCTGTTTCATTCGAGTTTTAATAAATATATTATTTGGTCTAACCGCATATACGTGTATGTGTTATTAATCCAAAGCTCGTTCTCGTTTTAATATGACCGAAAATTGCGGAAAAATGCGCATACGAGAGAATTCTGTGGATAGTTGTATAAATTTTCAGTCAGAGATTTTGTTCGTTCGCGTGTTAACTTCGTGCTAAATTTCCATAGTTTTTTAAGTAAATGTATTGCAAAGTTCAAAGCAACTTTTTGAAAAATCTCGGAATTTTTTTTTCCATTCTCGCTATATGGATAGAGGATTGAAAGCTGGGGATTTAACTTTACATAGATTCTTTTTGCAACTAGTTTTACGTTGCACGCAATTCTTGACACTCAGGTTTTACGTTTACAGGGTTCTTTTTAATTATTTTAGTGCATACAAAGGATCTACGATACGTTTTATGAAATAAACGAAGATAATTTTAATAATTCACCTCGTAATTAATAATGAAACGAAATTAACGATTAATAAAAGAAGGTTTCCGATGAATAATTTCTACCGTAACAATATTTTAACAATTTCTTGAAGTAAAGCACTAAAAGGTAAGTGGATTTTACAAAATTTTCACGTAATGCTTCCATTACTTATTCTGTCTTCATTCCACGCATTATCTTTTCTGTTGCTTATCGTGGACTATTTTCAATAATCTCTTTTAAAATAGCATTTCGATATATTTTCCGGCTTTTCTGCCGACTTATCTTCCAACGTAATATCATGACTCTTGAATTCGACAAATCAACATTTACATAAGCTTCTTCAAGCGGTGAATTTATATTTTCAGCAGCTGTTACGATACGCTTTCAAAGTCGAAACTCATAAAAAAGTTACGCCAGTATCCTGTTGATTCATGACGTCGAATAATGAAGTTCTAACAACTTTATTTTAAATCTTCTAAATATTCAACAGCCGTGCATTGTATTGGATTTTTTCCTCTCCTTTAACCAGCTTATATTAACCAAATATCTGACAAAATTTCGAATACGATTAAACTTTCCACAAATAAAATTTCATATGCACGAAAGTAATATGTATGATGATATACGTTATATTGCTTTTGCCATTATACCATCTAGATTATTTTCTTCTCAAGGTTACATATCCCCAAGTTAACGATTCTGGTGCACGATTTTTAGCGCGAACCTTGCCAGCTAAATTAATACGGAACAAATAGTTGAAAAGCGAAGAATAAATTAACGATAGTGCACCATTTTTCGAATTTTACTTCATTGATCCAAATATTTGGTTGTCGCGTCACTGCATTCCGAGAACTTACGCTTTCGAGCATAGCATACATACAACAGCAATTTCCTTTGCTCTCATGAATTTTTGACAAAAGAGTTCTCCAAGATAGCAGAATCCTGAGTTGACCTTTTTCGAACTAATCCTACGTTCTACAGAATACATAATACGTGCTGGTCTGAATCGTTTGGTCGATACTGTATTTCATTATATGAGCCAGAAGCCACATTGAACAACTCCATAAATCGAAACACTGCGATAAATGAGCTTATAGAAGAGAGTGATTCGTTTCTTGAAAATGGATTTATTAATCGTCTACCTGGTTAATGAATTAGAAGAATTAATAAAAGAAAGTGAAGATGATTAATTTAGATAATACGTGCGTTAATATGTTAAAGTGGACAGATGTTGTAATATCATCCTAATTACAGTACCACTTGCATTAATTCTGACATACTTCGTACAGTAACTTAAATAGATGTTCCGATGACTTCACAAGAAAACGAGAAACGAGATTGGTATCAGGGACGATTGATCGGATCACGTGTGATTTCTTTCTAAAAAAAAAAAAAAAAAAAAACATCGCGATTCATTTATCCGCCCCTTTATCGATATTCTTCTCTTCGACGAGATATTGGCGTGTCGTATAGAGCGATTGACGAATACCTTCATCCGTAACCTCCATCCAAAACGATCGACTCAACGTTCATCGAACGGTCAGGAAACGAGCGAACATGCCGTTTGAATTCGTGACTCCGTGAGAGGTCTAAACGAGGGTTAGTATCTGCGAGGAAAGAGGCGCGTTTTCGTGGAATAAAAGAGCTCGCTTCATTGTCAGTCACTGATGACAAGACACTGGTCAATCAAACTGCTGGGACCAGTGTCTATACGCGGTTCCGTGAAACTTCGTTTATAAACGCGTGGTGGTAATTTATTAAACGAGATAATCGGAGGTGAAATAAGATTTATAATATTGGGTTGGCAACTAAGTGATTGCGGATTTTGCCAATACCACCTAATGACAATATCTTTTATCCAACTTTTACAAAAGTTCGATTCAGCTCGTTCTGATCTTGCCAATTTAATTCGAGTATCAAGATATATCATTTATCGCTTTCCCCTATACGTAACTGTATTTTTCATGATCGTTCGAGAAGTTTCTTCAATACCACAATCCGCAATCACTTAGTTGCCAACCCAATAGAATAAAGAAGAAAATGTGGCTTGTAGTTTCATTGTTTACTCATCCTATTCGTTTCCTTATCGAGTTTTTATTAAAATTTGATGAAAAAACTTTTCGAACGATCATGAAAAATACAGTTACGTATAGAGGAAAGCGATAAATGATGTATCTTGATACTTGAATCAAATTGGCAAGATCAGAACAGGTTCATTTGAACTTTTGTAAAAGTTGGATAAAAGATATTAGTAAATAGATCATATTTATAGCGTAGGTAGTATATAACAGGCCATTTCAAAATGTGTGGTACTGTACATTTTGTGGAATGAATTATTATCTTAAAAAATTGAACGTTGATTGAAAGATCTCTTTTCATTTATAATATCAAGCTTGTTTACCCATAACCTTTCACTACGTACACGGAAAATGATAGTCTCAATCGAGGCACACTCTCTCGTCCTATTCTATTTCTCTTTTGTCCCTGCTATTATGAAATTCACTATATCCATCGATACATTTCCAAACAAATTTTTTACAAAATATCGATGAAATTTGATACGCAATCACTGGATTCATTTCACTTCTACCTAAATTGTTTTACCGTCAACGAATCCGAGTCTATTAAAAACAGACGGTACAATGATATCAATTTCTATAATAGAACGAAAAAGATTTGAACGTTTTGCGCACAGTATTTCATTTCATATAGGAAATGAATTTTGAAATGGATAAATTTTTATTTTCTAACGCTTTTTGTAATTGTTGACTGGGTCGGACAAATTATAACTATCCTTTCGATTGTTGGTTTCCTGTTTTTAACGCATTGTAATGTTTGAATTTGGTATACATTCCCAATATACGTACATTTGCAAAAGTTAAAATTTGCCATTGCACGTTTACATTCACAAATTTTTATATTAGCAAAGGTCAATTATATAAAGCAATTATATTTTATATTAGCATTTACTGTCGCACTTGGATTTATAAAAATTGAAAATTAAAATTAAATCTAAAGCTCATTTACAGTAGTTAATTTTCAATTCCATGGTTGAATTTTTTCGAATTCCTTTAAATAATATAACAGCCAGTTAACAGAACGATAGATCAAAGCTGTCACTCGACTCAAAACCTGCAATAAATATTTCATAACATTTTAATTTTTGTCTTCAAATATGAATCGTGACAAGAACGCAAGAATTTCCAATTAATGTAGAAAGAACATAGGTTAAAGGTATCCCTGAAGAACTTTTCCAACTTTCCACCAACGACATCGTAAATAAATCATTACGGAAATGAGGTTTCCTTTACGATCGAATTCCCGCGATTTTTTACTACGCAATTTTTGCTCTTTAGTCTTCTGACATGCAGAGTGCGCTGCATGCGGTGATCGCGAACGTACGCGATTCGAGTGCGCGGGTACTAAATGATCTTTTCGTATTTTGCCGTGTCGTACAAAGTGATTTTGCTTTCGAAAATGTCTTATCACGAAACAGTAACGTTAAATAAACTAAATACTTGAAATTTCACCGGTTAAAAGTGATGTGCGCGTAATGTGTATACCGCGAATCAAATGTAAACACACGGTGGGTGCCATATTGAAAAATTTCGCGCGTTTTGTTGTGTCACAGTACTGTTTCTTAATTTAAATATTCAATATATACAAACATATTACGATGAATCTTTGATTGTTCGAATTAATGTTGCTTCTGAATGATCAGATAATCATTGTGTGATGATCAGGTTCGAAAAATCGTACGATTCCTGTCGCAATGTCAAATTTCACGCGAAGATAATGTGTAATTTATTACGTATTGTTATGTTTGTGTGTTTCAATTATCCTCTTCTCGTCTCGCAGCGTACTTTCTCAATGGTTTTGAGTTGCTAACATGCATCGCGTCTCCTTTAAAGTTCTTTAAAGTAAGGTTAACCTGGTCTTGTGTTTCGTTCATATCATATCGATATTATTTACTGTGTTAAATATTTCTGAATTCTCATTGGTCCTTTCAGAAAGATGTCCTTGCGATGCATTACCTAATCTTCTAGTCAATTATATCGAATATTCTATGGTTTTTAATGCAATCTTATATATTATTCAAACTCGTTAAAATTTTCATTTCGAAACGTGTCGTTAACATAGTGTTCGTGCACAACGCTACAGTGATCTGAATTTCCATTATCGTGTGACAGGATTAACGTAATCGAATGTTCCAGCAACGGGTGTTTGGATAATCGAGGATCCGCTTCACTAATATTTGGTAAGTTTGTAGTTGTTTGGTTATGTGTTATATATGACATAAGTACAACTTACTTTGTAGTTTCAAGAATTAATTTCTACCGAATGAGTCGTTATATATTACACAATATTACTCTCTAATTTCTTCGGTTTCTACAAAAATGAAATATATTATATATTGTATCGATCTAGTATGGAATGTCGACTACTTGAGATGATGAAAGGATAATATATGTCTGGTATTTAATAAAGCAGTTAGGCGGGTTGTAATGTGAAATTAATATTGTTACTCTCATACTTCCTATAAATATGTGTTTAAATAGCTCGTTCGAGAAAATAGAAAGAAATATATGATAATACAAAATAATTGCGAAAATATCTGTACCGCGACGATCAAAAAATTATATAAATAGTTTCCTTCGCTTTAATATTTTCTTCGTTAAAAAATTTTCCGAAAAAAGTAGGATTCTGAGTTAACGTTTCCTTGAAATTCTTGAATTTGATGGAACAGGTAGCGGCAAAGAAATTAAAGTTTAATATTATGCGCGTATAGAATAAAAATATAATTTATTAATAGAGTCGATCTAAATGTTGCGCACTTAACATTTAAAGAAGCCTACATACATTATCGATGAAAATCGACGTGATAATTCACGCGATATAAATATTAATACACATAAAACGAATTTGAATTTTATAAAGTTTTTTTCTCGCGATACTCGATGCATTCTAAATACCTGAATTTGCATTATAATACGAAATTCTTTCCTCCTAATTTTCTTCCTCGAGGCAAAAGTTTCAAGGAAACAGATACTACGGGCAAAATTTGGAATACAATTTTTCCCAATAAAATTCATCGCGCCTGCAAACATTCCGCCGCTTAAAACAACGCCTTGAAATACAAACCATCGATTATTAATTTTACGCGCGGCGTGTTGGCGCCAATTTCGTGCATGCTACGCGTTTCGAGGGAAACGCGCGAATTACCATTCGCAATTCGAATTTCCATAGACGAAACACGGACCGAAATTCATCGTTTCTGCAGCCAGAGCCGTGTATTTGGCTATGAAATGGTTCACGATGTTAACGTTCGAGGATGCAACCGCGCACATTAGATATGTTAGACTGTTTGTGAACGTTTTTTCGTACGTTGCCCGCGTGTATCGAATTTCTCCGGTTCGCGTGAGAATATCCCACGTGTTCAACAAAAAACACTCGCCTTCTTTAGTCGCGTGCATCGCGAAAATACTATTTCTCTCGCTACGGAACAGACTTCTATCGTTTTCGATGTTTTCTCCTCGCGGGAATTACAAAGCCGCGAAGATTGATGACTGTTGGAACGATCGAAATGAAATTATCGGGGATTGGAGATTTAATTGCGTGAAAATTGTTTCTTTTTTTTACAATCTGTAATCTTTTCTTCTGATTTAGAAGAAATATTCCGAGCACGTTATAGTCCATTTATGTAAAATTCGGTATCAACTTTTACATAAATTCTTCTTGAAGCGTTAGTGAGAAAATATTTTTGTTCGAAACGTGGAATGGAAACGCAACGAGGTGGAAATGTAAACCACTAGAAAGATAATAAGTTTATTAGTTAAATATCTCGACCACAGTTGATAAAACGTTCGTACATCGCGATAGAAAAAGAGCATTTTTTAGAAATTTCATTTGTTATAATTTTCATATCTGGTTAAGTTAAAACGCTACGTCGTTCTCATTCCTTTTTCCTCCGAGCATTTCCCACGTATTCTGCATCTTGAACGACTTATTCAAAATAGTGATAGAATAAAAGCGCACACAGACTTTAGAAATATCAAGTTCGTAAGGTATTTCCAATTTTGCTTAAAATTGCACGTACGATAAACTAAGATAAAATAAACTGGAATATAATCTATTGGAACGAAAAATTATTTTTTAATAATTTATTAAAGTAATAGAGATCAGAGTAATTAGGGAAACGATATTTTAAATTTCGCATCTATTTACTTGAATTTCAAATATTACGAAAGATATAGAAGTTTTCAAGGAAGTTTCATCAGTTATATCGTAAACGTGGATTTCGAAAGTTTTTCCCACTTTGCAGAAATACGAATGCTCAACGCTGCATACATAAGTATGTACGTCGATTCTGAATCCAATTTACACTTCTGCCTTTCTTGCTGCTCTCTCAACAACATTTCTTATTAAAAGACGTTTGTGCATTCATGGCATAGAATTTTTATTCCTACCGAGAGATGCCGATAAGAAATGGCGAAAACAATCCTGTGAAGTGGCAGATGCTCTCGCAAATTGTTTGCAGTTTCGAATTAAGGCGAAGCAACTGCTGGAACAGCAAACGCAAGTAGCGTTTACTTAAGACGAACGAGAAACTTTGCCGAAATCAATGAATTTAAGAATAAATCTATCAAAGTTTTTCCAACAATTTCCTCGATGAATCTCGCGATAACTTACGAATGTTCTTGAATATTCGACTGATAATAAACAGAATTGTAGCAATCACCTGTGAATCATCGCCGGTATCGGTCGAATATTAAATTAAAAAAGAATCAATACAAATTTTTATTACTAAAAAATGTCTATTACTCTGTGGATTAGATTGTAAATTTCCAAAAAAAAAAATCACGTTTTACTTCTGCGGTTTTCGTTCGCATAAACACCTGCACCGCACGCGAAAGGGGTGCGTAAAACGTGTCGTCGTTTCGTTAAAACGACATCCAACCGTAAACGACGAGCATCGGGTGTCCATGGTGCGTTTGGGAATTAATATTGTTCGAATCGCGTTTTAATCCCAGTTGGGTTAATTGGAAGCGCGTTGGTGTGTTCGGTTGTTAGGCCAGCGTGCCACGTTCCCGCACAGAAACCGTGCTACATATTTCAGCGAATTTAATGAGTACACGAGGAGAATAGGAATTAATAGGGCGGAACGGGATAACTTTTCTTGCCATTAAAAATTACAGCTGTTTGCGAGTCTCTCCGTGAGCCGCCAGCCGAGTGCTTTCCGACAGACAAACCCGTAAGCTCGACGAATACATCGCTTCGGTTGTCGTCGATTCGTTTCTTTTTTAGCAAATAAAAAACATGCCTTGCAATGATGTTTGAAAAAATAGAAATTTTTATTCGAAAATTGTACAGGATTGCTGGATCGTATATATACACGTGGCGGATAAAAGAAAATGTAAAATCGAATAATCGAATAAGAACGATCTATTGGATTGGCGACTAAGTGATCGCGGATTTTGTCAATATCACCTAATGACAAAACCCGCAATCACTTAGTTGCCAACCCGATATTAACAGATTCAGCAACAATGTCAGATCTTAGCCGCAGAATTGAATTGTGCGATGCTTTGTTAATGCTATAAAGAGCAGTTCGATGGAAATGATTTACTAATAGAGTGGCGACAATTAGAAATTTAAGACATGGGTGAATCTAGGTCAGAGTTATAACGAAGAGTTAGATCAAAACGAACTACTAATAAATTCATGGCAATTAGCCTGTTTTGATTCCAGTTAGCAATTCTGAATTTCTGATGAGTCTGCGCGCGGTACATAGCAGAGTTTTACATATTAAAGCTAATGGTACGCGATTTTGGCATAGATGAGTTGTATAATAAAACACCATTGGATATCGATTTAAAACACCAAAATTATTTAGTAGCTTGAGAAGAAAAAAAATTGGATTCGAAAGAATTAGAGATTTGCGGCTCTCACAGACGGGAAAAATGTGATTTAAGAAATATAATGCCTAAATAAATTGCATTTATCAATTTTCAAATATATAAACCGCCGCTAGAATATTATTAATTTACCGCTAAAAATAACAAGAAAGATAATTCGTTCATTTAGTTATAAACTGTCTTGTATCAGATTCTATATACGTTTTATTTCCATAATATCGGATTTTTGTAATCGCATGAAAGTACCAGCAAATGATAGGAAATTCAATAGAATTCGATCAAATTAATAAATGCAACAAGAAACGCGGTGGTGTACAAATGCATTTTGTAGCCACTTTACGTTCACAATTCCGTGATATCAACCTCGAATACTTGAACTCTCGTTCATTAAGACTCGATGAAATTATTGTTGCCACCCGGTTAAATCGTCTTTAGGACGAAGACTTTCCCAAGAAGACACTGGCGATCTCATAAAAGATTTCAAGTTCGCCGAACTGGAAAATTAAATCGCAGATAAGACATTTTATGACGAAGGTTGTCGCAGTTAAGACTGTGGTGTTTCCGCGAGTATTTCAGTCGATCGAGTTTCTCATTGGATCGAGAATAGAACGATTCGATCATCCGGAATGTTTCTTACAGTCTCGTTACAATTATCCAGTTTCATTTGACATTTATCGTATTTTGTATTTGCAGGCGATAAAAGTAGAAAGAAAAAAAAATGAAAACGTAACGCGAAATGTCGCAAATACGTTGAACCAACCCAGGCAAATTATATTTTATTAAAAAGCTGCACGTTTATCGTTCTACTGGCGAGGCACGAAATTTGCAGAACGAGATTTCGTAACTAGGTGAATTGGAACTACACCGATGACAGTGGCTTGGATTCCGTAAAAATGTAAATATGAAATTCCGTGAAACATTGGCAGGGAGTTTTGACCTGGAAAATTCAACGACCCAATTTATCATTTAAATTTTCCCACGGAAGGCGTCAGGATTTGGATGTGGAAAATTATCCGCATTTCATTGTCTGCTTCCTTGTTTGTCTACCGTTTTCGTGTTATTTCGTTGTTTGCTTGAAATTTTCTAGAATTTATCGCAGTAGCTATTTTTAACTGGCTGTTAAACGTTTGAAACTGCGCGATGTAATTTATTCTACGAGTGGGATATTTATTACTATCCTCGTACCAACTATTACATATTTATTTCTATCACCTTGTTTAACAGCCATTTTAAAAATTAGAAATAAAGCATAGTTTAATCGATTATAAATATATAAAATTAGAAATAAATAAATAAATAAATTTTTTAAATGTTCATATTAATCAATACAGATCTTCCAATGGTTAATATTTATTTCTGTCGCTGGGTATCATAGAAATCTCTTTAAGTTAAGTTAAATTAGACGTTTTTTAATATTCAATTAGACACCTGTATTTTACAAGCTTCCTCGAGCACGCTTGATTCGGTAAAAAATAATTTCCTTTAGAATATCAACTCTACAGAATTCTTAGTAATTCAATTTCAAGTTGCCACAATTTAATTTGAAATTTGTTTCAAACTTGCGTAAAGGAAGGAAACGTTGTATAATATTTTCCCATTTCTTACGAGAATCTATTTTAAAGCATCCCTTTGTTCGAAATGCAATTGTGATACAAAAGAAACGATCCTATTCCGAATGAGATTTCCAGTAAGAATTAAACAAACTTAAGAAAGTAACGACGAGCGAGACACATCATCCTACGATATTTTGTATACTTTTATTCTTGCCTTTTTATTTTTAATTTCGTCTTAATGCTGGCTTGATCGTAATTAATACTTAGCGGCCGGCACTGTCCCGATAAAATTTGTAATAAAAGTTTGCCATGAGATACATGCAGATAAAATATTTAACATTGGATAGCAACGATATCCTTGAACTCCTTTTCTGCAAAACTTTTCAGAATAATGTTCTTGAAGTGGCTGCCGGTTCTTTGTATTTCATAGATTTTAAAAGCACTTTTATAAGGTAGCCTTCTACACGCATTCAGTTTCTACGATCCTTGTTGGAAATACACGAGCGAAGAAAGAGCTTTATGTTTCGTGTAGCACGAAAAGCCCGTGAAATTCCTGTCGATGGTTTCATAAACGAGTTATTGGAAAACAAAAGCTGTTTAATGCGTTTTTCTTTCCCATCTTTTTATACGCTCGCTCTGATCTAAATTTTCTAATTGATGCCTCATACACTATAAATTATATATTAATTCGAAAGAATACTTTTCTACTTCCTCTTTTGAAACCAAATTATTAAACCAAATTACCACGTGCGTACATCGAGATATCTTCTATTCTATATGTAGTATCGTGGACAAATGGCTTAAGAAATATCGGGTGAACCATAAACAATGTTGCGACAAAGTCTAAGTGCCGACAGGCCTGTCAATGTGTCGTCGGTGCTTCGGTCGAATAATTACGCGGAAGAAAGCCTACGTGACCATGACCTCGGACAAAGGGATGCTTAACACTTTGACTGCCACGTTGGTCATAATGACCGGCCACGGTTTCTCCTGTGACGCAATGGCGGTCATTGGTGACAGGAGGGCTTGAATTTCTTACAATTGTAAAAATTGAATGAAAATTGACAGTTAGGGAATTTTGAATATAACCGATAAATAGAAGATACTTTGAAGTAAAAAGTGCCCCATTGGACGATTAAACATTTTTATTAGAACATCGATAAAAAAAAAAGAGTACAAATCTTGCATCTAACGGTGCATTGTGTTTGCGTCCATATCTTTGAGAGGTAATCTACGAATATTATTATAAACACAGCTTAGAAAATAATCGTAAACGCTGCTTTATAATCGTATAATTGAAGTTACAAGTGTGAACATACCTTGCTATTATATATAGAACGAGCAAATACCGTTTACTAATATCTTCTACACGTTTCAACGATATATTCCATACGTTTTACTTACAAAGAAATAACAAAGGCGAATGGTTTGTCGAAATAAACGAAGCCTCGTTACAATATGTCGCTATCGACTGTTACCAAGGTGCCACGGTGGTCGCCCGTGACCACCAATGAGATAAACGGTCCATTAGGGAAGAACGTGGTCTTACATCGTCAATTTATTATTATTTCGCCATTATATGCTTTGAATAATAAAAATACTCCCGTGGCGTTCTCAGCGAAACATGTGATTTCGGTGTGGCAGTCAAAGTGTTAAGGGAGAAAGACGAATTAATAGTCAGCAGTTGAGTGAGAAGTCGGCGTATTGTCAGCGTTGTCGAGGAGGATGGTGCGCGTGGAAGAGAGCGTTGGAACCGTGGCGACGAGAGTTGTAAATTAACTATTTAATTGTCTTAGTTATAGCACATTATCGTATTGAATTCACGTTAAATAACCATCGTTTCCTGTTTAATATTTCTGAATAAATAAGAGAATCCTACATATATAAACACCATTTCGCCTTGCGGAGAAAAAAAATCCCGAAACACTCTGTATAACGGGTATAAAACGCGTATAAAATGCGTGTATAACGCGTATAGAATGGAATGCCTGGATATCGCGTGTTTTTACGTTTTTACGTAACCCGGCATCGATTGTTTCGTCTTAAGTGTCTCACCTTCGAGTACATGAGACTGAGAGGCAGGCTCATGGCGATGCTCAGTACCCAGACGAAGCTGATTTTCAGCATGACCCGCCGCCTGGTTTTATTCCGGCCGAATTTCATCGGGTACCGTAGACTCAGGTACCGGTCCACGCTTATGGTGCACAAGTGCATGATGCTCGCCGTACATAATAATACGTCCAGGCAGATCCACGCGAGGCAGTAAACTGACGGCAGAGGGAAGTATCCTGTAATAAAAATGAATGTTGCTCTATTAGTCGCGCTGATTATGCAACTCTATTAAATTCAAGCGTCTGATCATTTGCACTTTGCAATATTTTCCTTCGCTACTCGCACCAGCGCAAATTTACCGCGCGAACGTTCTTGTCTTTTAATTAGATTGTTTACGAGTAGTTGTATACGATTAACCAATATCATCGTAATCTACACACCGCGATTAAATTATCTCTCGTCAGGCGTTAGAATTTCATTGTAAAGTCCAGTATACGATTCTATGTCGCATCAAGGAGGAGGGATTTTCGCGTGAAGACGATAAAGGCAAGGCACGAGTTTTCGAAATTTTTGTTAGACTTAGAATTTTTGTTACTGGTTATATAGAACTAGACTCTTTTGAGATGTAAGTATCGTGGATATAGCCGTGAAGTAGAAATGTAATCTTTTTATTTTAATTTTTTTTTATTGTCTACTGTATAGCGTTTGTCACGGACATCCGAATGCAAAGGTTAAGAAATTTTGCTAAAGTCAGGTAGTTTACGTTGGGATGGAACCAATTTTTTGGAGAGAGAAACATGGAACATTGGAAAGTTGCAGCGTTTAGAGGAGAAACGTACTTCTTTTCCAGCAGATAAATAGAGTTGACGTTGTTTAGAAAAGTATTATGAGTAAATAATCGAACAAAAATTGTTCCAATCCCCGGAGAAATTTGCAACAAGATGAATCAGCTTCGTTCGAAATTGATTGATCAATTAGTTTTCCAGTTATCGTGCGCGCCAGTTTGAAAAGTTATTAAACGTGGCGGTATTCAAAAGTTAATAAACCGCAACAAGTATAAATAAATAATCGAATAAAAATTTTGTTCAATCCCTGGCGAAATTTGCAACAAGGTGAACGAGTTTCGTTCCAAATTGATCGATCGATTAGCTTTTTTAGTTATCGTGTACGCCGCAGTTTGAAAAGTTATTAAACGCGACGATGCTATTAAAAAGTTTATAAACCGCAAGAAGAATAAAAAAAAATTACATCCGTCCTTGAGGACCATATTTACAGCCGAAAATGACTATGCAGCGGTCGGCCCAAAAAAAGAAGTTCATAAGGTCACTTTGTTACTCCCCTGAGATTCTCAACACGAATTCACAAACGTTCAAAGTTTCTCGCTATTTTACCGCTAAAATCACGTTTCTTCTGAAAGCTTCGCGAGCCAAGCTGTACGTTCCAACGAAACCAATCTTCCAGAGATCTCAACGAGGATTTTCCCCGCCGGGAGGAACGGCGCAGCCACTCGACAAAATATTTGACGAGCAATTAGGAAGTTCGAATCCGGCGGCTGTGGGTTCCGGCGCCCGCTGTCCGCAAAAAGCGCAAGCTACGCGCCAGGATTGATCGGAATCTCAGTGCGACGATGGCACGTGTGATTTCTCGTTCCGTGTTCGCGAGAGTTTCCGGCGGATCGGATTTCCGGGATCGCTCGGCGCGCGAGCGTCGCTTCGCCCACTCTCGCTTAGCTTTCCACCCTCGCGTTACTCCCCGCCCGCGTTTACTCGCTCAACTTCACCCTGATACTCGCCGTTTTTCGCCACTTTTTACCTCCACGCGGCACGCGAACCGTAAAATAATTTACTGTTAGCGAAATAGTTGGCCAGTTTGCTACAACGAACATCGACTGTCAACGTACCTCGTAGCGTAGATCGATTTTCTTCGAAATTTCCGCCATATTTCCAGTATATTATCCGTTGAAGTAACTACTTTAAGAAAAATTCTACATCTTTATTTACGTATATCAGTAACCTGGAGACTGCTATTACGCAGAAATATTCTAAATAATCTATTTGCATCCAAACGCGAATTAATCCGCGCGCTGCGACTGTCTTCTATAACCAAACGCGGATCATTACGCGCGCTACGACTGCTTTTTATTTTATTCGCTAAGTATTCTTCAGATGTGAGAGATCACGTCTGACCCGTTTGCCAGCATCTCGCCTATATCAGTTTATTATTTTCTAGACAAGTCTTACTTTTGTTGTGAAAATCTTTTTAACTGCCACTAGGAGCAAGTACTGTCAATCTTAATTAAATGTAACAAATTCAAGTGTAAAAAATATTCTAATTCTATAATGTAATTTACATGTAATAACATTATGTATTGACCATTTAACTTCCATTTTAATCCAAATAATTTTTTTTTAAATAAATAATTTTTACTTTTTCCTCTGTCATAAAGAATATAAGATGCGATGTTTGCGAAGTAACATTGTCTACCAATCGTTTTGAACAGTAAATTTTCGATAAACTCCATGAAGAATTTCAATGTCATTTACTGCACCTACGACCGATCGCGCGCGGTGATAGAGACTCGAAGAAAAACTCTACATCTTTATTTACGTATATCCGTGACCTGACCTGGAGACTGCTATTACTCCGAAATATTCTAAATAAGGAGCGGCGCATGTTATTGTATCGAGTAAACATTATGTTTTGGGTTGCAAGGTCTAGGAGCAAAGGAATTAATAAACAGATTTCTATTTATGTTCCCTGTAACCTCCAGCCAAAGCTACAAGCTTCACTTTTTTGGTAATGTCCTTTTGCTATAAATATACGAACGTGCTACCTATCATTCCATTGTCTAGTAACACTAGGAGAGTAAGGATGTGAATCAGCATAAACTTATACATTATACTTATACCTTTAATTATTTCGATATACTTTTCTATTACAAATTCATCCACTCATTGTTCAGTCAACCTCAACCTCAACCTCGACATTATCTATACGTGGGTCGAGTTTTACAAAAAGTTCAAGCCTTACCGAGATGAAGATCTTCGTTCTTAAAGTAGAAACTTTAACGCGTAGTGGCTACAGCGAGCCGCTGTAAAAATGATTTGTCGTTTAATTACGGAGGAACTGTTCTTACAAAAGTTGGAAGAATGCTTTCTTGAAAAAAAATTATATTAATGCTTCATGGCCGTATTTACGTTGTAAAAGGATCTCGTGTAATAACTGGCAGCAGTTGGTGTAAAAGAAATTCATAGAAATCACTTGCTTCTATCGTCGTTGCGCGACAGTTGCTTCTGAAACTCTCAACGCGAATTCGGAAGCGTTTAAACTTTCTCGCTATCTTACGGCTAAAATCACTTTTCTTCTGAAACCTTCGCGAGCCAAGCATTCTCCACGATTTTTTCTCTTTTCTTTCCTCCTTTTTCCAACAAATTCAGCTCCGACCTGGCCGTTTTCGAACGAAAGTAACGTGAAACGCGTAATATCGGTAATTTCGGCGTCTAAGACGTACCGCGATGTGAAGTTCCATCGATTTCTCAATTGTTTGTTGGTGTGTGCGTGTACAGACAGCCAAGAAATTTCTTCCTACGAGAGGAATGTCAGCCATGCGCGAAGAATATGGCTTTCGAGTCTCGGCGTATTTTACTTTTGAAAGACGTTGTCGCGCTGCGAATACCTTAAATGGTATTCTTAAGGTATTTCTCCTCGTACAGTCGCTGGCGAAATTATAGCGCGCGGAAGCGCAACAGACTGCGTGTCAGCACACGCGGCAGAGAAGGAAACTTTTTGGAAAAACTGAATGCAGTAGCCCGCCTTTCGCGTAAGCTCGCGTGCCTTGTGTTATATCTGTGCACAGCGCACACTCGCACACGCGTACTTTACATTCGTCCAGAAATTTATGGAACTGCATATTTTGTATTTCTCTGTCTCAAAAATGATACCGGTCAGATCTGCCCATTTTTTAATAGAAAATTTCCAACACAGATTTTTTACATCGTTGAAAATCTCGTAAGAAAATTTTCGCTGTAATAAACGAAAATGTCATCTTGTTGCCAAACGCGATTGTTTCATTGTGTTAAATATGGAAACGTTGAATCCTTGAATCCTGCATCATTTTCTAACACGTAGCTAAAATTTGAAGAAATTAATTTGGTTGTCCTAAATAAGTTGGTGGTGTAATTATTGGATTCCAGTTGTTTCTTAATTAAAAAGAAGAAAAAAGGTCTATGTACACGGTAAATATTTTTCAAATTCATTTTCCCTTTAATTACATTTAATTACATTTTTATTTATCTTTCACGTACTTACGGTATAGTTGTATAGCCACTTGTTAAAATCTTGTAATTTTTACACATTTTGAAATATTCATGAAATTCTGCACTCATTGAGCAGAGAATATTAGTATTTTAATAAATGCTATATTCGTTAACAAAGTATCGTTCATTCCGTTAAGTTCAATACACAACCTCGTATGAAGTTTATTAAAAGCTTTCCATAGCATACGAACAATTTCATCAAACGCATGTCAACGCCAATAACACCGGCAGAGACAACAATTTTAGAGAAAATAAATTATATCACTTCATATAGAACTTTGCATAACATTCAGAACTGCCGTGAAGGATTATTATTATGGAACAATCGAATCTCTCCGTGATCGAACGTTTCAAATTGTCCTTATCGATCCTCGCAATCCATAATTACCTCTAGTGTTTATTTATTAGCCAACAATTATCTCTAGTGTTTATTTGTTCAAACATGGGGAATACAGTGGCTTGCGAAAGAGTTGGAACATTTACAGAAGCCCTCTATGGATGATCGTGCGTGTCATACGGAATTTTTCGATTTTCACTTTGACTCTTTCGATTTCATCGACAGCGCGATAACAGTTAAATTCTTGTTTTAACGATTGAAATTTAAAGGAAAACACCGGAGGAAACTCAGCGGCATTGTAACGGGTAGATAGGAAATTTGAGAACGCAAAATTGTATGGAAGTTTGTTCGTATTTTCTATAGAAATTTCTACAGCTTCCGATTGACATGCTCCAAATCTGATCTAATCTAATGCACATTTTGAACGTTAAGCGGATTAAATTGAAAGATAATACGTTCTTACTTACTTTCACGAAACTTGGTTTTCTAAGAAAAATTTAGAAATCTCAGATTTTCTTCATAAAATACTCTGCATCGATTTCTCGAGACTCTCCGATTGATTTTTTTGTTTGGACTAAAACTAAGCTTCCAAAAGCAAGACCGAAGAAGTTGAACAGCAATAATTGAGAAAGTCGGTAAACTTCGTAATTACCGTAAATATATCTACAAGTAGAACGTAGAAATTTCATGGAAATTCACCGAGGACACCTCGGTAAATGGCGTTTCGTTTTGTTCAGAGGGTTTCATATTCGCGTCGGCGGTCGTTAAAATTAAACGTGGCGATCTTCTCGAGCGAAGACGGCCACCCGCTTAATGACATCGCGCATAAAAGGAAAACTGCGCGTCGAATTTATCGTTAGCCAGCAATTACAGGCCGAGTTGACAAAGTAAGCTGCGATAATAAAAATAAACGAGCGAACCGCGAATCTAAATAAACGTCGTGGTCCGTGGATTTCGCGAACCCGAGATTCAACGCTGTTCTACGAGATGTTTTTTTCGTGGATTTCAAAGGTACTTTCCGCAAGTACACGCAACGTTGACTAAGGTCGCAGAAACGACCAAGCAGTTGACTCAAAGCTGTAAATTTTAATACGGCGGTTCGAGCTTTTCGATGTTAACTATACGCGACTGAAACGCGTTATGAAAACAACAGATCTCGCAGGGGAATTTTTTAACATTTTCCAGGGGTGTGAAAATGACGAGAGAAATTGTTTATATACGTGGATACGCGTAGCATTTTATTGGACGATAAAACGTAATTACAGAAAAATGTGGAAGTTAATATGAATAATAATTGAAGCCGATGGATATGAAATCGATTGCAGTTTTCATTGTATGATGCGCTTTCTTTCTTCAAAGAGAATAAAACGTTCAAATAATTCCTGTAGAATATTTTGTTCCTCTATTATTCGCATTAACGTTAACGATTAGCGACTATTATTTGCAAATTGTATAATACAAAAGCCTTTGTAATATAAAACACGTTACGAAGCATCGAATAAGCCACTCTGTTAATTAATTTCATTATGTCTTTCTATCAGGACGAGGTTGTGCTTTGAACATATTTCGCGTTAGACACACAAAAATATATTTTTCCATATTATCGCTTAACCTCGTCGATTACATAAAAATACATTCCTTTCGCATAAAATTCTTCTATTTCGATTCGTAGTTGTTCTTTATGAAAATTGATACGATTGAAAAAGGTGCTGGATATGGATAAAAAGGAGGACGTATTTTTACGTGAAGTGTTAAACGGTAAAAATTTTTACGATGTGAAATATTTAAAAAATCCGTAATATTTAGCATTTAATATTTTTCACAAGATGCTTTACAAGATTTCTTTCTTCTCAGTCGCCATTTATTTGAAAAATTGTATTAACACAGACGATGCATCTCGTAACACACGAAGAATATTTTTCCTACAATGAACACGTGTTAAAAATCGATGACTGTAAAACATCAAGCAACTATCCACTAATTTAGAGATATATACATTAGACACTTCCTTAAGGGAGGTAATATGAGTCGGTTGTTCCATCCTCCACGCTAACATAATATACTTGAGCATACAGCGACACAGGTATGATCATAAATCAGCTTTCAAAGCGCGTCGAGTCTACCCTCTTCTCGAATATATCCACGTTCAGCAACGATAAAGCTCGCACGATGTCACGAACAATCACAGGAACATATCCTATCGCTGCTCCCGAAACCAGCAATAACGTCAAACACACTTCTCCGAAAATTGATATAAAACTCGAAGAACTTGTACACCGAAACAAAGTTTAAACTCAACGAGAGTGTGAAACCAAGATAGAGCGAGTAAATTGAGAATATAAATTCATCTGAATGTACAACCATCCACGAAAGCGTTTTTACACGCTGTAAAAAAAGAAACCATGTTTATTTACCGTGCTCAGAGAAAATCGCCAGATTAAGTTAAAAGTTTGCGTGGTTTTTGAACAAAATTTTGATGAATTCATTTTCCTATAACAACTCTAAACTTCGTAACGTTTTGTCAATAAAATTACAGATATTTTTCATGCATTGGGACAAGTACAAGACGATCCGTACACCGTGTAGCTTGAAATTAGAGCTTGAAATCTCTTTCATCGGTAAAATTATAGCTATTTTTAGAATGTTTTTTTTTTATTTGGTTTTAAAGAAACGTTACCTGGCATATAGCACGTGATAGAGACTTTTTAACGTTTCTAGAGAAGTAGCGCAGGAACATCGTGATAAGTTTGCGTTACTCGAGTCTATAATTTCCGAGAGCAATCGCCTTGAAAGACGTAATACCTTCACTCACGCTATTACGGTGACGTATAACGTGCCAATTTTATGTTCATAGGCGTTTTCATGTCATGATAAAACAAATATAAAGAAAGTAGATTAAACTCGTGGCCAGATGTACTTTTATACATTTTTATCGGATCCCGGGGTTAATTTCAAAGATATTCTTGACTGGTTGTCGATAATGCAACGTAGCGCGGTTTATAATAGTCAATACGCAATAAATTATACGGAAATATTAGGAGGTGTTATTAACTCTAGAATATGAGACAGAATAATTGTCGGAAAATAATTTATCGCGCGAAAGTTTGCTATTCCGTGTAAATAACGTGGATAAAACTTTTTATATAAATAAATATTATTTAACTGTGACTATGGAAATACCGTTATACCGTGACAAATATGTTTTCAAACTGTACAATGCATTTTTATGGGTAGTTATCGTTCTTTATCTGTGGCCGTTTTACCGCGCGTATAATCTCGATACGTTCGAACTTTTCATACGATCAGCTATCAAAGTGAGAAAAATTATAACGATGTTTAATCGTTAAATAAAAATTGGTTGATGTCATAAAGGATTAACCTATCGGCATAGACAAAGAAACCGAAACATTAAAAATTTCCACGGAATTTTAACGACACGACATAAAGAGAAAACAGCGATTCGAATGGAATAACGCGAGGTCCACGAAGCTGCGTTAAAAACACAGAAATCGAATGGATTATTTCAGGCGAAAAATTTTAATATCGCATTCGCGCCTCGAATCTGCCACGCGTCTGAACCCAAGCGAAATTTAATTTCTCGTTTCCGCGCATCTGCTTCGGCGGAATCGTTTAAATTCGTTTAATGCGCCGCAAGGAGTTTCATTTTACTTGTCACGTCTATCGTTTCGCGGCACCGCGAATCGAACGAAAGAGGCGTCGGCGAAATTTAAATCGAAAAAGAACCGTCGCCGCTACCTCGGGTCAGTTATTCGTCGCGATTTTCCGATCGTGGAAAAACTTTTCCAGAATCGAATTCGACTAGTTTCTCGGCCAACTTCCGTCTGCAATCGAACGATTCCTGATTCCGTAGCTTCTTCCCATCCTACGTCGCTTTTCCTTCAGTTTATTCGAGTTTCGTTTGAACTTTTTTAGTTACCAGTTACCAGTTCTTTTGCCGTTTTAAGAAACGCGTTCCTCGTCGACACGACAGCTAGCTCTTGCAATATTCCTTTCAATGCATATGTATGCAAATTCTATAGAATTCAAGCTACCCTCCAACCGACATATTTACTTTTGCTGTTGTTTCGGCAGCTATTTTACCGAATAAGTTAGATCACGAGGAAAGAGCGGTAATTTAGGACTTAGAAAATCGATTCTCAATTTTCCAGGTAAAGTTCTTAGTAGATTCGTCATTAATTGTTATTGTATATAATTTAAGTTATTCCCAAAATAAAGTCGATTTTCCAGAATCGATCGTCTTATTTATCACAAGGATTCGGCGAATCGGTATGAAAAGGAACTTGTGTCGATGCAGGAATCAGGATAGCGAGTATAATTTTGTAGACGATAAATTTCCTTCCGAAATGAATCCTCGAGAAGGCTGCTAATTTATTAGCAGCGAAGCCTTCGAGAACGTTCGAGCAAAGCTTTTTTTTTTTTTTCTTTCTTTCTATGTCGCATCAACTACAAGATTTATAGCGACAGCTTAAGATTAACTATGTCGGTGTTACATTAATCCGTCGATTAATTTGGACTCTTTCACGAAGTCAAGTAAGTCGTGACTCTTCTCATTTTCCAAATTGTCCTTAAGCGAAGGTTTCGATCTAAATTTATCACGAAGATGTTGTACTTGAAGCAGCGTAAGAGCGGACGATCCGCTGCAGTTGCGAAAGAGTTCTCGTCGCATCGAACAATAAACATTTTTCGTCTGAGGCTTTGTTTTCGAGAAAATCGACTTTGAATTTTCGCTCGGTACGCGTCCACTTTATCACGTCTCGTTATAACGGATCTCACGGTAAATTTAAAAAAAAATTTTTTTAAAAATTAAAAAAAAATTTTTTTATTCTATATTTTCGACTTCTTTTTTCGCGTAGAATCACCCCCTTTCCACCAGTACCCCCTGTACCACCATCCCCTTGTACCACCAATTACCAACCACCTTGTATATAAACAACGCAATATAATTCTACTGGCGAGAATGTTGAAGTAACTACTTCAAGAAAAACTCTACATATTTATTTATGTATATCTGTGACTAGAGACTGCTATTACTCAGAAATATTCTAAACAAGGAGAAGTGCATATTATTGTACCCTTGAGTATACATTATGTTTTGGGTTACAAGGTCTAGGAACAAAGGAACTAATAAACAAATTTCTATTTATGTTCCCTGTAGCCTCTAGCCAAAGCTATAAGCTTAACTTTTTTGGTAATGTCCTTTCCCTATAAATATATGAACATGCTCCCTATCATTCCACCGTCTAGCAACACTAAGAGAGTAAGGATCTGAATCAGCATAAACTTATACATTATACTTATACCTGTAATTATTTCAATATACTTTTCTATTACATCCACTCGTTCTTCAGTCAGTCAATCTGAACATCAACAGAGAATAATAATCACGACGAATTTGATTTGTCTTATCTTCGTTGATTTTCGTCTTAAATCGATCAATGAAAATGTTAAATTACTATCACGACCAGGTGAATTCGTACGTTACCAGCTATCGTCGAATTCGTTTGAAAAATGTAGCCTCTTTGCAATTTCAACGGCCATTTATTCCGTAATTCGAGGATCCGACTATTCCGAAATCCTGAAGTGTCCCTCTCCGAGCTTCAGAGTGCGCATTTAACCTGCAATTTTAGAATCTAGTTACCCCAAAGCTCTCGAGCACGAAATTATTCAGCAATTTAAGAAGCTGGTTACGCGGACGTTTCCGGGTCGCGGTTATCGTGGCGACCGTGACAAAATTATTAAAAAAAAAGAAGAAGAAAAAAGAAAGAACGAAGAAAATAATCACGTTCCTCCTCGTTTTCTCTCTTCGTCCACGGATAAGGAGAGAGTTATGAGGTCCTCATGCGTGGTTGAACGATAATGTGGTCGGCCTTGCTGGAGTTATTAAACATTTTTTCCATTAGGAATTTTTGTAATAATATTTCAGGAAGAGAGGAACGTACGCGTGGCCAGTAGAAAATGGCTTCAAAGTGAAAGTATTAACCAGTGAAACATCTATTTCGAACTGTTCTTGTTATACTACTGGGACTCGTTAAAATCATCATAGATAACTAATAGTAAGAAATAAATAAATTAGGAACACATACAAATTATGTTCTACTAATTAGTAGTACTACAAGTTACAGTAGAAAGATAGTTGATAAATTACTATTCGAGAGAATGAGAGATTAATTACGAAAAGAAAGATGGAAAGCAAAGGATGGTTATTTTAACGAGTTTAATATAGTTCAAATGTTACCTAAAATATTGTTCGACAGATGGGCATATTTATGTTGCAACCAAAACAGGCAAACATTTGAATCGCTCACGTGTGATAATTTCTCGTCATGTTTCAATTTTCCGAATAGAGTTATGCGGGTTTCGCGGTTTCGTGTTTCAGTGGATAATTAGCGAAGCAAATTGAAACGTGTACGTTGATTGAAAAACACGGGAATTTTGTGAAACTTTCGCACGCGTTGTGCATCCATGTAAATCTATTAAAACTGTAACTCTAAACGGAAGCTTACCGCATCAAATTGATCCCAGCGCAAGGTTTACACGGTTACAGTTTCGCTTCTAAACTTAAGTTATTCGATAATATTTCCGTACAACAAATACCCGCTAAAATATCGCGTAAACTTACATAACAAGCTTCGCATGTAAATAATATTCTTCGGAGCAGGAAGCGTCATTTTTAGGCGACATTTAAGGTAAAACATTACCCGTCAGGTATAATTACAGGCATAAGATTATAACATTAATAGGAGAATTCAAATGTTCCGTCATATTTCTTGAAGAAAACCCAGCATAGTCTAATTATATTATTTATCAGTCTATCTCTTAAAATAATTCGCGAGAGACGATAACGTCTGAAATATTTAATAAATAGCCAAAAAATATTAAAAAGTAACTTAAAACAACGACTCAAAGATAAGAACATTGAACCATTAAAGATACACATATATATATATATATAAGAATAAGCCATCAGTACATACACTGTGTAATTATTCTTGACGATGCAATCCACATTTTCATCAAACGGACCGCGGTTCCACGTGATTTAAAAGTCGACGCACACGAGCGACAGGTGTCAGTTTTGTAACCGCGTTTTAGCAATATATAAATTTATACGAACACAGGTTCACACATGACGCAATTTCTGATGGCAATTTGTCTTGTTTGTGCCTAAAAAAAAAAAAAAAAAAAAAAAACGTGGCTACGATAGACGCATGCAACTGGTGCCTACACGGTTGAAAGAATCTCCGCTATAAATTATGGCCTCGTGGTAATTTACTCTTTTTCTGTAAGTGTCTTAATATGCACAGAGGTGTATTTAAAATTCGCTGTCCACGATCGAATCGATATTTATGAAAGCCTGTCAATCTGCGCCACCGTTTGCAACAATAAATCCCGAATATGTACCATCTGAAGCTGCAGGATCGACCTTTCCGGCCCATTGTGTCCCCCATGATCGATCGGACGTGCATTCGTTTTCGTCGTAACTCGTTTCATAATAAAAACCAAAAAGAAAGGAAGAAAGATACGAAAGAAACAAAAATGGGGAACAGAAAAATGAAAAATATCGAGAAAAACGAGAAACGGAAACAGAAAGACAGGAGCAGCATCATTTCCGACCGGGACGATAAATTATGCTTCGGCGTATCCTTCCGGTCGTGGAAAATTTATATCCGTGGCTTGTAGAGGATTTCGTATGGTGAACGCGGAGCACGAAAATAGTACGCCAATGAAAGATATCGATTACGTCTGTGCAATTAAAAGCAGGTTCAACGATCTGCCCGTGTGTCACAAACGCTTCCCTCTTTCGATCCTCACGTTCTCTGGTTTTTACGCAAACAATAGGATATTGTTAGGAATCCCGTTTTGCTTCCTTGCCAACCCCTCCCGCAGCAAAACACAATGCCACGATCTCGACGTGGCTATCAGACCAAAGTCCAGATATATCGTTTAGGATGGCTGACCGTCCCAAGTTTACGATGTGGAGTTCGCTAGTTTTGAGAGTCCGAGTATTTCAATTTGTTTGGCCCCGTTGTTAACGCGTCAGCCGTAGAATTTCATACGTGAAATTCATGTAGTGTCGTTTAACGCAGCGTGATGCATCGCTTTTCATACCGACATCGGCCAAACGTGACATGTCGATTTTGGTAGAACTTCGTAAATTCGCAATTCTTTTTGTTCATCTGCAATATACGAGCTATTCTTTGAATTTGCAACTGGTCCGATCGGCTCATTTAGCGAATGCGATCTTGGCGATAATTCGGCGTGCGAGAAAGTGCCAAAGTCCAGTGACAACTGTTATTAGATTTAGCTTTTACTCTGTGCACAGTTCCGAAGGTTTACAAGCTTTTAGTTCTCTTCGGCCGTCTTATCTCTGTTCGATCGTCGATGAGAGAGCTTGCTGGCTGATGTGGGTGGTTTTGCAGTCTGTGTTTATGCGCTGACGCGTGTTCTCTCGCATATTGGCGCACCCGTTCCACGTTAAGCTCTTCGTTCCTCGAATACCAAGAGGACTGCTGTTATCTTCCTAAGAGTTTTGCCTTGCAGTCGTTGAATACATCAGTTTTTGACTTTTAGCGCAACTTGGTAATCGAATTTCACAGATCCAGATCAGAGAGCTGCCAGTTTTGTCCAAAGTTCCACCCAGTTTTATTTCAATTATTTTCCAGTCGTTGCCTCTTAGCTCGTAGCTAAATAGGTTCATAGCGTCTTAAAAATATTCAACGCGTCCTTTGTTTCGTACATTAGGAAAAGATAGGAATCCCTTCGTAGGAAACGTTGAAATTTCCGGCAAATGCAGACCCAGCGTTCGTTACCGTCTGATTTGATAAGACGGTCCAACAAGGATAAAACGAATCTAGGGATTGCAGGATCGAAATCGGACGAAGCTTTAATATCAGTCCACTTTAACGAAACGTTGGACGAACAGGGAGTGCTCGGTGGTCCTAGAGTTCGCGAGTATTCTGAACTATGACGAAGAGCAAGAAAGTTTCCGGCACGCTGTCACAGTGAGCAAAAGAGCGTTCGCCGACGACCCTGACTTTGCTCCCTCTCTCTCTGTCACACTGTCTGTGTCTTTGGTTAGTCCTGTAGACCGTAGATGGTTGCATATTGCAACAGGCGGCGCAGCGTGGCGCGGCTGCATTATTAAGAAGTTGGTGTAACGCGACGGAGACATCGTTGCCGCAGCTGTGGTCGCCGGGAAGTTGCCCTCCTCTCAAGGAAATCTAATAAGCGAGCACAAGTAAATTAACCGAGCTAACTTTTAACCAGTCGAATAATCTCGTTCTTAGCGAATTGGTTTCGCTTTGCCGCGTCTTCACGAGCGCTCTCTGCGAGGTGAATTCGACGCTCGTGCAATTGATTTAAGCAGCCTAAAGGATATAAACGACGCTTTGTTTTCAAGGAAACTGAGTTGAAGATCGTAGGCGTAGAGTGAAACGAGCAGGTTTTTGTAGAATGGCGTCGTAGCGTGGTTGTGATTGTTGGAACTTTTGATTGGGATTACTGAGATCAGGGGAAATGTTTCTCTTCGGTCGTCCACAAGGTACCCTTCGTGTTGCAATCATCCTGAAAACTGACCTGAATTTTAATGGGTCGTCCTCCGTCGCTAGAGAATTCGAAAGAACTTGTTTTTGCAGTTAGTAGCTAATGGACGAAAATATTTTCTCGAAACTCGGAAAGCGCTTCTAAATTATTTTCATATTTTTACATAATAACTGGAGGAGACTAACAGATACTGGGAAGGGAGGACGAGAAGCAAAGACTTGTAGCCAGATACGGATATGGAAATCATTCTAAATCGAAAAAATATTGGAGGGAGAATGCGGAAAAGAAGCGTAGATTCTGAAGAGGGAGGAGACGAGACCCGTGCCGTGAGAAGACAAGAACGGAAGAAGACGCGAAGATGATATTAGGATCAATGGGTTGGAGAATAGAAATACCGGGGAGAACAGAGAGGATGAGACGATAGCTAAGGTAGGCAGGAAGGAAGAAGAGGGGAGAACAAAAGGGTTAGGAGCAATAGTAAGAAACAGAAATGAAAGAGGGACAGGAAACAATATTGAACATCGGAAGGGAGACGAATAGGAGGAAGAACGGTATAACAGAGAGAACAAAGGGAGGATTTTGGGTAAACGATAGGTGTTGTTATATGCAAATGTTGAAACTTTAGAATAGGCCGTAGGCGGAGTGTGGGAGGTAAACGTAGAAAATAAGAGGAAAATGTAAAGCCGGAAATACGTTCCAAACCGATAGACAAGTGGGCTATGCATAATAAATAAATAAATTACATGAACATATACTTAATAGAAAAAATATCATGGAAAGTGACTATAACGTTGAATCTTACGTTGAACCTCGATTTCGCGGATTCGGTGCACCTTAAAACAAGAGAAAAATGCAATTAACCGTCGCTTAAAATTTCTCTTACATCTCGTTGCTACTTTAAAGGATCCAAATTAAACTCGAATCTCCTGTACGTGACTGGCGTTAGACTGCACATTATGGAAGTGGAAAGAATTTTCATATATCTCTCATCGTTTCTATTTCATTTCAATTCCGCGTCGTTTTATCGAAGGATATCATAGCATTTTTTCGCTTGTTTGTTCGACTATTAAAACGACTGAGAAGGTGGTGAATAGAAAAATTCTTGGAAAAACCAAAGGACGTAAGACGAAGTATCGAATTTTCGCAAGCTTAGTACCGCGACACGACGTTGTACGTCGTAAAATATTTCTCAAATCCTACGACGAAAGAACACACACTTACGCACAGACACGGACCCCAGTTAATGCACGAAGGAACGAGGAATTAGCTGTAGAGCTTCACGTGTCGAACGAAATTGCCATGGCTCGTGAAGGCTTGCATATTCATGGACCTGGATTATCATCGTTTACACACGATACTGCATCGCGCATTATTAATGTACTCTCCTTTGTCTAGTGATTTTCCCGTGTTCTAAATTCCTTCCACACCTCAGACACATCCTACTCTGTTGCTTCGGTTCTTCATGAACCAAACGTCATTTACTTCTTTATCAAAGATAGCGAACAGAGCAACTTGAATTTCTACAAATTGGAATCAAATCCAGGCTTCGTTTCATAAGACTTGAACGCTATTCCTACGATACAGTGGTTCGTCCATTGTGCTTGCCAAATACTCGATCTTCACAAGCTGCTTTCGAACCAGTTTTCGGAACCAGTACTCACCGATTTCGAAAACCCACTTACAATTAGTAGGGCAATTTAGTTAATCGAATCTGATACACAAGCGACCGTATTGTACTGGAGGAAACATACCAAAACATACCAAACTGAATCGCCGTAAAGTCTCGATTATCCGATTATTCGATCTTCAGATGGACCTACCTCGGATAAAGATCTGTCAGTGTTCGTAAATCGTTTAACAAAGTCATAGAGGAGATTTTGACAATGTAACGTATTGTTCATGCATCCAGGTTTGATCAATTATCTAATCTATTATCTGCGAGAGTTTGATTAACCGTTTTCACGATAACCGGTTATTTACGTTTTCGTAACTTTCGTTTTAAAATTTCGACAAAAGTGAAGTTACGGTAAAGTTGAAAGCGTGCCGGACGCTATGAAAACTTCGATTAAACGGTACTCGGATAACCGAGACTCCGCTTTAATTCCATCCATCCACGTCAATTTATATTTCCAATATTTAAAATCCTGAATTTTCTATTGCATTCTCCCTCTGAAAAATGAAAAGCGTATAATTCAGAAGAACACAATTTGGTGGCGGAAACTATCCAACTTTCCTTTGATACACAGCGCTCTCGTACAAAGTGACATTTAAACGTCGATTCGTACCACGTGCGCCGTTCGAATCGAACGTAACAACATTTTCCCGGGTTGACTTCACTCGTCTCGATGCTTGCTGCGGTTTAGAATAGAACGGAGAAACGAGCAACAAGCCGAACGCGTTTCGTCGGGACAAAGCGACCGGTGGTTTTTAACATCGGCCAGTCGTCCATTCGACCATCTATTTCTGGATTTGCCAGGACAAATGTCTCCTGGGTGAATAACCGAGCGCGATTGTAGGTATTCAGGACTGCGGCGACATTCTGGTTGCCTCTCAGGTATGTCAATCGATACGTCCAACTGTATTTTTGCCAGTGTATCGATATTTTCGGCCGACCAGGTTGCTTTATTTTCGCGAAACGAAACGAGCTCCAACGAATTGGAGAAAGGATTGCGCGGGATTATTTTTTACGAGTATTAGATCCGTGCGAGGGGCGTGATTACTCTTCTTTCTTTCGTTCTTGCTTCGGTAAATTTGTCGGTGAGCCGATTAGAAATATTTCCACAGAGGAACAGTTAGCAGCGTTGGTTAATTTCTTAGCGAATTCGTTGGAAGTTGATATCTCTGGAAGATTGTCTTTTTGTTCTGTGAATTCTTTATCGTGTTTGCATTGTGAATTTGAAATATACTACAGATCGTTTGTAGGATTTACTTACTTGTAATATTAAAATAATATATGATCTGTGTTATAATAGAATATGGTGACTAAATGATACGTTTAAACGTCTAAACGTTTGACTTATTTGATTTATGGCGACTAAACACGCGTGATGTATATTATATTAAATATCATGTCGTTGTTAATTGTATGAAATGGAATAGTTATATTGTAATTACATGGAATTATTTCATACTTTTTGATGTTTAGTATCACCTTCCTATTTGCTTTTTAAATCAAACGCACGAGTAGGTAGGGGCAACGATATATGTAGAAAGCATTTTGAAAGTTTTTGATGAAATTAAAGTAGTAATATTCGTACGGCCGTTGATTAAAACGTTTCGACAAAATTTTTACTTTGATATGAAAATTTGGACAGAAAAATGACTAATTATTTCGTATTACTTTTGACGCGTTCAACGCGCGTTTTAATATTTGAAAAATGTGTAACATGCGAAAACTGTTGGCAGTGAACGGACGACACCATAATGTAATCATATTATAATTTACAGACTACGTAAAACTGCAATAATTAATTTAAGACAAAGTACATAAACCAGGCATGCAGCGAAATTAAAAAAGTTGTTTCTCCTTCCAACTTATTTCCTTTCGCCTAACGTAAGCGTCGCACGTTTCGAAGAAATCTTAAAGTTCGTACGACGAATTAAATTCCTACCACGGAATAAATGGATAAATTAAAACGGGTGAACCTGTTTCCAGCGTCAAGAGGTTTCCATTAAAAACTCAATCTCCGATAGAACGATGATGGTGGCTCGTTGTTTAATAACGCGACGCAATTACCGGCCGATGTCAAGAAAATATTCCGTGATCGCTTTAATCTCGAGTGAATCCGCTGAAAACTTATGGCAAATCATTGGTCGCCAGTCACGAACTCCAACCCGTGGTATTTCGCACTGGGAACGAGAACGGAAACGAAACGTCGTTCCAAGAAACTCGTTGCTTGTGAAATAGTTGTGCGATGTCTGTCTCGTAGGAAGACGTTTTCCAGTCTTTCGTGTTATATAGCACGAACCAATGTCGGTCTTCTTTAAGCATTAAAAATCTCGTTAATACACCAGCCATATCTCGGCTCAACGGAACCAAACTGAAGCAGACTGGAAGAAATCGGTGATTTGTTTTCGCTAATAAAACGTCACAACGAGTATCATCCCTCGAGAGTATTTTATCGCATATCAGTCGCGTTCTGTAGATTTATGCGCCATTAAACTTCCCATGAACGCGCGTCTATTCGTAGTGTAATTATCATGTTCGAAGATAATTCTTTCTGCCTTTTCTCTTTTTTCTCTCTTTTCCCTTTTTCCTTCCTTTTTTCTTTTTTTTTTTTTTTTTTAAATTATCGGAGCAAGATTGCAACGCGACATAAAAACACCCCTGGATTTTTCGAATCTGATCGCGTGCACCGAGCGTTTCCGGTGCGTCACAAGTGTAACGATTCATTTCCCAGAAATTGCGCGACGCTGTTACCTTTTTCACGACGAAACTCGTGCGATACGGTCGTATTTACGTGTAATTGCTGTACATCGAGAATGCATGACCTATGCAAAGCTGAGTTTGTCGGAACCAATCGAATTTAATCACAGATCCAGTACGGCCGTATGGTCGTAATCGAACACGTAGTCGACAGACTTAAGTTCGTGACCCTCCCTCCCCTCCTGCTGCACCTCCTGAAAACGCGTTTCACGACCAAACCAGTGCTCTTAAAACGGTACCGTTTTCTTATCTGCGTCACGAAAGCCCTTCCGTGGCTTGGTTCGCTTAGTAATAGGGTTTTAGTGTCTGGCAGCGAATCGCATGGCGAGAAATGTTTCTTAGCAGAAGTGAAACTATCCGCGAAGTAGTAAAACTAGAAGCTGTGGTTCGGATAATAATAAAATTCCCAGTTAACAGATCCGCTTCTTTCGCGCGGTCGCGAGTTCAGTTTTGCTTCTTGTATCGAGGAATTGATTCCATAAACGTAACGTAATAAATACGATACGATAAATATAAATATCACAAGAGCTGGTATTTGTAAGGTCGCCTACAGAAATCTTCATACAGCGTGTCTTTTACAGTACCTGGCTATCGCTGTAGGATCTGCAAATGTTCGATGGTCTTCACCTTTTCTTCTTTCTTTTTTTCTAGTTTAGTAAACTGTACTTTTTTCAGTGCGTTACGAATACGAAGCATTTTGAAATCTTATCAGCTGTGAGGCGAGACTAGATCATCGTGCAGAGTTTGAAACAAATGCAGGGAATTATAGGTATAGAAATTACAACGTAATCGGTGCACTAAATGTCTTGCAGTTTCTATAAATAATACCAGAGTCGCTTGACAATGTTCCATCGTAATCAGCATACTCCGATTACAAGCGAAACGTCGCGTTAACATAACGTGGGCCTTGGATCGATCAAGGGCCGCTCGCGTTAATACCACCGAACACGACTTTGTTGATAATCTACAAAAGTCAGTAAATTTTTATAACAAATGGAGGCTGTAATCTGTTCTGTTGGAAGGGTATATATAGTAGTATCGCTGGCTACAACGTAACTTTCGCCACACCCAGCATTGATAAATCGCCATCGTGTGTATCGTGTCGGTCGTACAATCGTGACACACGCGATAAGCGTCATTCGAATGTTATTCGTCAACCACTGGCTACGCCCCTGTCGTTCACCATCGGAACTGACATTTCTGCTATAATTATTGCAACCGCTACGTATATACAATCTATCGTACAATTAAATATTATTAGGAAGAAATTGTTTACGCATTTTCCAGCTGCAACAGACGGTGGAAGGTAGTTTCGTTAGAATTAGCAACACGATGCTTAAATCATCGCTTTTGTGCTCGAAACGACATTAATACGAGCAACTGTACGTTTTCAGCAACTTGCAGAGAGGCTATTACGAGAAGAATTACCGATTTCGACGAAATTTACTTAATAGCATATTGCGTGTAACGTGATATGTGGCGGTGTATTCTATCAGCAAACGCAAGCTCTCTGTCCGAATCGATTTCACCAATAAATACAATCGATAAAAGCAAACTTCTATCTGTGAAAAGCAAACAAACGGCTGCGATAGCGTTACGTCAACGCTCCACAACTTTTAATATTCTATGTATTATTTTTCTCTGCTTTTACGAGGTTTTCGCTGCTGTATCACGCGAAACGATTGTCACGGACTTTTGGGTAATGCGAGCGTTTATTTACGTTTCTTTGTGATTTGCGTTAATTGAAAGCCGCAGGCGGTGAACGTCCAATTCAATTTGTCGCTTTGAAATTTCAATGAAAACGACAGAGACGAATATCGCGACAAGGAATTGCGCGCCGATCAAATCGCTGACACCCGAGCCTCGATTTTATCCCTGTGGATTTACTCTTTTGTTTCAACTTTGTGGGGACAAGCGGTCTACCAGTTCTGCATTCGTTCGGCAAGTTTGCTTTCCGTGCGAAATTTAACGGCACACGACGAACAGTCGCAAGAGATCGACTGTTCCGGCTGCATTTCACCATCGTTCACGTTCATAATAGGCACACGACCGTATTTCTCACACTATTGGGTTGATGAATGGCAATTGTTGTTCCTCCGACGCTGCAATCTAACGTGCTAATAACGACTGCTAAATCTTGTTGTATCGTTAATTATCAACCGTCGAAGATATTTGTTAGAAGTCACACACAGCATGTTTTGTTTAAGTGGAAACGCTCAGTTACAGTGGAACCTCGATTATCCCAATTAATTGTATTCAGAACAATAGGATAATGGAACGACTCGCGTTATGACTATATTCTGCACGAAAAATCATCATTCCTTACACGTTACGCGTATTACGTACAATACACGCGTTTTAATCGTCTTTGTTCTTCAATCTTTTCTGCTAAATTGTATATCCTTTTTAAAGTTAGTATTGTCATTGTACGTCTGTCTACGTCACTGTCCTTTTCAATACCAACGGTCATAGAAGAAATCGACAGGTACGCAGAAAAATACAAGGAAAAAACGGCAACACATCGAAACCAGCTGGCTGCTGAAGCGAGCAACACCCTCATAGAAAGAAGACTAAAAAGAAAACAGTCCACTGACCTCACTAAAGAAATAAAATAGTCAAATTGGAAAATGGTAACCCGCTGGGAGTAGCCATCCGCGTTTTATTTAGCAATTAAGGGAGAAAAATTTATCAAACGTCCAGCTGCACATATTGCAAAGTACAAATTAAATAATAAAAAAAAATTCTACAAAGAAGACTAAAAAAATATCCCACTGACCTCACTAAAGATATAAAATAGACAAACTTGATGATGGTATTCCGTTGGGGGTAGCCATCCACGTGTTATTTAGCGATTAAGCTAGAAAAATTTACCAAATGTCCAGCTGGACAAATTGTAAAGTACAAATTAAATAATAAAAAAAAATTCTACAAAGAAGACTAAAAAAATACCCCACTGACCTCACTAAAGAAATAAAATAGTCAAATTCGAAAATGGTATTCCGTTGGGGGTAGCCATTCACATGTTATTTAACAATTAAGCTAGAAAAATTGACCAAATGTCCTTGTAAAGTACAAATTAAATAATAATAAAAAAAACTATCCTTTTCTACCTCGTTTATTCGTATATATATATTACATAAATTTATAATTAACATAAAAGCATAAAAGTATCAATAACTAATATCGTAAATAATCGTACTTCATTGTACCTCGATATATTACATTTCATACAATATTACAAAACTGTTACCAAACTGGAACGACGTTACGAACACAGTTACCAACACTGGCGCGTTAGAGTTCCATCGATGATTCCTAATTACAACTACGGTTGTGAGCTCATTATTTTATTAAGCCGCGTAACGAGCCGTCAACGGCTGTGCATTGTTAACGAGCACGTCGCGTTTCCGTTGAATCGCGCTGGCATGTCGTGGGTGCAACGATTTCACCGCCATTTTACCGGAAGCCGCGGAATCGTGTGTCCAAACCAAGCCACAGAATCGTGAATCGACCTTGTTTTGAAGAACTTGCTGTATCTCGAATAATTGAATATCGCGAACGATCGGTTTCATTTCTTTAAATATCGATCGGATTATCGAAAGTATTTTAATGAAACGAGTATACCTACCTGGGTATTAGGAATTAAGAATCACGAATAGACACTATTCTCTAGTGTTTGTTTAGTTGTTTCAGTTGAAATAGTAAGAAAGTAAGAGATAGTAAAATCCACAATGTTCTTTGTTTTATATTAGTTTATTGAATTATGTACGAACATAATAATAGAAATAGAACGAAATGGATCGCACCTAATTCAATAAAATAATATAAAACAGAAATTGTTGTTTATCTATTATCGCCTTATGAAACGAAAGAAACTTTTCGGACAACAACCTCATAGGTAGCTCGAAACACGTAATGGAATCGTAACGTGCGTTGTATCATTAACAGCACGAAGATGTTGCGTTTTTCATTTATTCATAATTTATTTCAAGTATTACCATAACGCAGAATGTATCATAATAGGTAGATTAGGTGGTAAAAAGATGAAGATGAATTCGTTCACGATTAGAAATTTTAATCTACGTATCTGTTGACAATTGTGGATCTTAATCGCCGAAATAAATGTATAGGAACACTTACATTACACTTAGAATTGATATCAAAATAGTTTCACATTTATTTGATATGTGATTTACAAGATATTCGTCGATACGCGTTTGCACGCGTCTCAGCGCTCTCTTTGTCTTACCATCTTCTTTACCACACTACCAACGGAACAGTTACATTCATTGTTTTACGAGACGCTGTGCACGCACATACTCCCACACGCTCATACTCGTATACGTGTGTCACTACTACGCGGCAAATCTAATGTAGCACACAAAATTACACATATCTCAATAGTATCAATTAATTGTTTCTGATAGTTCTTTTCTGTTGCGTGTTCGCCTAAGTATAGATTATTCAAGAGAATTCTATTTTGTGAGAATATAACGACGCGTGATAATTATGAACAAAGTAATACCTGTAATATAATTTATCATAATGCAATTACTTACACGTATGTATCACGCGTGTGTCATCTATAAATTGATTGAAACGAAAATTAGATAGCAGGTAAAGGTAATAGGAAAATGAGCGTGTGTATAGTCGCGAGCAACTTTAAGTGAAATTAAGATAAGGAAATACTACGATTCCCTCGGTACGTATAATTTCCGCACAAACTTAAAACAGACATTCTTTACAATTCGTAATAGAAAGACACGATATACAAAACCTACGACTAACATAAATCATCAGTTCTATTACCCACGAACACGTTAATCGCCATATAGCGTTTCTTCGAAAATGTTTGACATTAAAACATACTCTTTTTTAAATCGTTACACCATCTACCTCGTACGAATACGAATGTTAACGTACGTTGATGTCGTAAGACATTAAACTTGCGTTTCGATTTTATATCACGCGAGCTTCTGGAAAGCGTTGCGTCATTTGACCAATACATATCCAGATAGAATCTGGATTCCCTTTCGTAATTAGAATACGCCCGAGTATCCAGATAATTTAATTTCCGTTATTTAATCTGCTAAGATTACCGAGAAACGTTCTACCAAAGCTACCTATTTTCAAAGTTTCCAAGTAGAATAAACGAGTTAGAAATGATTTCTATTTTAACCGTAAATATGTTACGTATCGCTATTAAATTAATTCGTTTGTTAATATAATTCCAAGGATTAATTAAATTGAACACGCACAACTGTACGATAATTGAGTTCGATGATAGTCCAGAGTCTAGGGAATGTCTATGAATTACGTCGATATTTTATCGCCGATTAATATTTCATCCGGGTATAGCAGCAATTATTGCTGTTTATTACAACAGGTGAAATATCGTGCGAGCAATGTTCCATCCGTGAAACGAAATGTTCGCGTTGTTTCATAAATTCTATCGTGACTTTGTTTGGTAGTGGCGAGTAAGTAGATGGGAATTTGCCATAAGACGACGTAGTTAGTCGAAAACTAAACCAGCGAATTCTCTGCTTTGGTTTTCCAAACGCTATAAATTAGGATCCGAAACGAGGAAATTAACGATATCGCGTTATTAGCGTCGTTATCTTCGAGCATTATCACCATCGATGCATTATCATCGTTAACCATTACCGTCAAGAGACATTATCATCAAACATTCCTATCACTACACTTACATTCAATATCGAAATTATCTTCGGCATCAACGTCGTAATTAGCTGTTAATCCGATCAATTCTAATTATCCGAATATTAATAATCCTTTACCAAACAAAAGTCAGTTGCACTTCATTAGCTACACGCGCAGCGTACCGAGAATTATATTCACATTGTGCAGTCGTTGCGATGTATCGATGAAAGCATTCGTATAATATGGTCCTCCCTTTTTATTTTAATTTATCTTCTACGCGAAAAATTATAGGAGATTTGACTGAGAAAAGTTGCAATTGTATAAGACCAGATTTAAATTCATATTGACTTTTCCTGGACGATCTTCTATGTGTTAGTGATTATTACGTTCGAGATTGACAAGATTCGATGAAATTCTCGGATAGCAGACAACAATCGCTCTTTTCGTACGAAATTTCATTTATTCGAATACAGACCAACATCGATCGAGAAATTCTTGAAATACTTGCCGATTCCGTATCTATTTGTCTGCTGAGTCACATAATTCTTTCAACGATACAAGTAACTGCATAAAATTACACTCTTTCTGTACTTGGAAACATCGAAGCTCTTTTTCCTCTCTATTACCACTTTCGTTTGCTATTTCCATTTGTATGAAATCGTCGTTATCATCGTCTTTATCGCAATGAAACGATTTCATGAAATCGGTGTATTTAAGGATTTTCTACTGTCGTCAGCATTCGAGGAATCTACGTGGTCCAGACAATTCTCAACGGTTTTGTTTTTCAATGTCTGTGATTGTGACTTTTCCGACACCGTGTGTTTTCCTTTTTTTTTAGTTCCATGGCACTTACACCACTTTCGATATTTCTAATTACGTGGTTCTTCGTCTCGATAACTAATGGGTTGGCAATTAAGTGATTACGGATTTTGTCATTACCACCTAATAACAAAAACCGCAATCACTTAGTTACCCACCCAATAGAACGCCATTAGTTTCATACTAAATTCATTTAATCAGAATTCACTGGATCGAATAAAGGAAAAAATACACTGTATAGGGAAGCTAGTAAAATACGATATACAGGGTGGTTGGTAACTGATGGTACAAGCGGAAAGGGGGTGATTCTACGCGAAAAAAGAAGTCGAAAATATAGAATAACAATTTTTCGTTCGAGGCTTTGTTTTCGAGAAAATCGACTTTGAATTTTCGCTCGGTACGCGTGCACTTTATCGCGTCTCGTTATAACGGATCTCACTATAGATCGTTGTCTTGATGGAAAAATTAAAAAAAAATAAAAAGAAATTTTTATTCTATATTTTCGACTTCTTTTTTCGCGTAGAATCACCCCCTTTCCGCTTGTACCACCAATTACCAACCAACCTGTATACGTGTACATGTTAAATTATTACATTAAAATATTGCGTTTGGATAATCAAACTTTCAGACAGGAATGTCTCTATTTTGTAGATTGCTCTGGAATGTATCCAACCTGTTCTCCGTATGTTTTGCAAATTATTCTAAGCAAAAGTCTTTATCAACAAACTCTGCTAACAGTTGGTCTATTATTTCATCTCGTTATGAAAATAGACACACTTTGCGGTAATAAATGCAAAGCCTGTGTAGGGCATTCAGCTGTTGTTGAGGATACGTTTCGGTTACTTCTTCAACAATGTGAATGATGTTTGCCTGTTTTTCAAGTGCAGGATACACCGACATGATATTCGTATATAGGATTTCTGGAACTGCAACTCTAAAACTGTGGCAACCGAGTGACGTCAGGTCTTGCATTATGATTATGGAAATAAACTTGATATTGTTATGTAAAACGTTATAACGCAAAACACGTCCAAAATATTTCCTTTATACTTGGTACTAATTGTAATTGTAGTTTAAGACTTTGTAGCCTTTATTTATAAATTAGAAAAATAAATATTGTACTATCGTTCATGTACAACGATATTGATAATAAATAATTGGTAACAATGGCAGTGAAAAAACCACGTACGTAAATGTAGTATGTTGGTAAACATTTTGTACTTCTCACAGCGGATATACATATTTTGTTATTATTAAACTTTGAGTACTTTTATCTTTTTATGAACGCAATGAAGAGCATGGTGGAATCTAAACAGAGCTACGTTTCGCTCATGAAAAATTCCAACGAATGCTATGCTTTAAATACGTCATATGTTTTAACATATTACGCGAATTCTGCGCATTTTTGTGCCTTGAAATTCTCCATAAACATCGAAATCCTTCCAACAATTTTATCTATCTTCCTTTCTACCCTTTTATATTTGTAAAATTATTTCGCTAAAAAAATAATTCTTAAGGCTATATTATTAATTAACGTCGTTTGCTATCTAACGTTTCTCACAAACACGAGATATTATAAATTCTGTCACGATTTACCGCAAAAAATATTTTCGTACGCGAGAAATGTTCACGAGAACGAAACTGATGCATATTATAATTATGTATCGCGGTTGATTTATGACTTTATCATGAAAACACGAAATGCATTTATAATTGCCCCGTATTATCGTGCTGGGAACGTTCACAGCGAAACGTTTTTACACGATTTCGTTAATCGATTTCTCCGCTAGTATCGCGATCAAGATATACTTCACTTATTCGATCGCGGAGAAAAGAATTTGGCTAAGGTAAGCGCGCCGAATAAATTTCCAAACCTACGACTGGATTTACGTTTATCGCCGGATGAAGTCGAATTTAGTTGTATCGTTTCTGCGGCGAAATACATTTCGAGTGTTCCTTAATCTAAATACTAAGCTAGGATTAAATAAATTCAGGTGAATTTGATAGAATCTCTAAAAGGAAAAAGAACGCGGTATTTCCATTGTTTGTTCTACGAGATTAATACGTAGAACAGTATAAACGAATGTGTAGCACGTGGAAATTCAAAGATAGTTTTAATTGCTGCAATAGTACACGATATATGCAGACAATATCTTGTTCCTTGCTTTCAAAAGCCCAGAGACTATTAGCTACCTATTGAAAGGAAAAATCTTGTCGTTGATAAATGGTCAACTTAATAATTTTCTATCTGAAATATTCTACTTTAAGTAGAATTTAGTACAAAGTTTTATTTATCCTAGTCATGCCACTTCTTGAATAACTCAACGTTCTTAACCCCAGCTGCGGTTCTTTGCATCATTCAAGATCCAAACCTGTGTTTTATTAGAACTACCAAATTTCAGATTATTTTTTCCTTTTTTTTTTTTTAATTATCGTATCTTGGGCCAAAATTAATTTTCGTTTAATTACGACCGTTCTACTTCGATCGGTATCGTTCGAATTATACCGATTTATACCAACGTAGAATATCTAGGCACCGTAGTAGCAGCCTTAATTTCCTTAAGCGTCTGTTAAAGTTGTTCTTCAAACGTTAAAAATCGTGTTGCTCGTTAAATGGACATAAGAAATTGCGACATAAGGGAACGAGGTCCGTAGCAGCGTTAATTTGCTACAAGACAGGCGCCAAGGAATATGACACGCTGATCCAGCATAATCCTTTTTCGCATTTCCCATTTTTCTCTCTGACTTTTTCCAAAAGATTTCATTTTCTCTCGTATCGTTCCTCTTTTTTTTCAACATCGACGAATCCCTCGACCAGGTACGCGATATGCGTCTCGTAAAGAAGAAAACAGACGATTCTACGATATTTAGCCGTTGGAATTAAATTTGTCGAGCTTTTCTTCCGCGTCCGCCTGATTATTAGTCGTCAACGTTGGTGTTCTTCAATTAGTATCCCTCTCCCTTTCTTCTTTCTCTTTCGCCACCTTTCTCCATTCAAAAGGACGAACAAGAGAGACGAATGGATGCGTTTGACGATGAAACGCGAGGTTGGCGCGTGTTAACCATTCGAAAGTGATGGAACTGCATGTAAAAGCGGCATCATGAACTTTAATAGCTCTCGTCACCGGCTTGGAAACGTGAATTAGAGTACCGCTTTCAACGGATTCCTCCCGCTAGTTGAAAGGATGTTCCAGGCGTCGAATAATAAAGACGCGCCACTGTGATCTACTTTGCGTTGATTATTCTGTAATTTGCCGAGGGCATACGGTTCTAGCGGTGTTTAAAAGAACGTTGGGAAATTTCGTTTCGGAAATAGTTAAACGACGATGTTCCTTCTGCAGTTCGATCGCGTTATTTATCGATCTGTCCGATTTAGAAATAATTATTTAGACAGTTATTGTTAATAATTATTTAGGTAGTCTATCGGAGGTGATTATTTCGTTTAAACGATCTTCTCTTTGATCTTTGGTAGAAGTTGCAAGGTTGGACGTCGCTCGGTTCGAAAGAGTGTTCCATTTGCAAGAACTTAGGAGTCATCGCATTTGATTAATTAAAAGTGTAGCGAGTACGAGGTAGCTAACGTGTTACCTTATAACCACGTGACAGTTCATTTGAATAATGAGCAGAGAAATTTCGCGAGCTCCTTACAAATGGTTTTGCAAGTCAAATCCAGGAAAGTTGGGGCCGCGTGACGTGCGCGTGAAGTTTGGAAATAGTCATCCAGAATGATAAATAATTGCCCCAGTTACTACGAGTGTTGCGAATATTCCAATTTCTGCAACACTAATGTCATCTAATAAGACCTTTGATATTAATCATTTTTTTCCCAACTTGTCACGTTCGAGTACAATCTGAAATGACGAAAATACGAGGAACGAACGGAATCAAGGCGAATCGATACGAATCACGGAATTATCATAAATCGTTCGATTTTCCATTTTACTCGAAAGTTTGGAAAATAAATTCCGATAAAATTGAAGGCAGTTTTCGAAAAGGCAAATCCCATATAAACGAACTTTATTCCACAATTTTGATTTATTATCGTAGCAAACGAACAATTTATTTCTTTTTTTCTTCCTATATATTCCGAATCCTCTCGCTTTCATATTGCATATGTTTTTACCTTCGTTGCAACGAAAACAAAAGTGGCGCATAAATTCGCGCATTCAACACGTGGCAACGTAAATTTCCCTATTCGTTTCAATCCATTCATCGGCCACTAAAATAAGAAAAGACCCGCGTTATTACGAAAACACGTCCTCTCTATTCAAGGTGCGCGACAACCAATCTAAAGCGGATGCTCGCGTGGATATAATATTTCTCTCTCGCGTAAAACACGAATGTTCCAAATGACAGCGAACCAGAAGGGATAATCTTGCATTTGACAGCGACAAGAACTATATCCTCTTGCGCTGCCGTAGCTCTTCTCGGCGAACGTGACAAAAAGCTGCATAAAGTTGGCCGAGAACACTAGAGAATCTGGCTACTGGCTCTTACTCCTAATGGTGGCACGTTTTGCCGCCGCCGTTTTTCTCTCGGCCGCGTTCTTTTTTTTTTTTTTCTTCTTTTTCTTCTTTTTTCGCGCCGTGTCAAAATTTTCGCGCTATTAACGGAAACGTACGCCGATAAACGCAATGCGTGGAACAATACGTTGCTCGACATTCCGTAATTTAATTACGAGACTCGAGGGAAGCTTTTGGCGAAACTTTCTATTGTACGGGGTAATTTTTTCGCTGGTTAACTGAAAGGCGAGTTAACTCAATCACACCGCGGATCACGAACTGTGGTTTCCATTGTTTCCCACTTTTCAAACGCCGTTATAGTAAAAGCTGAACGACTCAAAGCGAAAAAATGTTCACCATCGGGAAGAGTGAAAAATTTCATACGGGAAACAAGTAGAATGTCATTTCAAGGAAAAAAAATGGTCAACGTAATACACGCCGGCTCTGGAATCCAGCTACGCACAATGGCTGGTGAAAATATTTCAGCTCTTACAGAAACTTTTCGCCGATACAGGTATTTCTCACTTGGAGAATTCCGGCTTCGCCAATTTTTTTCATTGGAACTTTTATTTTTATACCGCGCGACGCAAAGTGAATTCTAATCGTTTCCGGTTCCAATTTTAGTGTTTTATTATATTACAGATTTTTATATCTTATTTAGTATAGCGTTATTTGATATAGTAGTATATTTTAGTACAGTTCCCATATCCAGAGTAGGTGAATAAAAATGATCAATAATTCTCGCAACCAAGCGAGAGAGAAATATTTTGTGAGAAAGTTATTCGACGTAAGGCGAGTCGTTTTACGAATTTAACAATTTTACTGCAAATACAGTTATTTACGAAACGTTGGTCGTTCCTGCCTTTTTTTTTTTTTTTTTTTTACGACGTATCATACATTTTGTTCGTAGTTATTTCTCTGAAGGAGTCGCATACGGAGGATTAACGAGGTCTGTCAACCGGTCGCGTGTATCTCTATAAACCTAGGACAAAGTATAGCCATAGCCGCATACTCGTCGCTACAGAGATGTATCGTATGTATTTATGCCAAAAACGCAACTGTGGAAGCATTGGTGGAACTGTTCTTTAGCCGTACAGAATGTAGTTTCTTCGAATAAAACTGAAATGCAAATTAAATTGCCAATCTTCAATGATTATTTCTTATTTTATTTTTATTTTATTCTTTTTTATATTTTATATCTTTTTACGCCTTTCCTCTTTACGAAGATGTAAACGAATAAATGGTGTTGTTTCTTAACTATACGTGTGTCAATGTGCTAACGAAATTCACAAAGCTAACGTTTTTACTGTGATATTTTATATTTAACGGGTGTACGTATACGTTTGTAACTGACCGCGTATATACGTTAAAATTGTTACACATATTTTGCCGAAACAGTGAACAGCGTTTTCACGGTGCATTACGCGTTGCTCGCTGTGTACCTCGTCCAGATATTAGGTTGTCCGAAAAGTTTCTTTCGTTTAATAAGGTGATAATAGATGTTTCGACCGTTCGCAGAGAGACGCGATCTCGAAGAAACGCGTCAACGGGAGCCGTAAATTCCCGTTACGATTCGAATAACCAACGTCACGAATCGATCGATCCCCTATTTCGATTAGGATAATAGGGGTGGTTGAGTGAGTATAACGCTGATTTTAACAGGTTATAATATATATATATATTTCCAAACAATTCAATAACTTCAATATTTGATACAATTGTGAGTATGTTGACTGCCAAACTACGAGTGAGTACGGCCTGAGACTCTTTTCGTGTTGGCGACTGTGTATTGACTTTGACTGTTGTCGAAATTTGACTCTTATTGACTACTGTGATGACTCTGACTGTTATTGTCGATTGACTGTTTTCGACTTGGCGACTGTGTTTTGACTTTGACTGTTGTCGAGATTTGACCCTTACTGACTACTGTGATGACTCTGACTGTTATTGTCGATTGACTGTTTTCGACTTGGCGACTGTGTTTTGACTTTGACTGTTGTGGAGATTTGACTCTTATTGACTACTGTGATGACTCTGACTGTTATTGTCGATTGACTGTTTTCGACTTGGCGACTGTGTATTGACTTTGACTGTTGTGGAGATTTGACTCTTATTGACTACTGTGATGACTCTGACTGTTATTGTCGATTGACTGTTTTCGACTTGGCGACTGTGTTTTGACCTTGACTGTTGTCGAGATTTGACTCTTATTGACTACTGTGATAACTCTGACTGTTATTGTCGATTGACTGTTTTCGACTTGGCGACTGTGTATTGACTTTGCCTGTTGTCGAGATTTGACTCTTATTGACTACTGTGATGACTCTGACTGTTATTGTCGATTGACTGTTTTCGACTTGGCCACTGTGTTTTGACTTTGACTGTTGTCGAGATTTGACTCTGACTGCTGAGCTTTGATTTGTCTGAATGACGGTACGTGGACCCTTGACGGCCAGGCAATGAAGGACGGCGCACGGACTATCTCACGCGACGTAACGATAGATGAACAACAATTTCTGTTTTATATTGTTTTATTGAATTAGGTGTGACCATTTCGTTTTATTTCTATTACTATGTTCGTGCATAATTCAATAAACTAATATAAAACAGAAAACATTGTGCGTCTATTATTTCCTTATAAAACGAAAGATACATTTCGGACAACCTAATATAACGTCACCTTATTATCATCATAATTAGCAAAGTTCAATTTTACGATTACGCGTGAAAGCCTCGTAGTATCAAGTACTTGCTGCAACTTTTAATCCGAAAAACAAATCTTCCAAGTATAGTCGGTGTACGTTGATATTCGATGCACGCGTTTATGGACTACGAAAAATAATATAAAAGACGTGGTTTCACGGTAAACTGAAAGTACAAGGCATCTGTGCTACTGCGCGCGTATTATTCAACTTTACCAACGAATATGCAACATCAAAGAATCCCAAGCAAACTGTTAGTTTGCTAGTTAGTGAGAATTTTCACGGGGGATTTCCTACTTTTGCGCTGAAGTAATTTTTCATTCCGTGGGGAATGCCAATGCGTAATTAGATTTTGATCTCGACATTCGAATTACTATCTTTTTATTTAATAAAAATATGTACCCGAGACTTTTTTTTAAATAATTTATAGTCTGAGATACAATTACTTGCAGCTTCAAATGGAATATCCTGTGCTCTTGATAAAAGTTTGCCATAATTACGTTATTAAACTTTGCAAAATTAAATTCCCATTTTAATCAAAATTTATATAGTTAATTACGATGTGGAAAAAAGAAGGAAATTATTACAAAATGATAATATCTTAGACCAATGGTTAGTTTGAAATATGAAATTGTCTAGATTCGAAGCTGTAAGTTCAGAAACATCAGACAAATACGTTTTCACGACGATGCCGCGGATTCATAGGGAAAAGTGGTTGCCAATTTTCCAGAAAGAACAGTTGATCGTATCTCGGACAACGAATAAAGCCCTCGGCAGTCCAACATTACTTGGTGACCTCTTGCCTTCACGGTTTAACCATGAAGAATAGTGGTGAATCCATTCGAATAAATTCGATAGAGAAAAAAGAAGGTTGAAATTTTCGTTAAAACGCTGACTCGTAACTGCATTTACGATTCTCTCGGATCCTCGTGGTAATTAGATTTTCTCTGATAAAAGTATTTGGAAAGGATACAGAAGGAAATGATACTATAGCTTTCAAGTAAAACCTACGTTACGAGCGTTGTAGTATGTTACTTGGAGAAAATTGAAGCAAAAGAGAAAGATGCGATTTATTTTAATCTGATCTAATTTTGGCAATTAATTCGTTACTTGTAATTCCTATTACAACAATGAAACGAATTATTATAACGAACGACATTTATTACGACGACGAATTATTACAACAATGAAGGAAAGAAAAGATAGTGTGGGTGAAGATAGTGTGAGTGGGAGAGAAGGAAGATGCATTTACAAGAGAAAGCGTAACGATAAAGTTGTAACTGTTCTCACGGAAAATCTGAACTTTATCTGTTCTTGCGCTGATTCTAAGATTAGTTAATTCAACAATTTCACTAATAAATTACCATATAGTGGAAGATCACCGGAAATACCTTACCAGCTGAGAAATTGGTTTAGAAGATCGATAATTCAATGATCGCGTTAATAAATTACCGTGTAATTGAAAATTACCTAAAATACCTTTACCAGAAGAGAGAAATTGTTTTAGAAAATCGATTAGTACCATTCAGGAATTTCCTCGCTAAACACGGCGCTGTGTAAAGGGACTTACAGTTTCTTCGCTGCGCGTTCCAGTTTCTACGAACAACGCTACTTAACAAATTTCCCGGCGAACGTGGGACGTGCGATTGTACGCGCGATCCGGCATACTCGAAAAGCCGCACCCTTTAATCAGAGATTATTGAAAATTCCAAGGAACTCGGCGGAATGAAGTTCTACAAGTTTCTGTGAGCGCGCGTCTGATCGGCCAGTCATTAATTAAATTTCATTCATTGCGATTCGACTGCAGCTGTTTAAAGTGCAAGTTTCCAGTAATCTCGCTTTGTGTCCATCGTTGTTCGCGCTACGTTGAATTCTACGTTTGAAGATTATTCTCCATACGGTCGTTCGTAGTGTCGGATCGTGCTCAAAGTAAATTCACGATCTTAATTTTTCAACTTTTGGAAGATAGCGTAACGGAAAATTCTTACACGCGCGTTACGGTATACCTGGAAAACGTGGAAAAATTGTTTTGTGTATTTACTATGAATATTCGACTAGAGGAGAAAGTAGAGCGTGACGATGATGTTTAGGGCTGAAAGATAACGCTAGCGATTTTCTATGCCGAGAAATTTTTATAGGTACGCCAGATATGACCGGTCGTAAATTTTAAAATGATGAAGATGGATGACGGCTCGCGCTACTGAGCTGCATCGAGAATTGTATTTGCCGTGAAATGGACGCGGATAATGGTAATACGCGCCTTATGTGCCAGGTTTTGAGGACAAGACATTACGTTATCTGGAGCCAGCGAGAAAAAAAGCAAGAAAAATTGCAACCATCTTTGCGCTAAGGGATAAAAGTTTTCGGGATAAAAGTTTCTAAGGGATGAAAGTTTCATTCGATATGAAAATATTTCTACATTCGCTATCTATCAAAATTAGTTCGTTTTATTCGTCCCTGGATGAAAGTATTATTAGATACAACAAAATTTTATATCTTTCGATTCCATTAAGCAATATTTGAATTGAAAAATTGATACAGAGATCGTACAAATTTGGAACGACAATTTTTGAGTTCCAGAAATATTACAATCTTTCAATATGCAATTCCTTCTGCGATTTCTGTGTTCCGTTTTAAGAAAAGTTCCATTTAATTCACGGCGATAATGAAATTTCAAGAAGTTTTCTGATATCTATACCTTGGGATAGAATTTGGATGAAATAAGATATTTAATTTGTTCACTTGCGCCATATTTCGAAGCTATAGATGGAACTACGAACGACGTTAAGTGTGTAGATTAACACTAAAACTACCGACAGTTAAACGAAGCTATTTCTACCAAAACCAGTGAAAATCACTGGTCTTTAAAAAATACGTAATAATAGAATATTTTTATATTTATTGATTCATTACTTTCTTACAAAAGGACAGTGTTGAGCACGTTAAGTGTGTAGATTAACACTAAAACTACCGACAGTTAAACGAAGCTATTTCTACCAAAACCAGTGAAAATCACTGATCTTTAAAAAATACGTAATAATAGAATATTTTTATATTTATTGATTCATTACTTTCTTACAAAAGAGCAGTGTTGAGCAGGCAGATATTTTTAAGAATTTCCTGGCTAGAGGAATATCGCGATATTATTACAATCTGTGGATTAAAGTCGATCCTTTTATATAATACACGACTCGATCGTTTTCCATACAGCTGTTTCGCACGTTTACGAGACAAGCTTTGAAAATAACTGTGTAACAGACGTAGCAAAGAATCGCAAGGAAGGCAGTCAAAGAATCAACACCTGCGCCATCGACGTAGGCTTCTACGTTCCCACGCAAGCGATGCGCTTGCAAGTTAGCTGGTGACAGTTTCGTAAGCTCGTTGAAACTTACGGTGAAAACTTTGTACTTAGCGCTTGGTAACCACGCCGCCGGAATGGAGATGCATTTGTTGCAGTCGTCGAGCAGAAATGCTCGTGGGAGCACGTTGGGAAAACCGATTGTCGAATTTTGCCTCACAGCTCTGCCGTCAAGTGCTTGTGGCTGGTAAATGCATTACAAATTATGCTGCTCCATGCAGGCCAAATTTTCATTAAAATTTTGTTCCATCGATATCTTCAGTTATATTTCAACGTGTTATCCAACCAGATCCAATTCTTCCTCGTTATTTTCAAATAATTTTACCATTTTTTCTTACAGTCGTCGTAGCATCCACTTTTACAACGACAATTGTACATATTCTGTCTTGTGTTTCCTTTCAATGTGATTCGTGTCGATGCAGCTGACACAAAGGTTATGTAAATCGGTAGCAGAGGAGGGTAAAGTGAGTTTATCGGTCTATTGTGTTCAACGAATGATTACGGTTAAATCTTCCATTTGGTACGCGTGAACTGCTTTGAATTTCTGCGGTTTACAGAGCGTATAAAGCGTCTAATTAATTCAGTTGATTATTCCGATCGACAGATCTGTGTTGTCTTCTTGTGAAAAAGAAATCTTTTCCAGTTTAATTAACACAATACATCAGATGAAACGAAACTTTCCAAATTGACCAATTATCGTGTTTCTCTCTCAGCTTTTTAGTTCCAGTAATTCAGAAATTCTCCAATCCGCGTGTTACCGAATTTCCGCGAGAAAACAAACTTGCCAAGACTCGTCATCGTTCTACGATCTTCAGTCTGCAGTGTACCAACTTGTCAGTCGTCTTTAACTCGCGCGTCTAACAAACAGTCAGTTAGCATCTATCGCTGTGCTCTGTCTAAGCGTCGAATTAATTCAATTCGACGATCGAACAAACATCAAGTTCGTCGTCTACCAAGTCTGTCGTTTGTTGTAAAAGCAGAATAAATAGCGTGCTCACCGCAGGTTAACTTTGTCCATTGCGTTCCGAGTGGGTTCAAAGTTCGCGTCCTGACCAACTCGCAAGCCGCTAAGTCGCTAAGAGGGCGACTCGCAATGTATATTACGCGTACTTATTGGACGAAACTTTTTGAAATTTCATGAATTATAACGAGCCGAGGTTACAGAGGCGACGTATAGTTCGCCACGTCGACCGGCCGAGAGCAACTTGACAAAGCCGTTGTCTTTGACGAAAATAGGACGTAAGCTTGAAAAATAGGTTTGACAGCGGAAAATACCTTCCGCGGATAAACTTGAATCAGCCATAACCATAATTACAGAAGTTATTCCGGAAGTTGGGGCTCTGTAAAGAGAAGAATTTTCCAGGGACGAGGAATCTGCACGTTGGAAATGTAGTTTGAGAAAGTTCGAGAATTGTCGTAATAAGTTCGCCGCGGTCAGGTTCGCAAGAATGCGAACTGACTGGTTCAGAAAAGAGATTTCTTCGTTATATTCCTTCGTTATATGGCAGATATTTATTGGACTGTTTAAAAAGATGGTAACAAAATTGAAGAAAAATTCGTGTATGGGGTTGTCCGAAAAGTTTCTTTCGTTTTATAAGGAAATGATGGATGTACAACATTTTCTCTTTTATATTGTTTTATCGTGTTACGTATGATCCATTTTGTTCTATCAAGATAAAGATTACAACGTTCGACAGATTAGGTTTTATGTTTGTATAAAGATACGTTGTTGTAAAAGACGTGTCTGTAAAAGAAAGACACTTTCCGGACAACCTGGATGTCTGCTGTACTGTGTTTCTTTCACGACGTTGCTTTATGATCGCTTTCGCAAATAAGTTGTCGTTTAAGTAAATTCCAGTTTCAAATGGTTCTTGTATTCCAATGTATTCCAAAGTATTCTGTTTCTGATTGTTTAAAGAAGTTTTGTAAAAACTTCGTCGATAGACGAAGCTCGTTTTGTTGAGAAACGATGTCTTCTTTATCGATCGACTTTGAATCTTTTTCGTCGATCGTTGTATTTAAATTTGGAATTTCGTTACTTCGCGAAACTGTATAACAAACGATCATCTTGCAGTTTTAAGAAGGATACGAATTTCTTGAACGAATTTAATGCCAATTTTTTTGTATATTCTTTCACTTTATCGAATTAAACTTTCCTGTCACCGTCCTTAGTTTAGTTGGAAAAATGTTTACCAATCTTTCTAAATGAAATTAACAATATTATCGAGAAGATAGGCACAAGTATGAGAAGTTTATATTTCTTAAGCTTTTTTTACATGAAAGAAAAAAAATTCAAAATTTAAATGCTGGATAAAAATCGTCCTTCAACTTTTCAATATGCGATGATTGTATATAATGCGTCATTATGGTTATCGTTGCCTCAGAAAAAGCTGTAAGTTTAAAATCGTTAAGTTTTATCTGGACAGGGTAAAAATGATTTTTGTAGCTTTAATTATTTTAATTTCTCAGTACGTTGTTATTAAGTTGGTTATATTATTATTAATCTTTATATCGAAGAAAAACAAGCTTCTAACTCTAAAGTTTCTATTACAACGCGATAACAATTATCCTGTCGTAAAATGTCGATATACAGCGTAGAGTTGCAAAAATTAAACTAGTTGTGTATTTAGTATTCTGAATTTGACTTTGCTAATTTATTTGTGCAGCGATTTTGCGCGATTAAATAAAGTTTCGCTTGATGGTATCTTCATCAAGATTTAAAATCTTTAATTGGATGTACGTAGACATTGTGATTAATGTATTCACGAAACCGAGCAAGGCTAATTTATTGTAAATTTAATAAAATTAATATTGCCTGATCTTTTCAATTTCCGTACATTTTACTTACAGCATACGATGAATACGATCACAATATATCAACAAATGTGTGCAAGTATGTAAATTAATATACGACGAACCAATGAATCGTTATTAATTATTTATTATTATGTTTGAAAGATACAAATTAATTTCGACCGAATGTAATTACATCGCGGAAAAATTTTACCTAATTAAACAAATTCTGAATTTCATAACGGTGGTTGTTTTCATAGAAAGAACTAATTCTCATTCGAACATACATCGAATATTTCTTGATATGATTCTACAATATTGTAGTATCGTGGACAAATGGCCTAAGAAATATCGGCTGAACCATAAACAATATTGCGAAAAGTCTTAAGTGCCGTTAGGCCAAAGGGCCTGGAAGTTTTACCGGGTGGTCGTCACCTAAAGAGTCGAGTGAGGAAGTTGTGAGTTAAGAGTCGAGTCGAGTAGTCGGGAGTTGAGAGTCGAGTTGAGTAGTCCAGTGGAGTAGTCGTGAGTTGAGAGTCAAGTTGAGTACTCCAATGGAGTAGTCGTGAGTTGAGAGTCGAGTTGACTAATCCAGTGAAGTAGTCATGAGTTGAGTAGTCGAGTGGAGTAGTCATAAGTTGAGAGTCGAATTGAGTAGTCCAGTGAAGTAGTCATGAGTTGAGAATCGAATTGAGGTAGTCGCGAGTTGAGTAGTCGAGTGGAGTAGTCGTGAGTGGAGAGTCGAGTGGTGAGGAGACGAGAGTTTCCGAGTTGTTATGAGTTATAAACTACTAGTTGTGGGTTGTGAATTTCAGTTGTCCTAGTTATAGCACGTTACTGTATTTAGTTCACGTTAAATAACCATCGTTTCCTGTTTAATCCATCGTAAATAAATCTATCGATCAATAAACTTATCATATAGGATAGAAATCATTGGGAAGCTTAATTTCTAATATCTCTGAATAAATAAAAAATCCTATAATATCCATTATTTTCGTCTTATTTATCATTCTATCTTCTATCATCAAGTATTTGATTAACTCTGCTATTCCACCATATCGATCTCGTGATATCGGAATTTAATCATATTTCTCACTACTGGAACGCGCATTATTATTTAGAAAGACGACAAATTTGACTGCTTCTCCGAAGTATACTCGAAAGAATCCACTTTCTTTGACATATTTATAACTAGAAAGCCGTGAAAGCAATCTCCTAAAAGGATTCCTAAAGAATCACAAAGTTATGAGTGTCGATTCCCTTCCGTCTCAATCAGATTTCCTATACACCACGCATCACGGTGAACTCAACCTTCCAGCTCTGTCGAGTGTATTATTGCCTTTCGAACGAGGACAGCCTTTCGACGAATTCCAATCGAAAAATGAGCGCTCGCCCGAGATCGAAATTACTTATAGATTCAGTGTTCCGCTACGAAACGAAAATTCAGCGCGTGAAATATTCATCGGGCATGGTGGCGTTTCCGTCGAAGTGACTTCCAGGTGTTTCCGGAAGACAATATCTCTTATTTACTCGGCAATCTTCGGCCGTGATGCACTTCTCGCGTCGAAAATCAAACGCCAGCGAGCGAACTGAATATTTCCTTTCATATTCGAAGGTGCTATTCCTGTATAGGAATTTCAAGGACCAAGAAACGAATATACACAGGGTGCCCCATTTGAATACTTCCACGTAATTGTCTCGCAAAGTATTTAATCGTTATGGTAAAAAAAAGGTTTCGCATAAGACTTGTTTCGTATCGAGGAGGATGTCTTACGATGACCACGAGATTTATGGTGAAGGCGTTTCAAAGCCGATCTTTGATTTCTTCAGCGGAACTATACGTCAGTTTACTATCTTTTTAATTTTAATTGTCGACAAGAGAGCATCGAGGTACTTGTATCTGAAAATGTTTAGTTAAAAAGACGCTTCAACGTTAATCTCATGAAATTGAGCGTATGGAAGACAAGGAAACCTTACGTTTTATTATTTTCACGCGATGAGTTTTACGGGATCAAAGTTAGAACATCTTTGAAAATATCTTTCATCTAATGTGTCTTGGTTAAAATGGGACACCCGGTGTGTTGCGTAGGTTGCGCGAGATGCAATAGGACGTAAACTCCGGTAAATATTTGAAATTAAATTCTATCGTACACTGCCCATTTTTATCGTCAGATTCTTCAGCGTCGGTTTAAAAGACTATTCGTGTCTTGTGGAAGAAACTTTTGCTTAATCTTAGAACTATTCATCGATCTTTGATAATAATGTGCACAGCCAGTCTTATCGATATTCGAACACCACGGTAATCGAGAGATTATTGTTAAGAATTGTGCATCTTAATTGCCGAAATAAAAGTAAAGGAACGCTAAGGTTACGCTTAGAACTCATATCAAAATAGTTTTAGATTTATTTAATAAACGATTTCCAGGATCTTCGTCGATATAAATTTGCACGCGTTTCAGCACTCTCTCTTTGTCTCACCATCTTCCACACCACACTGAACAGTTACATTCATCTGTTTTTTGGCACATACTTCCACACACTCATATTCACATACGTGTGTCACTACTACACGACCAATCCAGTCTAGCACACAAAATTATACATATCTCAATAGGTATATTTATTGTTGAAGTAATTGCTTCGAGAAAAACTCTACATCTTTGCTTTTCCACATCTTTGCATATCCACGACCTGGAGACCGCTGTCACGAAGAGAATAGAATTCAGTGAAACAAAAATATTGGAAATAAGGAGGGGTCCATTTTATTATGCCCTTGAATATAAATGTTGTTTTGGATTACAAGGACTAGAAATAAAAGAGCTATAAGTGGATTTCTATTGCTGTTTTTTGTAGCCTTCAACTAGAGCTACAAGGTTAATTACCAAAAAGGTAATGTTCTTTGCTATAAATATATGAACGTACTCCCTACCATTCTTCTGTTGTATTGCAACACTATAAGAGTGAGAATCTGGATCAGCATACATTATACTTGTACCTTTATTTATTTCAATATATTTTTCTATTACAAATTCTATTCTATCAGTCGACCTCGACATTTATTTATAATCGTCAGGGAAACAATAGTTCTTTTTAATATATTAAATTGCAAGTTTATTATTAGTAGTATACCAATCATTATTAATGCTATATATTCGTAATAGTGATCTATAGGTAATATGTTATAGTTAAGCCTGCAGTTGCAAACTGGTTCGTTTTCGACCAGTAAGTTTAAGTAATTTCTCACCTTTTCCATGTTTTTGTCTAAATTTCGCTTTGAAAGAAATTAATTTCTTAATTAAAGAAACGAAGGCAACGCGTAACAAGGAAAGTTATTAGATTATTTTCTAGAAACTCGGAAAAGAGTGCTCAAGCTTTTCTCGGGGTTTTTTGAAGCACACAGACCTAAAAAAAGCTGTATAAAGTTGAACGAAGCAGCGTGCTAGTACTATTATATATAGTACAGAGTAGCATTCTTGGAATTATTATAGCACTGTTCGTATTTTTAAATTTATACAATAGTTTACGATAAATAGCTCCACCGTGATCCTGGGATATTCCCTCGCGAGAGTAGTAATTTTAGTAATATCCCGAGTATATCCGTGCTGAATGTTTGTCGAGGATGTAATTCGATCGCAGATATCAGAACGACATGCTACAAATAATTTTCGTAATTCTCCATTAGGAAAATTGATGAAACTGTATCTGCAAATCTATGGATCGAACCTAGAGTCAGTCGAATTGTAAATCGTCCTGATTTCGTCCGAATGAGAATAACGCGTTTCGCCCATACAACGACTCTTCGCCGTTAAAACTTCTCTTTCTTTTTTCGTACAGTTAAAACTCGTATCCTTAAACCTTCCCGAAGAAAGTAATTCTTAATAGCTAAAAAATATAGATCATTGATAAAATTGAAAATCTAAAATTGTTGTAAAATTTAAGAATCTTCTACTATCGCGTCGATATAAATTATTCGAGCTAACGAAAATATCGCAGTGACCACGAACGATACTCGAAGCGACTCTGATTATGTTAACGCGCTGATTTATATTTTAACGTTGCTTTACATTTTATTCCGTAATAACGGAGTTCATGCGATTCATAGTTGTGCTACAGTAATTTATTATGCTACTAGTATTAATATCGGTTATACTCATTTTTGGATAACCAGAATCTTTGCTAATCATTCGGTTGGATTTAACGTCGAACGAGGAATTTAAGCTGCGAAAGTCACGTTATTATCCCAGAGTTTCCACATTTCCGTCGTCACATGATCCAACGTCTTATACCATCATTTCGAGTAAGTCTTATCGTCCCATAAACCTACGACGTGATGCACGTCACTGACTTCAGCGATATTATAATCCTCGTGTCCCGTTTCTAGTTATATGTATTTAGTTCACTGATTACGTTATACATTGTATTTATTCGCAGGGAATAATCTCGCGTAGTATTAAATTTAATTTCTCTCTTACTGCGACCAACTTTTTCATCGCTCTCTACATTTCTCTAAATAAGTGGCTATATTTTAAGTGTTTTATTACCAGTTTGTAAAAGTTGTCACTTTTTTGTCATTTTTCTCACCTGCAGCTGATAGAATTAAAGTTATTATTGAGAGCGATGATGATAAGTTACATTAATACATTAGGACGCAACAGAGGGCGCATTTTAACCCTCTTTCAATCCATTACACGGATCAAAGGATTCATCCATATGGAGTTAATATCATATTTACAGTAATTAACATGTTAATACCGTGTTAGACATAACAGCTGCGTATAAAAATGTAGGTTTCAAAGATACGAAAAGATCGCGTTCGTTAATTTTATTCCAACTTCAAAATAAACTCGTTGTGACTACATTCGGTTACGTTCGAAATTTCACGGACCGTGAAATATATTTTTCGTCATTTTTCTGGCAAATGATTCTCGAGAACGAACAATCGGGAGCGATATAATCGCAAAAAAAGAAAAGAACAATCTTCTATCTTATCGACTTAGATCTTGAAACAGAACATTGCCAAAATACGAAACGCTATGCTACGTAATGTTTGACAAAATGTGAAATACGAGATTTTGTTGGATCTCTGATCGTAACCGGAGACGCGATGTGTCCAAACGTCTATCGTTCGAGATCTATCGCCCACTGACATAGTACGAGGATCAACATCCTTAACTCAAATAGCTGACAGCGATGTGGCACTGCTTCGTCCTTGCTTTCCTCCGCTAACTACCGGTGTTAACCATACACTGGTTTGTCGACGAAAGCTTACTTTGCGGCTTCCAACGATCGTGTGCCACTGATTCGTCCACGTTTGTCTGTCCTTGCACCGACTCTGTTAGTTATACACACCGGTTGTTCTTCCAATCCCACGCTGCAATCTCAGTTTATCTAGTCATGTCCGGTTCTCGCAATCTAACGCTAGACAGAAACAACGGGTCAACCATAACAGCCAATTCTGTTTCAATCTAACGCGTTTACCATTAATTTGAAGATATCGCTGTGACCGTGAACGATACTTCAAGTGACTCTGATTATGTTAACGCGTTGATTTATATTTTAACGCTGGTTTACATTTTATTCCATAGTTTCGAAGTTTACGTGATTTATAGTTGCGTTACAGTAATTTATTGTTGTCAGCCGAAGAAGTCGATATGTAACGTAATAATCTAGTAATGAACATTGAACTTCGTCATGTGCCCAAGTAACATTCATAGTGGAAATCTATAATACACGGTAAACTCATCGAGACAGAACAGAGGACAACGTTTCGAGGGCAATTTTCATGCTCGTCGAGCGTTTCTCAGCCAACGAGGTCACGTGTAGACACGTTCGAGTCCACCTGGTCTGGTTAAATAGCTTGCTATCATAGTTACGAAACTTGTGCAGCTGCAGAGGCCATTTCACCGCAAACGGGAACTTTCTGTTCCGCTTCGGCAACACTCTATCCTGGCTGCGCGCAGGCAAACTTATCACACGAGTTTCCGCCTTTCCACATGCGAGACGTTGTGAAAAATGTATTCTGCTCTTCCTCTGTCTTTCGATGAACACACAGTCAGCAAGTTGTAATTTCTCGGCTTCTTTCGGTGCCGAGCTTTTCTGTCGCCACTCTACGCATCGCTTTCTCATTGATACGAATTTATTGCTACGTTGCGAACTTTGTCTGGAAAATTGCATCTCCACGAGAATGTTCGACTCGTCTCTCGGAATTTCGTTTTTATTAGGACAAATCGACCACTGAAAGTTCGATTCATATTTTAACATCTTTTAACCAGACGTTTTCTCTGTGTATAGATTAGGGAAGTTCTTTCAGTTTGCAGAGTAATTTGTTAAACGACGCGGAACATTCTTAAAGCAATTTAGAAATATACCGAAATATTCGATAAGAAATTGATCGTTCGCAGTACGATAAACACACACGTAGTTCATTCTTGTTTAAATATCGCGTCTTTGTATGTGCACTGTCGTTCGTCGATGCATATTTGCGTATTTGCTAATCTCATAGAAGACGCGAGAATTGGCTGAAATTATTAGGAAGATGATTAATCGGTAAAGATTCACAAATTCATTGTAAATGACGACGACTCGATAACGTAACGGTTAGCTGTACATACACCGACGAGAAAATGTTAAATAAATTACGTAGAAAATGCAGAAGAGTCTACGGAAAACTCGAATCTGCCTGGTGAAATCGTTCGCGAATAAATTATTAATTCTAAATAATTTTCGTCTTAAACATGGAAATTTTGTTGCGAATCGCAGTCGACAAGAAAATATCACAATCAACGAAACAACACGAATTTAAAAGAAAATGAATTTAAGCTGCAAGTAGTTCATATGCCGGTTATTAAATATCCTGTTGAACTTCTTCTGGTCTGACCTTTTCTCAACAACTTCTTACTCCAAGTATATCGTTCAACTTGAATTTCTTTCTCTTTCTCATTCTCTTTTCTCTCGGCTTCTTTCTCTTCTTTGTACGAGGTATGATCATTTTATTAAAGTTTCCTGTTAGAGAAATCACTTCTTCCGAAAGATAGAGTCTCGCGATATTTCCAGACAGATTATTAAAATGTACCGCTCAGGTGCTTCGCGAAAGAAGGATATCGGCGAGACATTTATGACACGATGTCGTAGCCGTTTCACATTGAAAAATCGGAATTTGTAATTAAAATAATAGCTAGACCATACGCAATAACGTAACTATTCTTATTTAATAGTTTTGAATTGTTATTGGTCATCGTTGTTATTTCTGTATTTAGAGGTAGGATCACGATAGCTGTTATTTTATTCTTTGGATAAATCTATCACACCGTTCTGAGCTGAAAAACCTTTATTACACTTTCTTACATGGACTAGGGATAAAAACGAAAGAGTATCTTAAACCTACCGATTAAATCTAGAACTATCTTCTAGTTACTATTTATTGTAACTAGCGCATCTGCATATGAATGGCGAGCGCGAATTCACGTTGTCATTTTCATCAGTCGTGTAATTATGTTAATTTATGGTGTACGTATAGATGCAATAAAATATTGAAACAGCGGTAGATACTTGTTACCTTATTATAAGTATCGAATCACTCGATCATCTTTGTCGGAAATCAAAGAGAAGAAAATACAGACGACTAATGTTAATCGTATTGGGTTGGCAACTAAATGACTGCGGATTTTTCAATAGGCGGTAATGACAAAATCCGCAATCACTTAGTTGCCAAATCAATAGTATAATAAAATAAACGGCGAAATATTTGCTCGACGATAAAACGTAAATGGGAAATTTCAAATGCAGTTTAATCTTTTATTTCTTGAAACGTACGTATTTTTAAACATTTCATCTCGTAGTCCTGTCGTAGAGAATACGATCTAATAGTTTGCACCGATGTACAATCATCGTCAATGTAACATCATCATTGATATACATATGTTATTTGCCGCAGATTCAATTTCTGCCAGCTACGTATCAATTACCTGGTGTCGGTCTCGTCATTGTCTGTTAACCCATATTCATTCACGATTATCTCGACACGAGTAATCGTGGTCGAAACAGAAATTGGCAACTGCTTGCTCCTTAAACGCAAACTACCTGCTGATCTTATTATTAACGTTAATTTTCTATATTCGAACTATCCATCTTTTAGTCCGAAGGAAGAAAAAAAAAACATTTCAACGTAAATTTATTGTAATTGGGGTAATATCGATAAGAATCGCGAAGAACATACTTTGAACGAAACGTACCGATTTTATGATTTCGAACAGACTGTGTAACTAAAGATACGTTCAGAGCGGAACTGCCTCCTTATTAGCGCGATTACCTCGATTATTACGAAACGTACACACGTGCGATACAAGTCACGCTTTATCGGCCCAACATACTGCGGACTTACAGCAATATCTCATAATTTTCTCGATGCACAGGTACAGATACTACCGAAGCATTCGATGAAACATTCACGAGACGGAAAATTCAACAAGCCCGTATCACACATATGGAAATGTATGCTGCTAACACGCTATCAATATTGCAGAACGCGAGAATTTCTAAACAGGCTACCCTTGCCACAAGCGCAATATCGCGATGCGACACGCCAGCAAATATTTTCACCGTCGGGAACGTGACGTTCTGAATGTTTAAGTCGAACAGCGTCGAAATTCGTGGCTCGTTGCCTATTTTATTATCGCTATCTCGCCGAATATCGTTGCTCCATACCAGGCAGTGTAATTTAGTCGAATAACGAACAAGGATAAGCGAAGCGGTCGTTTCATAGTTGTTCGCTAATCACGAATAATCTTGTCTTATTTTTCTATTTTATTTCATTATTTTGTATGATAAAAGAGTCGAGTGAAGTAGTGGAAATTGAGAAATTAAACGTTTTGTCTTATTTTTCTATTTTATTTCATTATTTTGTAAAATAAGAAAGTCAAGTGAAATAATTGAAATTGAGAAATTAGATGCTTTACCAATCTTCTTCTAACTAACCAATCTTCCTCCGAGGCTCTATTTTCTTAAATTATATTCTCAAAAAATATGAATCTGCGTGGATAAACCGCGGTTTAATTATCACGTTAACGTGGATCGCGCGAACAAAGTTAGGCGATAATCGTTGTACTGCTAAACGTAAGATAATAAGAAAAGGGACATAAATACATACGTAATAAGTGGAAGAGAATAGAATAAAAGGAGATAAAGTAAAGTAAAAGTAATACTCAACTGCTGCGTAATACCATGGATCGTGCAGCATCAAATATTCGTCGGTCGGTTTCCCGTACCTCGTCACGATTCCATCGCCGCGGTTATTTCATTTTGCACACGTTGTAAAGCACCCGTTGCTAACGTAGAGGAGACACGTTGGAACAGTGGAAGAGGAAAGCATTTTTCCATACAGGACACGCGGTGTCGAACAAAGAGGTTGGAAAATTCGTTTTGTATCGGGGAAGAAGTCGTTTTCCGGAGAGACAAACGGCTACTCTGTGCTTCGCTGCTCTCGCAAGCAGTAAGTAAGACTGCGAGACAGAACGATATAATAAAGAGAGAAGAAAGGGTAGGAGAGCAGAAAGTAGATGTGCAGAGGTCATTTAAATCGTTGAAATATGGCGTCGTCTATTTTAAAAGGATTGATTTGTGAGGCTATAGCGACTCGCGAAAATGCATTGAATACTTGTCATAGAAACTTTTATAAATATCAGGATGATAGATGAACAATAATTTCTGTTTTATATTATTTTATCGAATTAGGTATGATCCATTTCGTTCTATTTCTATTATTACGTTCGTGCATAATTCAATGAACTAATATAAAAGAAGAAACATTGTGCGTCTATTATTTCCTTATAAAACGAAGGAAACTTTTCGTACAACCTAATATAATAAATTATGCGATAGATATATACAGAAATGGCAAAACATCCAGGTGATAAAAGCATTTGGCTAAACGGGATCGCCTAATTATCTATCTTATTTATTATTGTAGGAAAAACCATCTTAAGACGTAGTTAAACTACTTCAAGAAACGCATGCGAGGGTGGACAGAATTTTTTCTCGAGTTCATCTTTTCAAGGAGATTTCAAAGTTATCGGTATATTTCTTAAATGGAACCCTATATCTTTTTATCCATCGATCGGTGCGTTTTTTTATTCTCTAAGGAAAAAAAAGTATCGTGGTACCTGTGTCTGAAAATTCTCAGTTTAAAAGATATTTTAATCTTAATTTTAATTTTGTTACACTTGGCGTATGAAAGACGAGGAAAGACGCAAAGCGAAGCTCTCTTACCCTTACGTTTTTCTTGTCTTCCACGTACTACATACGGTGATTATGATATGATGACTCAACCGAGATAATCTGTACACTGTAATATTAAAACGATCGATAACTAATTATATAGAGACATTCGCCTTTTTACATCTGGTTCGAACTTTGCCAGCATAGAATGGCGGACAGAAAAGAAGTTTGTAAGATAAGGAATACAAAACGACGCCATAATTTTGCAAAATGGATTTTTATTTAATAAGAGCAATAGAAAAATATAATATACGCTAAACGGTAAAAAATTATTGGTATAAAAGTTACTAAAATTCATATTGTCCCAATCTTAAACTTTCTTTTATTCGCCGCACTAGTCACGTTAATCCTGGCTCGCGATTGATCAAATTTTTAAACGATTTATATAACACGTAGACGTTTTCTACAAACGTTCCACATATTTTGATGATAAAAGCGCTACTTTTCTCCCAATCAGGCGATCAAACAATTTGTAATCTCATTGTTGCAATCCTTGTAATCTCGTGATAATCCCTGTTAATCGATGGATTACAAGTCATTCGTGGAAATCGCAGACCTCGTAATAGACTCGACTGTGCACACAGACGAGACTCAGGAAAGCGATGGTATTAATGCTTCGATGGTTTAATCTTCGCGAGTTCTGTTCCACTTCTTGACTGCTATTCGTCGGTACGAGTCAGTTAGCAAACGAGTTTCGAGTTGTCGGTTTCGCGACGAGCACTTTGAATGGGCCGTGGTTCAAAAGCAAACAGGTATTTCATTGAACCTTTGACTAAGATGTGGGAACGCCAAGCGTAATTAGATGCTTTCTTCGCACAGATATTTCCTGCAGATATTATCGGCAAGATTTAACGATGTTTAATCGCGCTTTGATTTTAAAACAGCTTCTTTCCTTTCATCAGAAATAAACAACTTCGTTAAAAGTATCCTTTGAAATTTATAATACCGATTCGTATGAAAGTTACTTGTATTCGCCATGGAATCCGTCTTTCGTTGAATTTCCACCGAGTCTTCATTTTCTTAACGTACAGTTACGTTTACGTCTCACTCGTATTACAGATCTTTCGTATTGCGATTGCGGTTTATTCAAAATTGTGAGAAACCGTAAGGGTCCTTCTTTATCATAAATCTAACGTTAAAATTATCGGCAATTGAATGTTACAAAAATACGATTTAATGTGGCCTGTAGCTGTTGTCACTAACTTTACACAACCCTTTGCACATTTATGATAAACTACATCAATTGAAATTATTAAGATATGTATAATTTTGTATACTGGGCTGGGTTAGATGCGTAGTAGAGATACTTGTATGTGGGTGTCAGTGTGTGGAAGTATGTGTATGTGTATCTGAAAACAGATGAATGTAAACTGTTCAGTCGGTTAACAGACGGGTATGGAAGAAAGTGCTGAGACGCGTGCAAGTGTGTATCGATGAATATCTTAGAAATCGTCCATCAAATAAATATATAATTATCCTAATATTAATTCCAAGTGTAAATTTAGTGTTTCTATTACCTTTATTTCGGCTATCAAGATGCACAATTCTCAACAGAAACATATTCTTACAAAAGAATGTAAAATAGAAGTAAAAGTGCAAAACATGTATTATATAATATATGTATATATAATATAAACACATAATACATATGAAAAAAGAACACATTCTTATAATCAAATTTCTATCCATTGTAACTTCTTTTCTTTTATCTATCTACTTACATTCTATAAAGATATACATTCGCAAGGACGTCCGACGAAATCGAATAATAATTAAAAAACTGTAAATACGAATCAATCTTTGCTTCTATCTTGCCAATTAACGTTTAATGCGTATATTTATCGTATCTTGAAGAGCAGAGCGTACGACCTTAGTAGTTCATAGTAGAAACACGGATAACGTTCGCCGTGCAGTAGTCAGGGACGGGCATTAGTCAGACGTAAGCAATGCGGTCGAATAGCTCCGCAGTGATAACTGTGGCGCATTAGTCAGACGGAGTACAAGTGATAGCGCGTAGCATTCTCGGTTAGCAATGCACATTACGTCCGAGGGGAATGTTATCGCGCCAATGAACCACGTACGACGCTCTACGTTCTCCTCTGATTCGTTCTAATCGTTTTTGGATCATTTATCTGAATTAAATATAGTAGGTAAATGAAAATTGCGAGAAAATCTATACGAGCAGAATTTTCTCGATTTTTTTATTTTCATATTATTTAGTAGTTAAAATGCTACGCTTTGGGATAACATATATCGTTATATATTATTATATTACATTACATGGAACTATAAGAAACTTACGTATTATCATAGGCACGTCAACTGTATGACAATTATTCGTTTAAAAAATCTTACGTTAACGTAACTTTCGTTTCTGTTGAAGTAATTGCTTCGAGAAAAACCCTACATCTTTTCTTTTGTATATCCGTGACCTGGAGACAGCTGTTAAGAAGAGAATAGAATTCAGTGAAACAAAAATATTGGAAATAAGGAGGGGTGCGTATTATTGTTGTTAATGTTGTTTATGTAAATATGTTATGTTGTTAATGTAAATGTTGTTTTGGATTAAAAGGTCTAGAAACAAAAGAGCTATAAGTAAATATCTATTGCTGTTTCTTGTAGCCTTCAGCTACAGCTACGAGATTAACTTTTTGTCAATGTCCTTCGCTATAAATATATGAACGTTTTCCCTATCATCCCTTCTTATTGTATCGTAAGACTGTAAAAGTGAGGATCTGGATCAGCATACATTATACCTATACTTATTTCAATATATTTTTCTATTCCAAATTCGTCCACTCGTTCCTCTATCAGTCAACCTCGACAGTTTCATATGCAGTTGTTTAATATACACAACATTTGTTCATATGTGACTATCAATTTTGTCGAGCGATATAGTTTACAGCATAACGAAAGTATATTCTGATTAGTAATGTATAGATTACGATTAATATATCGACATATGTCGTCGTAATTAAAAAGAGGAACTAATTCGATTTTTATTGATAAGTTCGATGTACCTGCTAATTAAATTCTTAGTTTCCTAAAAAAATGGCCAGCCTCCTGAAAGAATATCGACTAGCGTGAATAGTATTACACTGGAAAAATCAATTATTTCTTGTTTTTATTTTAAACTCTGAAAACATGATGGGCATGTCTGACTTATCATACACATTGTATGTTGCACTATTACTTTAAAAACATTGAAAGCTACGTAATACCGAGGAAGGTAACAAAAGACGACGAGTAAAGCGACAAATCGATATTATATCAGACTGATCAAGTAATAGCATTTCTAACGGTATTAATGATCCGTCGTATACAGCAAGTGGTCAGAACGTATTAGTCAGACAGTGGTAAGCAGTACGCAATGTTCAACGGTCAGTGGTGGTACAATACATTAATCGACCAATAGCCAGACAACCGCATTGGTCAGCAACCTATCGGGCCACATTTCTGGCTCGATACATCGAAATTTGTCGCTTGGCAATAATATCATTTTTAATAACCGTTCAAATATCATTGCTTGACAGCAAGACTTTGATTTTTAGCAACCAATCGAATTCATATATATACATATACATGCATTGTAGATATACGTTCTGGTTATGGAATTTCTAATAAATTTTTTCATTTGTATTTTAGTTCATTATCAAATAGAAATATTCCTGTTGACACGACGTACTATTTCTAAACATTGTCGGGTTACCTTATGAAAAAAATTAATATGCAAGAATTTGTATCTTTTAATTTATTTCAATGGATCTCGATGCGGCTTCATACTTTACTAATTTACAGTGCAAATAATAACGCGAACGTCGACAAAAATAAACCTAAACCGCTAGCAATTCATTTTTCTAACTTTATCCGATTAAAATAAATTCATCCACTTTCGTGTATCGATCGACGTGTACAAGAAAATTAAATTCAATTTGCAAACAAAGCTTGACGCGAAAAACTTCTTCCAGTACGACCGTGTAATTCACACGTACCACTTTACAATTCGCAGACTCATTTTTCTTCGAAATTATTTCTTATCAGGAAATTGTCTTCCTCATCTGCGATTTATCTTCTCGCGTAGAATGTAACAATTCGAAGGAGGGGAAAAAAAAAAGGATAAAATTGCCCGAAGAAGAGAACTCGCGAGAATAACCATTAACGATATCTTTTATCTGGTGTAATTAACCGTTTTAGAGACAATCCATTGGGATCGAAACTTTCCATCGTTTACCGGTTAAACCGCGGCCAATAGCTTCGACGGGGATTCGATAAAAATCAGCCATTATCGAGGAAGGTTGGCCGAGGTGGATAGGAAGGTTGTGCGAGGTCTCGAAGAAGTTCCGAACCACTTGGCTGGATTAATCATTATTATCGGGGAAAGTGTCAGTTTGAACAGTCGGTGACGCGTTATTGTCGTGGCCGGGTCATTAATAATCGTTCCTCTCCAGGAGAAACGTTCCTGAGTGATTCGCACGAGGAAGTTCCCTTTTATCGGTGAACTTAGCGAACCTGATGAACTTGGTCGTATTCAGCAGTTCCTTTACATTCGCTTGAATGTGAAAAAAAAATGTAGGAAGTGATATTCTTAAACGTTACAGGCGAATGAAAAAGGAATAGAACGTACGATAGTTGACGCGGAGATTGTTACACAAAACGTTTTGAAATTTCGTTAAAATAATTTCTTAAAAATTAGACGTATCGCTGCTACGTATAAAAAACTATCGGATAAATTTTACAGAATGAAAATCTGTTTCTTATTTTGTATCTCGTGTTTTCCATCTGTTTCTTCTTTTCCCTCGAATATTCTATTCTTTGCCATTACGATTTAAACAATTTATCGCCACGCTACTCTTTGAGAGTAGAATTTCTAGAAACTCGAGAACTTTGTGGAAATTACGAAAAATCACGGAATCGAGGATCTCGTATTTCTGCAACTGAATGTTCCAAGGACGTTCCAGCGTTTTAACCGGTCTGTAAGCTGTGCAAAACCATCGTTCTTAAAACACCTGACGTTTAGCTCTTTGGATTTACGAGACTGATGCTCCTAAAAACACTCGAAATTTAGCCTCGGGAACATTCGCGAGACTCGAGAAACCATCGTTCCGGGAACACGCGAAATTTCCCTCTTAAGAACATCCTAGGGAAAATGGACGTAGAACGTTTGGATATAAACTGAGCACGGAACGAGCGTCGTTCGAACGCCACCGTGTTATCCGGCCATCGTATTCCTTTCCTCTGGTCTTGAAAAATAAAATAGTAACGAACGATTCAGTGTTATCGATGAGTAAGTTAAATAAATTAAAAAAAAATCGATGGACGAGCATTTAGATAAATAGCGATGGATGGAACACGCGTTAGAACAGATGGAAACTGGTCACCGTGTCCAAGATGGACTAACCGAATTGAAACGTGAGTCAAGATAAATCTGGAAGGGTTGTTACGAGTCGAGGAATCTGCCGCTGGATCGAAGCGAATCAGAGGGGATTAAATGTAGTTTAGAGGGATCGGCGCGCGTTCGGTCAGATTGCTGTGTAATCGATTCAAATCGAGTTCTAGTGGATTCAAGAACGTCGAAACGTGGCGTTTTCAAAGCGGCAAATTCCATTGCATGCCGGACGATTCTTGTTTGTTTAGGCTATGGCTGAGCCGAGACTCGTACAAATAACGGTAAAAAATTAGTTTGCTGATCTTTCGTAATAGAACTTAGCTTTATGATCTATCCGATTCGATAGAAATGTGACGAATATTGCGTCCGATTATTCGTTCGTCTTCAATTTGAAATTTTCCTAATATTCGCATGCTTCTATCAAAATTTTATCCAAGTTGTTGAGACACGTTTACGAGAATCGGTCTGTTTCAACGTTCGAATAGCAGATCCAGGAAAAGAAGATGCGAAAGAAGCATTTACTCGGTTAGACGAGGTTAACAAATTAAGTTTGTTTCTATCGAAATGTTTTGCAAAGCGATTCATCGTTCTGGAATTTCACAGGCTCCTGGTTATGCTTGCTCACGATGATTTATCAAGAACATGACTTATACGAAATTAATCTTTTCAGTATAAATTGCTTTTTTTCAGTTTTATCCGAGTTACGAATTGTTTTATCGATTTTCGTATGTTTGCGAAAGATAGGCAGGTAAATAAGGTTGAAGTAAATTCCCAAAGAAGTTTCATTTGTTGATGTTAAACCAACTATATAATTCAGCAACAACACGTAATGTCATCGATCGTTAAATTGCAATTAAATATACAATTTGCGATTACAGAGAAGATCGAATTGCGTGTATGTTTCTTGTAAATAAAAGATCAGATACTTTTTTGAAAATATCGTTAAATGTATCGAAGTCTGAGCAACGCGAAAATTTACAAATAGCATCTTCGAAAGCTTAACAAATATCTTGGTCATTGGCCTTGATGGTTCGCCAACTTACTATCATCTCTAGTCATTTCTCTCTAGCATACAAGTTGCTCGTAAAACAATTTCATTGCTCCGGATGTCGTACGATCAAGCACGAGCTTTATGAGTGAAACGATATTGTCTCGTTTCGAGGTTCATAAAGCGTAACATCGATCCTGTAAATGTTCTGTTTCCTACTTTTCGCTACCTATGAAAATGCTCCGGAACGTTGACTACGATTTCTACGTTTCTACGATTATGCGTTTTATACGTTTTATACGTATTATACGTATATTCCCTTGCGCGTAATTTTCGAAAAACTTTTAAATATTCTTCTCGATACATTTCGTACGAATTTTTTCCTTCGTTCATCCAAGAAATAAGATCGTCGTAATCGCAAGCTCGATTTCTAAACGTAATTAATTACAGTTTCAAAATATCACCAACGAAATATTTATTTAGCCAAGGAACTGGTTCCTTCTTTTGCAAATTCTAACGTAGATCCTCCGAGATTTCTGTGAGATTCCAATACCAAAACAATTAAAAAAGGGAAAACAGAAAAATAAAAGACAGTTGCTATGCAATGTGTCGATACGACGAAAGAGAAAACTTGGATCGTTTGATAGATAGTTCGGAATAAAAAATATCGTATGGACGTGGGAATCGTTTCGTAGGAAATTCCACAGGACAGTGCCGTGATAATATGCGATCGACGCGCAACGTTGGAAAAGTTACGGGCGTCGAATAAAACGACGCCAACTCATGAACTTCGAACAATGTGGATGCAATGGGCGAAAGTGTTTGGAGCAGGTACCGCTCGAATCTGCTCGTATTCGAGGCTAACGAAGCGTGTTTCGCCTGTCATCAGGACAAACTGCCATACTTTTTCACGCTGCACCTGTATTGACAGAACTGACGCCCGGGTCGGATTTATGAGTGATACAACGCGGTTTCCGGTGCAAAGACCGGGCTTTTCGATGCTCGTTCGTTGCCATGCGTTTGTTCATGGTTGAAAGGCAATCTTTTTCGTTTGTCAGTGGAATATCTGTTTCTAGCTTTGTATAGAGTGATTAGCTAACGACGAATATACAACAGTATCAGCTATAGCCCGCAGATACGTTGCGTGAAATGCATAGAAATTTGCTACGTCAAATAAGTTATTCTTTCTATTTTTTTTTTTTTTTTAACTACGACACTGTGAGAAAAATAGTTAACTTGCCAGTCAATATGAACAGTCTGTTGTGTTCGATGAAAAATTTAATAAATTCCAGACGATTTCTATCCGCGTCAAAACTGTACCAGAGATTGGACATTTAAATAGAATTGAACTATCGTACAGTGTTGCTGATGATCTTCGACGTGGAAGTTACTTTATTGTTTGATAATTTTTGCGTGTTCTAATCGGAATTTCTTGTTTCACGTAGCATACATGATGAGAGATAGGAAAAATTAGCCACGGGTGGGAAATCTAAATTAACAAACTACACGATCGATAAAACGAATAATTCATTGTTCTTTCATGTCGCATAATTGATTCGCAACCTATTCATACGTTCTACGTGTAGAATCAATCAGTGCAACAAACCACTTTTTTTTTCTTTTTTCGAATCGAGAGATATAAAATTTCGAGATGGATTTACACACTCAGTAAAATGAATAATTTATTGTACCTGTACAAATGAATAATTTATTTGTAATTTATTCATACGTTCTACGTATAAAATCACCAGACAACAAACCCTTTTTTTTTTCAAATCGAGAGGTATAATGTTTCAAGATCGATTTACGTAATCGATAAAATGAATAATTTATCGTACCTTTACAAATGCATGATTGTTTCGTAATTTATTCATACGTTGTACATGTAGAGCCATTTGGCAACGAACTTTTGTCTTCTTCAAATCGAAAGGTACAACGTTTCGAGGTAGATTTAAAAAGTTCTCTCTTCTAGCATTTTGTGTCTTACAAATTGGCATCTTCAAATATCTTATTATATTCGACAAAAATCATGCGTTCGAAGGTTAAGTTTAAGTAACCAGTGAAGTCATCATCGTCAACCACGTTGTCGCGATTCTAATCGGAAAACGATATAAATCTTTCTTATTATTTTCTTTCCTATTTTCTTTTAAGCCTTCTTTGTAGAATTTTTTTATTATTTAATTTACACTATACAATTTGTCTAGCTGGACTTTTGGTAAATTTTTCCAACTTAATTGCTAAATAACACGTGGATGGCTACCCTCGGCGTGATACCATCTTCGAGTTTGACTATTTTACTTATTTTGCAATATATTCACCCTCCTTGCGAGATATCGGACGTGTTACGAATCGTCGCGAAAACATAGACGAGATACGAAAGTGGAGGAATAATTGGGACCTCGAGGAACCAACCGACCGATGAGTAATTTTTCTCAATTACCCGTCAGAAAGCGGCTGAAAGAAAAAGATCGGACAGAAAAGCAGTCCGCCGGTAATTACCTTCCTTCTTATATCACGAAAAGTAGGTACTATCGGACGTAAGTGATTTATATCATTAATTCCCTTAGCTAAGAAGGTGAAATAGAAAGATAGAGGAAAGACGTCGAACCGACCAGTCTCGTCATCTTTTTTTTTAAGGCGTGTCTACGTTGAATATTAAATATAAATCAATTACAATGACGAAGGTAAAGAAACAAGAAAGGATAAAAAGAACGCGTTTAATTGAATTCCTTTGAATTTTTTATACATTTGTGTTTGTCTAGCTGCATCGATATATTAGTTGGAAACATCAACGCGCGATATATTTTTATAGATAGATCCGTTTCACGGGCTAACGAATCGATTATCTCGTGAATTATAACGCGAACAGAAAGAGAGTATATTCGTAATTATTTATATATTATTATTCAATTCGTTTCGTTTATTTTACTACATATCATTATTTGGTTTAAATCAACGAATTCTAAATTGATGCTGTACGCTATCCTATATCATAAATTAATATTACAAAAGCGAGTTTGAATTTTGAATTAGACAGCAATGCGGATCGATTCGGCCATACAACCAGATTCAGACTTATCGATAGCAATACCACACAGATTTTATCGAAATATTCAAACGAGTCCTTTACGCACCTAATTAAAATTAATTCTAATTACACTCTAAAATTCTAATTACATCTGCAGAAGTATATACAGCGAGTGACAAATTATATTATTCCCATGTTTTTTAACAGGCAATTTAAATGTACAGTCTGCAGTGCTTCTTGAATAGTATCGCTTCCGATCACTGTCATTTATACGCTTTGGTAAAATTCGCAGTAGGCTACCGATCTGTCCTGTTTTGCGACCAAGTTTTCAGAATACAAGAAAAAACAAAATATATTTTTCCCATGTTTTTTAACAGGCAATTTAAATGTACAGTCTGCAGTGCTTCTTGAATAGTATCACTTCCGATCACTGTCATTTATACGTTTTGGTAAAATTCACATTAGAATACCGATCTGTCCTGTTTTGCGTCCAAGTTTTCAGAAAAAACAAGAAGAAACAAAATATACTATTTCCATGTTTTTTAACAGATAATTTAAATGTAGTCTGCCGTGCTTCTGGTCACCGTCATTTATACGCTTTGCTCAAATTTACAGTAGACTACCGATCTGTCCTGTTAAGTTTTCAGAACACAAGAAGAAACAAAATATATTTTTCCTGTGTTTTTTAAGAGACAAGTTAAATGTACAGTCCGCAGTGCTTCTTGAATAGTATCGCTTCCGATCACTGTCATTTATACGCTTTGGTAAAATTCGCAGTAGACTACCGATCTGTGCTGTTTTGCGACCAAGTTTTCAGGACAGAAGAAGAAAGAAAAGACAATATAGTACAAAAATAGCGCTTTTAAGCAGCTTAAATTCAATTATAATTGGAATGTTAAAAATGTAAATCCGACAGAAAATATCGTATGGCTACGTCGTATCGTCGCGTAACGGTGCTTTTGCCAAAACCACTTCCCAATAGAAATTCCTTGTTTATTGAGAATATACATCTGTAATATATATTTTTATATACGTTATATATGTAAAGCTTAGGTAAAATTCACATTTTAAGCGATTACTTAAGATCGTCTGAAGCGTCCCTTCTTCTATAAACGGTAGCATATAAACGGGAAAACGAACAAAAATCCCTTCTTTGTTTCTATTGGAAATCTTCGCATCGTTTATCATTTCGAGTTTTTAAACATCAACGACCCCAGCACCTTTCGAAACTCGTCAAAGACAGTGGATAAAAAGGGAGATAGGAAGTTCCTTTACACGAAATAGACGATCTCGTCGATATCAAATATCCGAAACGACGTGATATCAAGGAACGAACCCTCTTCAGACAGAAAATCGTTCACCGGCAAGGAGAAACAATACCGTAGCTTCTATTTGTCTGTTCTTGAGTGATTGAAAAACGTTTCGTCGATTTGTCGGACGATGCTCCACACGTTGTCTACGCGGAAATATGATGCATAAAGCAGAAGCCTGTACGAATCACAGGCAATTCACGCCATCGATCCTCTCGACTGAAAATACAGGCGAGATCTGCGCGTCGGATAACAGAGAAAATCGGCGATCTATTGTTTTTACGGCTGGTTTCAATTTGTCGTATGTGTAACTGTACACAGTCGGTCGTGAGAGGCGCACAAAGTTCGATAGGTGTACGTAGACTGACTTAACAATGAAACTAATGAAAATCTGCTTTCACGCAAAATTATTTACACTTCGCTGTATCTTTCATTGACAACCACTTACGTATCGCGATACAGTGATTGTCAATGAAAGATAAACATATTTACAGGGCTGTGAAATTGTCGAGGAAATTGCAAAAGAGAAAAGAGAGAAAGAACGAAGAGAGAGAGAGAGAGAGAGAGAGAGTATCTGGTTAACCCATTGACCTACGATTTACGTTCGAGAATGCCCGTAATATTTACGTTTGGCTCGATCATCTACTACGGGCTATGCCCGTAATGTTTACGTTTGGCCCGTAGTTGTAGGTTAAGGTGTTAAGTAGGTAATTAGGCAATTAGGTAAAGATTTATGCAATAGATAATAGATGATAGGCGTGTATCATGGTTGGTAGTCAGGCAGATGATAGACATATAATACCGAAATAAGGGTAAAATAAGGCGTGTGTGCGAGTACATGGATGTGTATGTAGATTTATAATAGGGGAAATAATTGTAAACCGAGTTCCTTTTGTGATCAGGAGACTGAACATAGATTATGCCTCTACTACTATCACTACTATAATACTATTACTACTACTATCGCTATTATTATTACTACAGTTAATGTACAAAAGAACCTGCTTTCCATCCAAACTAATAGGAAGACAAAACTGTTGGGATAATGGAATTTTCGGACAATAGAACGATCACTTTTCTGATATGAAATCCCATTTATTCGAATACAGATTATGATTAATCGACGTATACTTTAAACATTTGTAAATCCCGTGTCTTTTGGTCGCATAATCGTTTCCACGTAAGTAACTGCATGGAGTTACATTCTTTTCACACTTCGAATCGTCGATGCTCCTTTTCGAATACTACGAATGCTTCGTCGTCAGAAGGAACTTCTCCATTACCATTATTTCGTTTGATATTTCCATTTGTATGAAGTCGTCTTTATTGCCGTTCTTATCGCTATGAAACCGTTTCAGGACATCGGTATATTTAAGGCTTTTCTACTGTCGCCAGAATCCGAGCAATTTACGCGCTTCGGATAATCTTCGATATCGTATTTTTGCTTCTTAACGTCCGTGACTGTGACTTCTCCAACGCCGTGTATTTTTGCCAGTTTCTCGTCGCGATTACACCACTTTCGAGATTTCTAATTACGCCGTATTTTGTTCCGATAATTAGAACGCCTACTAAATTCTCACAATCAGAATTCACTCGTTCGACTAAAAGAAACGATACGTTGTACACGAACGTTAGTAAAATATGTTCGGATAATAGAGAGTTCGAAGATCAGGGTATTCGAATAACGAGGGTTTGGATGAGAGGCAGCTCTACTGTACTAAAATTTCTAAAAGGAATTTAGCAAAATGAAGACGCTTGTGTAAAAACAATTCTTGAAGTAAAATTACATCAGAAACGACAGGTCACTTCACAGTTGGTCGATGTAGTTATCTTTTGAACGTCCAGAAAATAGCAACGATTCTTACGTATAACTAAACGGTGGCTCGCAAAGACATTCACTCGCACGATTACGTTATACGAAGCTTTTCGAAAGTTGGTTAACGCCGTAACGAGACGCGACAATCGGTCGTTCTTGAGCCATCCGTTCTCGATGAAACTTACTCTCATCGGGCAATTTTTCAGCGAAAGAGTCACAGGAAGCTGGCGATAACGGCAATCCTCTGGCACGAATCGTTTTCTGCGACGAAATCAAATTTCTTAGTCGCCTGTTATCCTTCCTTTCGTCTCTCGAGCATGATTCGCCATCGGCTGGAGCGCGATCATTTTTCACCCCGTAGCCTGGATCTTTCTTCGTCGATTCTTTTTCAGCCGAACGTAGAACCGCGAGGGAAACACGGAAAGCTTCAAAGGAACCGACTCGCGAACAAATATTTTCCCTTTGCCGCTGGCCTGAAATTCGTTCGAATTAATTGATCCGACTAACGATATCCTTTTGTCCTGAACGGAAAGCTTTCACGTGTACGCTGAACAAAGCGCAGCAGGAGCAGAAGGTCTGCTTTCGTAGGTTGTGTATCACGGTGCGGCAATTTTCAGCGAATTTCAAACCGATTCAGCTGACACTTTGTTACGTGTGTACGTTACGCGATGTAATTCGATAGGAATTGTTTGGCTGACTGGTTTTCCAACGTGAGTACAAAATATTAGACTGCGAGTTCATTAAACGACGTGAGACGATCTCTGCTCCTGAAGCATCGTTCCCAGGCGAACAGAGAAAAATTAGGCGAGAAAGCGTAGTGCGTAATACGGCCATAAACGATAAAATACGAGACACTGATCGAAGATTAAGCCGCCGTAAATAAGCTCGATGAGTGTTTCTGCATATCCAGGAGGAAGCCTCAGGAGGAGAAACAGGAGAAGAATGAAAATTCCTTGGCGAAACGCGACGATCGAATCTCGTGGCGTTCGAGTTCCCTGGACGAGCGGTGTAAGAAGAGCCACCAGAACACCTTAAACGTATTCATATTTATGCGAGGTCCGGTTTCCAACCTGCCTGCTGCATTTACGCACGACTTTGAGATGTAAATGGTAGGCGGAATTTGATTCGAGGGACATGGATCGTTAGGTTAACGCGATGGGAAGCACGCGATTAATTTTTCATGTTTCGCCCGCTTTCCACGTCCTGTCACCTACTTTCGCTATTCTACTTTTCTTTTCTTCTTCTTCTTTTTCTTCTTTGACGTTACACGTGTCGCCGAGCCGGCTATGAATTCGATCGGAGCAACAGCGTCATAAATTTCGGCTCGCAGAAAAATTAATATGCATGCAAAGAGGAGGCTGCTGAGCCCTGTTATGGAAATTAATGTTAAGGGCTTAGCTCACGAGTGGCTGCTGCTTCTTCTGTACAAAGTTTCTCTAGGTGCTACGGCTATCTTTCAAGTTGCCGACGTGATTTATAGATCGCAAGGTACTTTCGATAGGTTGCAAGCTTTTACGCGGAACCGCAGTTCCGTGGAATTACCCAAATGGAACATATCGCATCGGCAACTAAGTGATCGCGGATTTTTGTCATTAGGTGGTAATGACAAAAGCCGCAATCACTTAGTTGCCAAGCCAACACGTAACGTATTCGATGTTCCGCTCGAAATATGGAATTTATCTATTTGCGCGGAAAGTTTATTGATTTTGTATGTTTAAATAACGCCGCTATATTTCTGATTAACAATATCCAACTGGAAGAAAGCGCGCGGTCTTGTTCCATAGCTTTCTTTTTTCTCGTCTACAGCTTCGCGAAGCATTTTTGACGAGACTCTCGTCCTCTTTGTTAACGAGTTCCTCCATGTACTCTCACAATCTTTTAAAGTACTTATCCAAGCTCTTGTCGTTGAATAATACATTGTACAGATTATTTCACGCAGTTCGACCGAGCTATAGTTTTCACGTTAATGTTAATTTAATTATTCGGTCGGCTAGTTTCGTTTCTATCTCTCTTCGTTTCCCTTTCGTATCAACCTGATTCTCTCGTGAGTATCTGCAAGCCTGTAAAAACCAGCAAACTCACGAAGCAAAATATCATCTACAAAATGTTGATCTTAAAGTTGATAACTGATACTTGTCAAAGTAAAAGCAGTCGTTCAGATTATTCGATGCTTCGTGAATTTGAACGAACTATTCCTGCGAATAAAATTGAAATAATTCCACGCTGCTGAAACGAGAACAACGAGACGAGAGTAGAAACGATTCGTCGTTTTTAATCTTCGCTGGAGATAAAATTTCATCGAGCCAGGTACACGCGCGTAAACTTAATAGCAACGAATAACCCGCTATTAGCAATTTTGTTTTTTCAACTACCCTAATTTCCATATATATTCATATGTAGAATAAAAACTTCCTTCTGCTAACATGAAAAATTAATTGTCCTAATAAAAACGAAATTTCCCATCCGCCCCAAGGGCGAACGTAGCGAATTATTTAATCGTTAACCTCCCCAGCCTCTGGTACTTCGTGCACCGCAAAATTGACCGCAATTATCAACGTCCACGAAACGTCTACTGTTAAGCTGTCCTATATACAGGCGATATGGTTGATATACAGGCATCCGCCAACCTGGAATGCAGCGTGGAGCCAATAGATTGTCCACAAGAACGGCCCAGTAATTAACGGCCGATTATCGTCGCTTAAGGATACCTTGTCATGGAATTAATTAAACGTTGCGGAAGTATTGAACGCGTAAATGAACGCCACGCCTGTAGACTCTAGATCGGCCCGTTTCCGATGACCAGACTGCGGTTCTTTATGCAAATTCATATTTCTATGAACGAAATTTGAAATTGGAATTTACATTGAAATCACCTGTTAAATGTACGTTTTGTTTATTACGCGCAGTCGATGTATCGCGTCGTTTGGAAAGTGTCTTTCTGTCGCAAACGTGTTTTTCGCAACAGTGCACCTTCTGTGAAATGTCGCGGTGTTTATCTCAAGAAAACAAAACGGATCGTACGTAGTTCGACAAAAAAAATATAAAAGAAACAACGTTGTGCGTCTATTATTTCCTCATAAAGCGAAAGAAACTTTTAAGACAACCTGATATTTTTAGACTTTCGGATTTTCGGATAAACAAACAAAATGTGTCTATTAACAAGAGTCGTTCAGATTTCAATATTTTTCTATCTTACGAAACTCTGAGAAAAAATACTATCGAGGGATATTTTGCTCTAGAATATTATTTCTAAGGTTTATCTCGAGGTTTCCTCTTCGCGAAACAACCTTTTCGTTTGTCGAACGCGCGACAACGTCGAATTTTCCGATATCCACTGCTTCGCGTATTTTTTTTTAATATTTGAAGATTAACTACAGATTGATCCGTAATTGTGGTGCAGGATGATTGTACCACCAGTTAGAAGCCATCCTGTATGTAAAGAAGCGTCGTAAAGGAATGAGCAGAAAGCGAAATTTAGGCTAAGCGCGCTAAGCGATGACAGGCAAAGACGAAGCTACTTTATCGCACAAGACAAACTTTAAGCGAAAGTTTGGTAATCTGGTCGGGGAATCAATAAGCTACGTTATCTTTCACATTCTTTGGAAATAATCCGTCGAATTGCCAATTATCTTTCTAATTAAATCTCGCAATTAGACAGCGCTAGCGGCTGGATTCGAGCGAGTTCGTCCGGAAAAACGAACGACGATCGGCCACGCGATTCTAGACACGCAATCTGATCTCGCTTCTCGACTCGTTAATCGGTTTCGCAGGTTGGAATTGTTGCGTTAAACCTGCAATTTGCAGAAGCTTCCGGTGCCAAACGTTAATGATCGCGCTAATTACACATGCAGATTGTAATCCTTGGCAACGCAGAGGTTCGAAGTTTCCGCACCAATGACATCGTTACATCGTTTACTCGTTGCGACGTAAAGTACAAGAATCGATTAAGACTTGTGTGAAGAGAAATTATACTTGGAAGAAGCTTCGAGGAGATAAGAGAAATATTTCTTATCGCCAGATTGCTGATTCTTACGCAAATTCATATTTTTGACAGTACAACAGAAAAGGTAAAAACCGTACGTTCTGTGTATTTTTGCAATTTAAAATTTCGCCTGAACGCATAAAAATCTCTAATGTATCAAACTTTCGCGCTGTACAGCACGATGCTCTTCGCTAATGATCTGTACATCATCACCCGGTAATCTACTTATCGTATTCGAGTTAAAATCGAATTGCGCGATGAACATTCCTTACTGGATCGTTCTGTTTAAATTACCGCGAATCAATATGCTTTTAGCGATTGCTATTAATCTCAGGATTTTAAATTAAAATAGCAATGAAATATTTACAATGCTCGTTCTCGTTGAAGCGATACCATCACGACGGATAATTTAATCCTATTTTGTTATTACGTGTGTTCTGAAAACGATACTCGAGCTTGTGCCGTGATAACCAAAGAACGTATCTGATGAAAGTCATCCGCCGACTCATCGGAAGTAATAGCTTTTTAGAGAGCAATATGAAAGTGGTAGGAAACAGGTGAAACAATAAGCTCGTAACTGGCTGAAAACGAGATATACGAGTTGCTGCGAGCAGACAGAGAAAAATATTATTTCATTTACTACGTGCAGAGCTGGATTCAATTTCCAGGCAACTTGTCCCTTGGTCGGTTCGCGTCGTTGCGTCGTCATCAATTACAGCATAAATTAGCAAAACAACAGGTCGACGAGACAGCCGTGCTAATATCAAAATCGCCGCTAATATATTCGGTACATTGTACGTGGCTGGCATGTCGTTGTTCGATTTACAATTAACCGTGCACCCTCGTGTTTCCTGTCGTCCGCGACGGACACGATAGTTTGGCCAGGATACACAGAATGTTCGCGCGAGATACCGAGACCCGACACTTTCGCTCGACATCCTGTCAGCTTTCAAATTGAAATTCGTCGGGAATGCCAACAATTTCTACGCCCGAAATCTAATTTTTATCGCGTGAAAAGAATCTGTCCAACTTCCCTCGCTAGGCTATTTTTCGTGGTTTTATCGTGCCAAGCGAACGTGACTTTTATCGTTGAAACGTAACTGTCGAGACAAAGTGGAGGAAAAGTCGAACGTATCGCGAACAATTGTCTAGAAAATAATTGCCTTAAACAATTGGCAGGTAACGATAGAACTACCGACAGTTAACGCAAAGCTACTTCTACCGAGTCAAAATCACTGATCTTTAAAAAATACATAATGATAGAATATTTGTTTATTTATCGATTTATTATCTTCTTACGAAAGGAATCCCACGTTACGTAGCATATTTTTGGTATTTTTAATGCATCTGGTATCACGATCCTTAAATAAGGGTTGTGACGCGTTTATAAAATATATCGCAAAGATTTTCACGCAATTATAGGAAATCCGATGTTGAGAAAATGCATAGAATGCGGAGAATGTGCAGAAAGGTATAGACTTCTTCGTTTAGTATTTCGTACTTCGTTTAGTATTTAGTAGATAAAATAATTCTCTATCGAGACAGCACTTTTTAAACGATATCGTAGAAAAAATATTTCTGACGCGCAGTGATCGCACGTGTCGAACGAATTAAGGAAAAAGATCGATCGCGAATTTGAAAGAAGAAACGAGGAGAAATATTTCGCAGCC